>NC_052508.1:50974107-51327441 GCF_014356525.2 Nilaparvata lugens | reverse complement strand
TCCACTCATTTATCGTGTTTTCATCCCCTTCATCCACCTGTCCGCTTCTCTCCAATTTCCTTTATGCTCATTACAACCCTTTCCGCCCATTTTGAGTGGAATCCGAGTAGAAAGCTCTAATTTTGATACTCAATGATAATTTGAATCGTGATTGTTGAGGGATTGGGATGTTTTGTTATTTGATAATGAGCAGACTAGAAGCTGAACTGAGAGATCTATTACTGTGAAGCCTGGCTCAAATATTGTCAGTTTGAGGGGCAAATAACTTGAACCGAGTTAGGGTACGAACAGAACGTCAGGTCGATGTTTAGCTTTGAGCTTAGATTGCGCTCGAGGTCGACCTTCACGTAACACAAAGGCTCGATTGCACAAAAGCCTGTTAAATTTGAATAATGATTGAATGCCAAATGAACTAATCAGAAAAGATTTCTTTTCTTTTCTTTTTCTTTGAAAGAAGAACGTCATTATATAAACTAATGACATTCAGTTTTATAATTGAATACTGCAACTGTATTATGATTTCATTACTCTACTTGAACTCAATAACAGAAGTAACTTGACAGAAATTTTAATTTCAACTATTAAATGACTGTAACATATTTAATTTGGATTGATAAATAAAAATCTCTAGCTGAAATATTTATAGGTCTAAGTGAAGTAATTGGCTAATATCGCCAAAGAGATAACGTAAAGATTAGATAATATCAGACGTCCTGGCTAAACTGTACAACAGCCTAAGAGGAATGGAAATAAAATTTGCTAATATATAATATTATATAAAATATTGAAAATTGAGGTTAGGCATAAACATTTAGTGATCGGCGACCTAACGATCGACCGAGCCATACAACGTAGAATCTGACCAAACACCTTGGCAGAAATTTATTGTGGCAAAACAGTATGCAATTTGAGGAACTAAAGGTCTCACGTGGCTAATTATTGTGATGTATGAAACAAATAATAACCTATGAAAAATTACTTAGCATGTAAAGAGCATATTTAAAAACCCCAACAAAAATAATTTAATGTATTAAGGAAGTAGGAGGTTACTGGGCGCATGAATACTGTAATAATTCGCATGCACCAATCAAATAGTGGCAATTGATAGGCGGCAATAGTGAGCCGATTCAAAAGTATTTGTATTTATTTCTACAAATAAATAGAATTTGTAAAAAATTGTTGTATAGCCTATGTTTTGGATATGGCCCGAAGGCAAAGAAATTATTAAATATTTAACATAAGTAATAATTTAATATTTTAATACGGTCTATTTGAGCCTTGAATGGCGGAGGACTAGAATATTCAAATTTTATGCGAATTTGAAAATCGAAAATGAGAATTGTAAAATTGAGAAACGAGAACGACACTCGCCTGCCAACTGCCACCATGAGAGGTCACTAAAAATTATAGAGCGTAATACCTTGTAATAATTTAAAGTTAAATTGAATTACTAAATTTCTTATAAGACTTTGTGATGCTCGTATAAAGCAAAAGTCATTTTAAATAATTTTGTAACCCCTTGGAAGAGACGACTCCGGCTACAATAATCCAGGACCACCAGGAGTTGGATCGACATCAGCAGCTCATAAGAAAATTCCGACACGTGAGTGGAAAATATTGAAATAGTGATAGGGTGCCCTCAGTGCTTCGAAATTAAATAAGAATCAAAGCTAGCTCGTCGAAAGGGTTTTCTTATAAATTAAGAATTTGGTAAAAAATACTTGCGCAAGTAAATGTAGTATTAAAGGTATTTTATTAGAAAAGTAACGAATCAATTCATATATTGGAAGATCTATCAATCAAAGAAGTATAAAATCTAGGCTGTTAATACACATTCATATGATCATTAATTTCTGCAATATAATTTGCGATAGTTTGTTGTAGCTCTGATTCACTAGATGAATTGCTCTATTTATTCCTTCAGGTGCCGAATCTCGCACCCTGAGATAAAATATATATTTATTACAAAGAAATCTATTAGATACTATAGAATTTAATATATATATATTTGGATTACTAGTTGTCAATTTATCAAGTTGATTTTTAGAATTTAGTTTTAATGGAATTGTCCAAGTCGACAGGTATTGGCAAGCTGATACCGCAGCTACATGCAAATAAATGCATATGATCATAAAAATAAAAGCACATGGTAACATTTCGTGCTATAAAATTTAAAGAATAGTATTTAGCCTGTGATATTTTATTGATTTCGATTATTGTTCTATTTTATATTATATATTTTTTGCTCTGATTTATTTTTGCAATATTTGTCAATATATGTATCAAATTGTTTATGGTGTGCGATTTATTTTTTATGCCTCAATACTATAGGATAAGTACCATATATTACTTTTTAATAAATTATCAGTATTATTTTTTATAAGCTCCTGTATGAGCCCATTAATGTATGATGACAAGAACATGTCGTACTAAAGTGAGACTGTATCCTATAAAAAACCACGACCTTGATTATTATAATTATTAAAATATTTCATGCTCTACCGACTGATACCAAGCAGGAGGCTAATCGTTATTTAACGATAAAAAAATAACGTGACATGACAACATCTCTTTCAACGCAGCATCTCTTACCAAAGTATTCAACTATCATGAAAATTCAAGACCTACAACATCTTTAACTGTTTACACAGACTGTTTATAGCTCAATCAATTGTGGTGACACCTTTATAACCATGAACTCATCGTTACAGCCAGCTATTATTGACCTTTCCACAGACATTCAACACATTCAAACGGTGCTAGAATAAATTACAGCCGCAATAAATCCAGCATGATTAAAACGAACGGACAATAAATAAGATAAATTCAAATAAAGCCTTCACAGCGCGCTGTATCTTCATGTAGTTTTGTTTGCAATGAAAACAGCCAACTGCTGGAAAGTTATAACTCTGCAGGAGATAGCACTCTATTTCAACGTGACTCTATTTCTCTTGACTCTATTTCATCGAGAGAATTCGCGGCAAAGTAAATATAAATCTGGGTGAGAGCGGATACGAGCGTAAATATTACTGTTCTGACACGAGGTAGGAGGACAACAGAAGATGTAGAAAACACAGGAGGAAAGGCAGAAAAAGAAAACACAAAAGAAAATGCAGTGAAGAAGAAGAAGAAGACGAAGAAGAAGAAGAAGAAGAAGAAGAAAAAGAAGAAGAAGAAAAAGAAAAAAAGAAGAGGAAGACTTATTAAAAAAAAAGAATAGAAGATAGAAGAAAAGAGCGGTAACTAGCAGAAAGGGGGAGGAGGAAAACAAGATTAAGGGGAAATAGAAGAAGAAAACAGAACGGGATGGAGGAAGAATAAAAAAAGGAGAAGGAAAATAAGACGTGAAAAATAGTGAAGAAGAAGAATAGAGGAAAGAAGAGAGTTTGGTATGAGTGTGTAATAAATTTTGTAAGGCACACCTTTCCAGATTGAATGTACATGACCGCATGCCACTTCTTCTGATTATGACTTGAAGTTGTTTGGGACGCTATCCTACCCAATACAAGTATGTAGCCTACATACGACACTCAGTTCTGATGCATGAGTGTGTGGGAAGCACATATATATGAGTACTGCTGCTGTATGATTGCTATCATTGCAGCTTTACTGCCTATTTTACAGTATGGAGCAAAGGTGGCTGTAAAAGATGTCCTCGAAGAAATAGAGATATTGGATGAGATGAATTTATGTTTTTTATCTTCGTATTGTTGATGGCATTCGATTCCAAGAAATGTGATATATCTTGGATGGATTCATGATACCAGAACAATCAGATAAGGGAGTTCTTTGATTGGAACCACATACCTTAGATATATTGTATGATCATGAGGTATGGAAATTAAAATTGAAGATAACTCAATTATTTTTCTGTATGTATAAATTGATTGATATCAGAGCAAGTTTGCAAATAGAGAAATTTAAGTAACAAATTTAGACTGATAAATAGATTAATACAAATCAATTACATTCTATTTTCCCTTACGTTTAATGGGATGTTCATTCTATCCTTCTATATACTATCATGGAGGAAAGAATAAAGAGGAAGTAATATTTAATCTCTGATACTATGTTCATTGTTTCATAGTCAAAATTCGTTTCATGATTGAGTACAGATTTATTCTGATCAAATACTCAAATATCTCATATTTTGAAATATATAAATTCTGTGATTCATTTAGAGTATAAATTCAACCTTCAAAATTCAAAATGTTCAAATCATTGCAGAAAAAATCCTGGACCGAAAATCAAGTGACGAAGCAGTGTGTGATTACATAGCCTTAACTTTCGGACAACATTAATATTTTTCAAAAATTTTGGAGAGAAATAGTACAGGCTCAGCCCAGTTTTCCCTCCAATGTCATAATTGTATATGATTATAGTGTTTTATACGAAAAATGATTGTAATAATTGTATATCAAATAAATCCCGTTCGTCACTACATTTTAAAATTATATATTCCATCTTTATTATTCATTAATAATTAATTACAGCATGTAATTCATTAGGACGCGACTAGCACCATGTGTGCACTTATAAGGTCATCGTTCAGATTAGTTAAGGATCCATGTGCCTGCTACTCCAGTTGTAAGAAGAATGATCACTTGAAGAGTGGACTCCTGTAAATCATGGATTTAAAATCTATTCCTCGTTGTTTGGAACCTCGTTGTAGGTCTATACTCGAGTCTCATTGTTCTCATAATCAATGCACATGTCTAAAGCTCATGTGACCAAAACATTCAGCAAAAAAAAAAATTTTCAAATCTTGTGTGGCAGACTCGCACAACTTTCCTTGCCGTTATGAAAATTGATCACCTGATGCTAGTGTTCCCGCGCATCTCAAGTCTACTATTCAAAGATTTGAGCCAGCTGGTGACAGGGCAATAACGCTGGAGACACACGAGGTCTGCTTTCTCTTCATAGTGAACCATTCAATAGAATCAACAGTTGCCAACAGTTTGCAATATTGGATAGTCACAATTTCTCGAATTTCGAGCTTATTTTTAATTTTAGGTGAAAATGTTACTGAACATTAACTGTAGAGATTCTCATGCTCAATTTTTTTTGTTTGAATTGTATCTGAAGTCTGATAATTGAGAATCTAAAACCAAACTTTGCATAGATGGGGCGAAGCTCCTGAAATTTTTACAGATGTGACTTGTGGCAGTTGATAGAGCTTATCAATGCTATCTTAGGTATAACTTTAATCAAAATCGTTGGAGCCGTTTTCAAGAAAATCGCGAAATACCCTGTTTTTGACATTTTCGTCATTTTTGCCGCCATCTTGAATCGCATTTCATCGAAATTGTTAGTATCGGATCCTTATATTGTGAGGACCTTACGTTACAAATAACAAGTCATTCCGTTAATTGGGAGATGAGATATCGTGTACACAGACGCACATACACTCATACACACACACACACACACCACACACACCACACACACACACACACACCACACACAACACACACACACACACACACACACACACACACACACACACACACACCACACACACACACCACACACACACACACACCACACACACACACACACACACACACACACACACACACACACACACACACACACACACACACACACACACACACAACACACACACACACACACACACCACACACACACACAACACACACACACACACACACACACACACACACACACACACACAACACACCACACACACACACACACACACACACACACACACACCACACACACACACACACACACACACACACACACCACCACACACACCACACACACACACACACAACACACACACACACACACACAACACACACACACATACAGACCAATACCCAAAAACCACTTTTTTGGCTCAGGGGACCTTGAAACGTATAGAAATTTAGAAATTGGGGTACCTTAATTTTTTTCGGAAAGCAATACTTTCCTTACCTATGGTAATAGGGCAAGGAAAGTGAAATTGTATCTGTATTCATTGAAATGTTCTTCCTGAAATCTAGAGTATAGAACATACTAACTGACACTCTTATAATACAGCCTTCAGTGGAGGCTCATTATTCATGGAGAAAACAAAGCGAATGAAGATATCCCATGGTATATATAGGTCGACTACTGACTATTATCATATATGAAGGATAAGTATATTATAAGTATAACTATAGTCTATCATTCTTGTGTTTGCTATTATTACAGTTTTGGCCGGTTGAGAGTGTAAGAACAGCTTAGTATGAGAGACTACCAGCGTAACATCGCTTCACGAAATATAACTACTACTACTATCGGCTAGGAAATTTAGAACATAAACACCCTATAATACCATGCTATATTTTCTATACGATAATACTCTATCGGCATCAAATGGAAGCTGGAGTTCAGCTTCACTTTTCTTCATTCAATCTAATTCTCTTCACTTTAATTTTCTATATTTACTCAATCGACGATGGGAAGAAAAGTTGTTCAATTTCCGCAGATCTACTAATCACAAGACACAGGAGTCTGTGAGGCGTGATACTGCGATGTGACTTCTGTGGCATCACAGGATGAATCTGAACGTCACGATGTTGCGTAGCGCAATAAGCTCAGATCAATCCATCATTCCGTCGCACGCAATAAGACTGCAATTGAAGAGCCTGAAAGACTAACAAGGGGTGCTGTGGCTCAGACGTCAAGTCTCCAATCACACTTCTGAAGCAGGCATCTTCTTCTTATTCTTCTTCTTCTTTTTCTTCTTCTTCTTCTTCTTCTTCTTCTTCTCCTTCCTCTTCTTCTTCTTCTTTTTCTTCTTCTTCAGGGAAGAGAAGGAAAGTCTGCCTCCAGGGTTGGAGGAAAGCTTTGATGGCTGCCGACCCTGTGTAAATAGAATACATTTTCCACTTTTCCTCTTGCACTTTCTCCCTTCCCCTAACCTGGAGCAAGCCTCACACCCTCAATTTCCCTTCTTTATTGTCTCGTGTTTGGGGACTACCCAAGAAAATTTCACACAATGTCAATGAAGACAAATCAATGCCAAAGACTTGTATCGTGTAGTCGGTGGCGAAGTTTTATTGCGTTTCAACTTTTGTCATTCGAAATGTGCACGTTCATTTCACACTGCTCAATACACGAGTTTAAGCATGGATGGATGTATGAATTGGAATAGCAATGTACCTACCATTCGTGTCAAAAATCATGAGAAAAAAGTGAAATTTATGCATGAAACACGCATCAAGACTTGATCACTGTTTTCAAAAGAGCCCCTCAAAACTAATTGTACCCCTTCTCTTACTTCAATGAGATGTTTTTGTAGATTTTCCGTATAAACTTATTCTTATTTAATCTCTTAATGTTTAGATGTTTATATATTTGTATTTCACCGGATCTCGAAAACGGCTCTAACGATTATCACGAAATTCAGAACACAGTAGGTTTATAATATAAAGATTCAATTGCACTAGGTCTCATCCCTGGGAAAACTCGCTGAAGGACATTAAAAGGATAATTATTATTCATCCTTGGGAAAGCATCTGTTATTACGTCGTCTGTTGGTGATGGAAGTGAGTGAGCGTGTTCATGTGTGTGGGACTATGTCAAAATTATGACTCAGTTGTAGAACTTTTGTAATCATTCAATCAGGTACTTAGTGCCGTTTGCAAAAAAGCCGGGTTATTTTCAATCCTGATTAATTCCAGTAGATCCATATTTTTGAAATGGTCTTCTCTGATTTGATTCACGTGAAGTAGATCAGGATTAAAATGTAACCGGCTTTTGTGCAACTGGGCCTTTGTGAGGGAAATTTTTACATTCCTCTGGGAATTAATCTCAATTTACTGTTATTAGATGGAACATTTCTGTATGAATGTTATAATAATTTCTTCTTTCGTGATAAATTTTTTATACTTTTGTACTCCAGAGCAAAGCTCTGTCCCCGATATTATATTATTAGACTTGATTGATTTGACTATTTAACCTCTGAAAGGAAAACAATAATAATTGATTTGACCATTTAACCTCTGAAAGGAAAACAATAATAAAAATTTGTTATCTGGGCACCATTGATTCATGAGATATGTTTACTTATAACTCCTCACTATCTTTGAAATCGATATCTAGGAATCTCATCGGAATGACTTTCTCCGTTCATGGGTGTTTCTCTCTTCTTCTTATCAATAATATCCGTCAACCTTCACTTATTTGACAGTACTGTACTTGCTACTCCTATGTTTGTCCGGGACGGGAGGCGACCCCACTAGCAACACTGTAAAAGCATATTTCGCACCATATTTCTTCATCTTCTTCTTCTTCTTAATTTTCTTCTTCTTTTTCTTCTTCCTCTTCTTCTTAATTCTCTTTCAATCAACCCCATTTTCTCTTCTTTTTCATACTTCCTCACCTTCTTGTCGTTCTCCATTTTCTCCTTCTTCTTCTCCACTGAACCACGCTCCCATTTTTCTCTCCATCACGCAATAATATGAGATTTTCGTATACTTCTACAGCAGTCGTTCCCCTAATAAACGTGTGCTACTGACAACATATCACCCCATTTGGTGACACGCAATCTTTTTCTCACTCTATTATTATTTCTCTCACTCCACAGAGAATGAGCCGAATGCACTAAATATCATTCAATCGGCCTCCGATGGTTCGGAACCAACCCAAATCAGTAGCTCCCGTCATTATCTTATTATTAACGTGAAAACCCAGATAATATGTAGTCTATACACCAACAAAAAAATCTCTTCTATCCCGCATCCAATAAATAATGAGGAAATGTAATAGATTTTCCAATAATTAGTGCTATTTTTCATCATTTATTTGTTAGCTATGTTGTCGATGTAATTAGAATAAAAAGAATACATCATAAATCATAGAATATATCATCTTTATTAAGAGCTAAATTTTTCACAGTGTTCATTTTTTCCAAACTGTGTTCTAGAATAATTCAAGGAGTTCTTCCAAGCGTTAATCTTCTGCATGAGAGTTCATCATAAAAGTTTTTCATAATCTTTCATCAATCTTTCCCAAAATGATTGTTTCATATCAATCTGTTCTCAACATGTTATGAACAACTGAAGACTGAACAACCAACTTGCAGATAACTGAATTATTGTATATCAGTATAGATGAAGAGTATCTTAATATTCAAAAGAAAAGGAATAATATAATGTTCTATGAATCATCAACAATCTGTCTCCAAGAATATTAATTCTTATCACTTTGTGCTCCTTAATCAATCCGTAGTGAACTCCCTTCAGGTGAACTCCGCCAAAAATAGACTGCATCACACACACGCGAAGTTCATCAATGGAAAAGCGCCGAACAAATTCATAAGCCTGTCTTCAAACTCAAACAAGAAGGCTTACTGTAAATTGATGCCTCCACGCACCACCCTCAGTGCGCGGTGCACCGTCTTGAAAATAATATTAGTTTGCTCTCACCATCAAGGAAGCCTCCTGATAATAACGCCAAGTTTATCCAAGTCTTGTGCTTTCGACAGACAACCAACGCATCGGAGAACTTTGTAAGTTCGGCGGATGTTCCCCCCAAACATAACCCCCCCTACCACTGCGCTCTGGAGACGCTTGCTGGAACTAATTAATGTGATAGCTGAGCCAAGACAACATGACTCGTAATTAGTCACCTCCGTCGAGGCTTGATAGGTCTACTGTGTGATGGATCGGTTTGTGTCAGATATCAATGTTGTGAGGGAAAAAATTGTAATTGGTTCCATGCGATTTGATCACTTTCTGCTTGATATGATTTGAGAACCAATACAGAAATCTAGTTATCAAAATGGGAATTTCTATATAATCTTGAAATGTATGTACAGTATGGACTTATATCATAATAATGATCATAGGTGGAATAGTTCAACATAAGAAAAAAACATTATACTAATGAGCAAGAAAAATCAGTTTATCTCTCTTCATCTGGTACTTTGCTATCCTATTAGTTTCCTTTCTCTTTTCGTTTTCTTTGCCACTTACACTGATGCCAGGCTCTTCAACCCTTCACTGCCACTGAATTCAGGCTTCCCATTGTTTCGCTGCCAGGATAGCAAACGCTTTATTTGATCATCCATCACGAGCCTCTCTCGGTGTGACTTCTAGCTGTTCAACGTCACACTGAATGTCAACCGTTGCCTTGTCTTCTCACAGCTCTAAGTAACTGAGATCATGAATCACCTCATCCCACTTGAATCTTCATCAAGCATTAGTTTCCTACATTAATTGGAATTGTCTCATGTGTAGTGTTGTGGGTTTGCTATCATGTTGAAAGCTAGTTCTCCCTCTTGTTTTATCGTATGTTTTACCGTGTGAAGGTAACTTGAATTTCTGCTATATATACAATAAACTGTAGGCTCCCTATTCATAAATCTCTGAACTCAAATGCTTATCAACCCTTCATCAACATTTATCAACCTAATGGAACACGTGGATATTGTCTAGAATATCACTAATTATTTATTGCAAAATTACATACATGTTTCAACACCAATGATGTCATCTTCAAATTTATCAATAGAGTGAGCTACTAAGAAGCAAATATATTTCTGACACACAATTCATGAAATTTATAACCGTATTCTCCACCCAGTAACGGTGAAGAGAAACAGTAAGAAGTTTTTAATGCTGCACTTTCCCACTAGAGTAGGCTACTATTCTTATTATGTGGCAGTTTCAAATCATTTGTATCCCTTATCCCTCAACCTAATCTAACCTCATTCCTCAATTTGTTTAACCTACTAGTCACCTAAATGTCACTCTTATTCAATTCAGTTATACATTTTTTATTAGCACCTGAATGTAAACAATTTGATGACATAAAAGACCAACTATAGAACTGTATTTGATGAATATCGAAACAAATGTGAGATGGATGCATGCAATTACTGACAACACAACTTATACACTTTAAAAAATGTCTTGAAGGATATCAGATGATATTCAGAAATAGTAGATAGGTAATAATAGTAGTAGCTGATAAGTATTATATTCCCATCAATATTAAATGACATATTAGAATAGTTGTATATGTGATAGGGATATAATAGAATTTATGATATATTAATCCATCAATGAAGTGATAACAACACAAAATGTTAACTGCAGAGTAAACTTATAAACTAACTCTTTATCAGCTACTGAACTGTGAACCTCACTACTTAGAGATCTATCTGATCTCAATTCCCAATAGGAAGGTCAATGGAAACTCACAGTCACTATTGCTAATAGTCTGATAACGTTCATAAGCAACAATTGAATAGCATATGTCAGTAGTTGCAAGACCAAGGGGACATTACATTTCTGGCGGAATTCTGCATTCCATCATTGAAGGCGGTAAGGTGAATCCATGTTGATGGAGGTGGGATAAAGACAAATCACAGAGTGCAGCAATGCAGCGGTGATGATTAATTAGATCCCTGTGTGGAGGCCAAATACTATCATCCGGTAATGACCCTAACCATGCATAATTCCCTGCCATAACACAGAGTCCACTCCATAATTTGAGGGCGATGAATGCGATTTGCATTGGGCATGCGGCCACGACAGCACTATGTAAACTATAATTGCTGTGGTAGGTTGACTTTGGGAATGTAGCTGCGAATAGTGTACAGGAGTTGGAGTGAGATTAGAGTTAGAGCCAGATTAGAGTTAGTGTTTCCCTGTTAAATGGCATGATGTTTCTGATGGTCGTCTCTCTGTCTTTTAATGCATACCCGATAATAAACAGGATGCAGCATTAGTGATGGCTAGGGGAAATTCATCACCTCTTTGCTCCAATCATCGTGAATTGATGAGTTTGTGTTTTGAAATATCTGCTAGTGATTTGTGTAGTCCACGTCGTCATAGTACCAATGTCAGAAACCTAGAATTCTATAGTTTCTCATTATCTTTGGTCATAGGACACTATAATAGAGACAAATTGGTGCAACTGCTCATCATTGGTGCAAATCATCGTGTATTGATGAGTTTCAGTTTTAGAATATCTGTTAGTGATATGTAGTCCACGTCATAGTACTAATATAAGAAACCTAGAAATCTACAGTTTCTAATTATCTTTGGTCATAGAAAACTATAGTAGAGACAAATTGGTGCAACTGCTGAAGCTCTTTGATTATAATAAGGTTGCGTAACCTAGCCTCTATATAATACGGCTCTGTGAACTATCCTCTGTATAATAAGGCTCTGTATTTTATCCTCCATAATAATGCTCCCTTACTACCATAGAGAAAAGATAGCATAATTTTTTCCCTCTACGATTATAATCTAAATAATAAGGTTCTGAATACTATCCTCATCATTATCATCTTACGTGCAAGGATTAGGCTATTGCCTGTTACGACTTACAAACAAAATTCAAAAGAGTTATAAAACTTTACATCCTTACATAATATGTCATCTATTGCCGTCTTCTACGTGGCCTTCCAATTGATCTGTTACCTTCTGGTCTATAATTTAATACTTGAAGGGGAAGCTTTTCTGCAGACATTTCTATACAAGCCTTCCATTGTATTCGGTATTCTCTAACCTTTTCATTCAAATTCAATATTCCCAGATCAGATCGGATTTCTTGATTTCTAAAATGATCTATCCGATCGCAGTCATTGGTTCTGCGGAGGAGTCGCATCTCTGCCGCCTGCACTCTACTCTCATTTTCGCAACTCATTTTCGTAGCGGAGGACAGGAGCAGACATTATTCTATCAAATTTCATTATGGTATCTCTCCCTCGCTTTCTTCCTCAAGGCTCTGCTAATATTGACACATACTGCTGTAAATTTTTCAATTTTCTGTGAATACTATCCTCTATATAATTGACCGAGCGAAGTGAGGTCTAAGATTCAAGTCGACGGTTTTGCATTTCTCTTTATGTCTAAATGTTTATATGTTCATTTATGTTGCTCATTCACAGCGAAACGCAGCAATAGATTTTAATGATATTTGACAGGTCAAATGTTCTTTTTGAATTTCGCGTCGACGTAAACATACGTTTTTTTTTTTTAATTTTGCATTTTGAGTATAATACAAAAGGAAAAGGAGTTTCCTTCTAACACCACAATTACCGTTAGAATTAGACTATAGAATTATCGATCATAAATCAGCTGTCTAGTGAACTATAATACTACCCGTTCAAAAACATCGTACATCTTTAAAATGTATCTTTCCATCAACGTTAGTAGACAGTTGTTTACTAACTTTGTCTTTCCATAGGGTGAGGCCATGATTCTGGTTTGGAGTTTGGAGTTATTGATAAAAAATATTTTTTTGCATTTTTCTTTTTCAATCTGATGAATAAAATTGTAACAAATATTATTGAAAAGAAATTGATTTCTAAAATCATGAAAAGTGAGCAATGAGGTTTGTAGGAAATCAGCGTAGTTTATTTTGTTAATTTCAACACACCGATTTTTCGCCAACACGACAACACAGAATGTTCTCTGATGGTTGATTTGATTGGCGATTGACGGCAGCCAGACCTGATAACAGCGCTAACACTCACATTCTGGGACGACACATACTATCGTACTATCTGTACGATAGGACAGAAAGCTCTAAGCGTATGTTTATCTAGGATTCCTTCAAGACATTTTTAATTGATAAATTATTTATTAATTTTTGAGAAAACATAACAACAGGTCAATGTAACTTACTTAGCGCGAGGTCTACTGTTCACAGAACTACTAGTGATGTTCTATACTATCCTCTTGAGACACTGCATACTATCCTCCATATAATAAAACTTTCTGTACTATCATAGGGAAAAGTTGGCATACTATTTTTACTTTCCTTGCCCTATTACCATAGGTAAGGAAAGTATTGCTTTCCGAAAAAAATTTCTCCGAAAAACCCCAATTTCTAAATTTCTATACGTTTCAAGGTCCCCTGAGTCCAAAAAAGTGTTTTTTGGGTATTGGTCTGTGTGTGTGTGTGTGGTGTGTGTGTGTGTGTGTGTGTGTGTGTGTGTGGTGTGTGTGTGTGGTGTGTTGTGTGTGTGTGTGTGTGTGGTGTGTGTGTGTGTGTGTGTGTGTGGTGTGTGTGTGTGTGTGTGTGTGTGTGTGTGTGTGTGTGTGGTGTGGTGTGTGTGTGTGGTGTGTGTGTGGTGTGTGTGTGGTGTGTGTGTGTGTGGTGTGTGTGTGTGTGTGTGTGGTGTGTGTGTGTGTGTGTGGTGTGTGTGGTGTGTGTGGTGTGTGGTGTGTGTGTGTTGTGTGTGTGTGGTTGTGTGTGTGTGTGTGTGTGTGTGTGTGGTGTGGTGTGTGTGTGTGTGTGTGTGTGTGTGTGTGTGTGTGTGTGTGTGTGTTGTGTGTGTGTGTGTATGTGTGTGTGTGTGTGTATGAGTGTATGTGCGTCTGTGTACACGATATCTCATCTCCCAATTAACGGAATGACTTAGAACCACTGAACTTAAGGACCACTATAAGGATCCGACACGAACAATTTCGATCAAATGCACTTCAAGATGGCGGCTAAAATGTTGTCAAAAACAGGGGTTTTCTCGAATTTCCCGAAAACGGCTCCAACGATTTTTTGATCCAAGTTACACCTAAAATAGTCATCGATAAGCTCTATCAACTGCCACAAGTCCCATATCTGTAAAAATTTCAGGAGCTCCGCCCCATCTAGGTAAAGTTTGATTTTAGATTTCCAATTATCAGGTCTCAGATATAATTTAAACGACAAATTTCGAGTGGAAAAGATTGAGCATGAAAAACTCTACAATTAATGTTCAGTAACATTTTCACCAAAAATTCAAAATTATCTCGAAATTCGAGAAAATGTTATTATTTCAATTGCAAACTGTTGGCAACTGATTCTATTAAATCATTCACTATAAAAAGATAGCAGATCTCGTGTGTATCCAACGTTATTGTCCTGTCACCAGCTGGCTCAGATCTTTGAATAGTAGACTCTTGAGATGCGCGTGAACACTAGCGTCAGGTGATCAATTTTCATAACGGCAAGGAAAGTTGTGTGTGTGCGCCACACCAGATTTTTCCTCTATGATTCTATCCTCTAAATAATAAGGTTCTGAGATAATAGAGGATAGTACTTTATATAATAAGGCTCTGTATATTAACCTCTGTATACTATCCTCTATATTCCAATCTTCATATACTAGGTAGGTTTCTAATTGGACAACACGTGAGAAATGATGATGGAAGAAGGGATTGAAACTGTAAGATGGGTAGCATATTGCGATGAGAGAGACAAGGGTTGAAGGTGCGATAAGAGGAAGATAGCACAGTAGAGAGTAGATGGACCGTTAAATTGGAGTCAACGGCTTGTTGCTAAGCGTTCGGCCATAGGTTTCGCGTCACTGAATATTAAACGACATTGCAGGTACGCTATACAAAGTGAATCACCTAATAAATTGCTAATAATTATTAGGTTTGCGTCTATGTTAGACCTACGACAAATTTTAAAACATTCCAATCAAATTCAACAATTATTATTGTATTACATGACATGATGACATGAAGAGTCATCAACACAAAGCAATTGATAATCATATTTTTCAAATTTGCATACTTTGATATAATAATGATAACTTGAAATGACATAATCAAAAAAAATAACTATTGATTATCATTGATAATGCTATAACTTAAACCATTTCGAAGTGCTCGAAGTATTTTTCAACTCACTATACTAACATGCAATTGAGATGAATCACGGTGGATGATAGAATAATTGTGTCTATAGATTTGAGGGAATATTGTTGAGCTGAATTGATTTATCTATCGATGAGAACAGCATATATGTCAATCGATTGATTCAATTTACTAAGTAGAGTTGCCACAGAAATTGAAAGCTGTATTTGACTTCGGAAATTGAAGGATGTAACAACTGGCAACTAATGCAAATACAAATTCTTGTATTTAACCGTCTGTTCAATAATTATTGAAGGGAACCAACACACACTCTACATGCTTTTCTCCTAGCAAGCAGCGATATGCATGACTATTATTTTCCTAGGACTAGCATAACGTTTCCTCAACAGCTAACGTTAATCTTTGATAAAGGAGACTCATGCAACAACAGGTGATCTAATATTGTCCTGGTACATGATCATACAAACTGAAATCGTTTCTTCTACATAACAGTATACAGAAGGTTTGGAAAAGTGATAATAGTCGTTACTGTGAACGTGGAGACAACGTAACATCTGTACAATGTACAACTTCCATAAGATCCCCAATCGCTCATAATGCTTTTCGCATTCACTAGCAGCGAAAGCACGAAATTATCAATGAGAGCACCGCTTCTTATTCGTTAAAAGGTGAGATGGAGGCTTTAATGGTCCCTCGGAGAGTTTTAATTGGATAAATTTTGGGGCCGCATCGAAGGCAACTCAAAGAGTCCCGAATCTGTTCACAAGAGACCCAACTCGATGGCAATTGAATTAATTTGGCAGGCTTTCTGCATTGTTCTTCATTCGATTTCGACAGAAAAAGAAATCACAATGAGGCCTATGTTCTCTTTAATTGGATTACATAAGACAAGGAGAAATGTTATGGAATATTGATGGGGCTGATTTGAGTGGATCAAAAGTATGAAGTACATGGGGGATACTGAATATAAATTCAAGAGATTCTAGTACTATGTTCAATATGTAGCATCATGTTCTATTGATGAACATGAACATATTATTTCCAAGTCTAGGTCAAAAGGTTTTCGATGAACATGATAGTTGAATGATAAACACTTGTTTTAAGTTGAATTATCGCATTATGAATTATTGTAGTATGGATCATGTTTGTTATAGCCCTTTGATACATCACAAGAGAGTGAGTAATATAGATAATAGCATAATTTTAAAGTATGATTTATTGTCTATTTTCTTTCAATATAAAGTATTCAGTATAAGGTTGTCAGAATGAAATATGCTTGAGAGAAGTAAATTGATTGAATTGAATAGCCTATCCTATACCTTTCTTCTAACCTTGAACTCAACTTCTTATATCCTTCGAAAATTGTTTAATCTTTCACTCTTCATTTTAATTTTGACTTGACTGTAATATTTGACAGTAATTCGCGTAAGTGCACTCTGCCACCCTCAAATTCTCCTAAAGTTGATCACAATACTGTCGAATGACTCAAATATCATAAAAAGTTTGAAAGGAGAGATGAAATAAGAAACACCAAAAATGAAAGCAAGAAAGTAAAGCATCACAGAACTTCTAATGTTATTCTTTGGTGGAATAAAGTGAGTTATTCCTAAAAGTTGCCTTGTGATTGCATTAGAGAACGTCAATTTGAGAGGAAAAATTCTCGAGCCAATCAGAGCGCTCTATTCTCGACCTTTATTAACAGTTGTCCGTGGTGTGATTCACTCTAAACGTTCAGAATCGGTTGAATGGGAAGCATTAATGTTGTTTACAAGGAGAGCTGACAGTTTCAAGTGGATGGGACTATAGTGATAGGGGGAACCGACTTATATGATTAGTGCTCCTTGCAGCGAGCATTGAAGATTGAATTTGTCAGACTGGAAATTCGATTTCATATTTGATAATGAAGTTCTGAAGTTTGAAGTCGCGCTCCATCTCTGAAGTTTGGCGATGCTTCTTCATTCGGTTGGAGAGAGGGAAAGTCAAACTGGGCTTCGACGGTGCAGAGCTCGAAACTTCGGATTGCTTTTGATTGAGTCTTTCTGCTTTTTTGAATAGCGGTTGTCGGCCATTGATGCTGACGGTATTGGAGACAAATTGCGACCATTCATAGTTGACGATCTGATCTGGGAGTCGCGCCTTTCAAATCAACAGAATAACTTTCAATATAGGAGTGAAGTGTGTATTCTGCAATACAATCGGAGTTGATCATCCGCTATGGTGGGAATACGATTTATTTCAGGCTTCAGTGTTGTATCATCAGATTTTTTGTGTCAGCCTGAATGGGACAGGGATAAAGTTTTCTAAGCATTTTGTTGAGCCTACAATAATAATTTGTTGTAACTTCAAACTTTCCCTTCCTGATGGGTATTCTTCCAAATCCACAACTCCTTCTTCGTGAATATTTTATTTAAAACTCTATAAAACTTCATTATCAATATTTTTTGTACAATATCAATAACTTTTTCCTTCAGTGGTGTTTCTTCATTTTAAGATGACTTCCATACTGCTCTACATTGTCTGACGGTGCATTTTGATACCGATACAAAACTTCATTAATTGAAATGAATTACTAGGTCTCAGACAGAAAAACAAAATATTTTATCACCAATGGTGTTATCATTCGAAGATATAGATGAGACGATAACGACTAGAAAGGCTAAGATTATGGCTAACAATTTGAAATGAAAATCATTTTCTCAATTATTTAATAAAATAATAATATATTGTGTAAATTTGAGGTTAGGTTCTATATAAACAACGCTTGTCGGCAATATCAATAACGATCAAGCTGAACATCTACAGTTTAATCAGATACTCGCTAGCAAAATAGTTGCATCCCAGGTAGCACATTCGTTAAGACTAGGACAAGAGAGTTTTGTAACTTATGGCATGCAAAACAAAGGATATGAATGTTTGAAAAGTATATATAGACGTTTATTAATATATGTGAGCAAATATAAAACACAAAAACATAATAAAAAATAAAAAGTAAGTAAGACCTAATTTTTCTACGCGCATTGATACATTCTGTACACTCGAGCCGAATCTGACTGTTTACCAATCAGAGCACAGTATTCGCTCGGCGCTAAAAAATATTTAATTCAAAATCTCCACGTGGTCTTTATTAAAGCTATAAAAATTTGTAATTGTTGTAGAAGGGATGAAACAATGTAATTAAAATAAAATAAGAGTTAAGGATAGAAATATTCAATTTTAAGATAGTAATAGTCTTAAATTGCGTCATCGCGGATTATTTGAAATCCACCAATAGGAAAAGATATTTAAATTTTATGCAAATTTAGAGTCGGAAGTATCGTCGAGAGAGAATAGGGGAAGACCAACTGCCCACTTGCTTGCCAGAGACCGACCAAGACGCCCACCAATACGAGAGCAATAGACTGATTCTCTTATAAAAATTAAATCTTATTTATTGCCAAAGTTTAAATATCAAAGACTTTTAATAAGTAATAAAGCTAACTCAGTGAAGTCGCTCTATGACATGAGTTATTAATTCAAATATCCCCATTGGAGAGGACGACAGCAGCCCACCAGAAAGGCATAGGACACACGAGGTGAACCCATGCTACATCTTTGTGAAATTTGTGAAAAAATCTTCGCACGTGAGTTATTGAAACATAATTTATTGAGAGGATCCTCAGTGCTACGAATTGATAGAATTTTCATAAAGCTAGCTCGTCGAAGGTACTACTTAAAAATCAAGCTTGATTTATAGATAATTGCGCAAGTAATATTAATAAGGGAAAAGTCATAATTAAAATATATATATATATAAATATATGAGAATTGAATGTTAAATTATATATCACTATTTGAGATTATTAAATACGCTCAGTTGATGTATCTAAATATCAGTATTATTAGCATAATAAGAATTATGGAAGCTCAAAGTTCACAAGATAAATTATTTATCTAACTTCCACTGACGGCCGAACTTATACCCTGAGATTTTATATTTAAAGTATCAAATATTATTGGAATATTGAAGTATAAAATTCTAATTCGATAAGCAGAAGCGAGTCGAATAATTGAGCTATAGAAATCTGTAAAATGTATGCTGATATAAAAATCGTGAAAGTTATTAATTGATGATATTAAGCAGAACAAGAGTTTTAATTGAGCGATCTGTGATATTTTTCTTGTGTATTTTCTCATATTGTGTTTGCATTATTTGTTTCATATATTATTTTTGCTCGTTGATTTTATTCTAATTATATATTTATTGATTGGATGGTGCTCTTTTCATTTTTAATCCTGTCTTCATACATGACCAATCTTGTACTAGTATCTTTATTTATTATTATTGACACATTAATGGAATTATCAGCCAACTGTATTCGTCATCGAATAAGTTGGATAATTCAGCGATATACAGTATCGATCACTAAATCTTCAGAAATAATACGTTCTCAAGATTTATTTAAATGGTTCAACCCATTCACTGAAATCAAACAGACTGAAATACAAGGTCTTAGTATTAAGTCGAAGCAGTATTACAGCCTCTTCAACATCTATAATAATTGCGGAGCCAGTCAATGCAGCGGTAAAGATTGCCGATTGACAAAGCAGCAGCAGTTTGCAGCAATCGATAGCAGAATTTGGTATAAGCTCCTCGAAGAGCTGGTAGGAGCCATATGGTATCTTTATTTCAGCAGGTGTCAAGATATCGAAAATATTCAAATATCTCATGCTCTACCGACAGACTGCCAGCTGGGCACATGCGACGCCAAAAAGGACGTTACAATCGGAACTCCAATCTGATTTGATCTGTATTTGATATGTTATTGAATTCGAGAATAACTCATAAATTTTTCATAACGTACGAGTAAACCATCCTTCGTAGTGTACGAGTATGAATGATTATAATCTTCCTTACTACCCTATTCATTTAACTTAGTAAAGAATATTTTTAAATTGTTACAACTCATCCAAAATAATAGAAATACATGTTAAAGTGATAGTACTGATGTGTAAGTGAGAATCAGATTCACTCATACATCATATAAAAATATTTGATTGTGAAAATTTAATTTGATATTGTTCATTGAATCTATATCATTTTACCAAATACTATAGTTTTATAAATTCTTAATTCCCAGTTTATATATAATTTGGACATAAAATTGGACAAAAATCATGAAGTGTAAACATAACCTATTTTTGGCCAATTTCTATCTAAATTTGGGATAGGAACAGTTTTGGGCTTCAAGCCTGTTGTTCCTTCCCAATCATTAATAATTTGAGAATGATAGTGTATGTCTCAATATATAAATAAATTGATACTTCACAGATTTACTATCCGAAATACAACACAATCTGAACATAATTTACAGATAAGATACGAGCCCACCACACATCTCACCCCGTGAATTACTATCTACTCGAAACACTGATGATGTGTTTGTACAGGTTTGTGTTAAATCAGTGTCAGTTTGTGTGTGCTGCTCCTTCCACTTGAATTATGCATTCTCCCCCTTCGTCAACAAGAATAGCAGCGCGTACATAAACACAGCATTAATGAACAACCGCTTCCCCCCCCCATGCTGATGGATCACATTCCCCCAACTTATTTAAATAGAGCATCATGCTTTACATTACATGTATTCATCCAAGAGTGCGGTTGCAAACAGCTATCTGCCTATGCGAATCATTTATAATGGTGAAAAATGAAAATTCGGGTAATTTACAAAATCTCACATTATTTCCAGTTGAACAATGCATAGTAGACGAAACATAGAGATTTTATAAAAATGGTTAACCTTTTATCCGATTTGGAGTTATCATTATTTCCAAATAAATAGCATACACTATTTGGATAATGTTCAGTGTAGTAGTGAAGATAATTAGGTGGTCATCTGAATCGAATAAGAGACTTGAATTCGTCACATGAACTGCCATTACTGTGACATTTCAGTGAACCACTAATTAGAGTGCACTCCTAAACTCACCATGGCTTGTCTCAACCAATGGAGGACATTCACCGTAGAATCAAAATCATCTCACAAACCTGATCTTACTACAGTAATATTTTGCGGCTTTGTATGCTAGTTCAACTTCACCACTTATCGACAACGGTATCTCATTATTTGTATGGCTGTTACAAATCAACGTCTTCTAATTCATAATTTTAATGAAGTGTGGAGCAGATGTATGAGTAGATAAAAAAAAAAGGTTATCGACTTGATCAATTCGAATGATAATGAAAATTATGTGCATTGTACTACAGTGTCTTGCATGACTCTTTCACAAGATGTAGTCTAAAAATAAAATTCGAAAATTTCTACTTTTTGCTACAAAAATTCGATAGGTCAATGAGGAATGACAAGAGCAAAAAATTCGTACAAAAGTCTATGGTTTACAGGCTATTCATCCCAACATGATCCATTTTTTACTCATGAATTATTGTAAAGGAAACGACGAGTATACTAAGCAGAGTTTCACTGGAAATAAATAGTATTATCAATGATAATCATGTTTTGGAACATCCCAAACTGCTTTAATCATTCATTGAACGAGATACGATGAGTGTATCGATTGAGAAAAATAAAAATAGATAAGACTACGACATACATTATCATTATTTCATCATTTCATCGTGTACTATGGATTATTCTATAAATTATGAACGGGAAATAAGAATTATTACAACTGAAGCGGAACTGGAAAATAAGTTTTGGAAAGAACATTCTAGTAAGGTACTCTTTATTAGTTAAAGTTGCAGTTGTTTGTATAGGTGTGCCTAAAGATGAATAAAGGATGAGGAGGAGTTGGTCTTTCTCAATGAGGAGTTGCTTCCGAAAAGACCGGATGCCCTCTAAATAAATACAGACAACGTATTATATGTACCAGTCAGTTGGTATTTTTTAAGGTAAATAAGAGTATCGCCCGTTCAAATACGCATGTGTTATTCTCAGCAGTTTTAGAATAATTCGCATATCTATAGCTCAGGCCTTGTTGAAAAAAGACGAACACAACTTCCATGTATGTTATATCAGCCGGAAATAGCTGATTGTTGGATTTAGAATTCATCCGGCAGCAGCTTTTCTGTTGGAATTTGTCAATATTGAGTTGCTTGTATTTGTACGTGTTGCTGTTCGTATTCTCTGTGGAAATGAATGGGTACAACTGATTAAAGACAGTTTCTCCGAATGAAGTATCCAGTTTATCTTCATGAATCTATTTATTTATCTTTATGCTTCTTGTACAAGATTTCCATATTATAATTCCATGATCCGTTTTCCAAAAAATTAAGCTATATTTTCAACTAATCGCATTATAGTTTTATCATCTCATGGAAATATTGAGAGAGAATCAGCATCATAGATACGAGCAGCAGGATATTACAAATGATACAATGATTTCATATTACTAATCTATCTTAGTGATATTATAATAAAATTGGGTTGCTATATTGGACCTCCGAGTCAACTCCAAATATGAATGAATCTCCAGATATGAGAATTTCGGTCAAAATAATATATAATGACAGGAATAAAATAATTCAACTACTGTGAATAGATAACATAATGAATATTTAACACTCTGGAAATAAAACCATAGAACGATTCTACTGGAATATCGATAATGAAATATCGAAACACTCAATGATATTTGTCTTCATGGCTTTGGTGAATGTATTATCAAATTGATAAAGGAACCCACTATTGTTTTCAGAATCATGTTTCTCACAAACTACATGATTATTATCGCTACCTGTATGAAACTCTTTAGAAACTACTTTATAGTATTCATTCATCATAATTATAACGTAGATATAGTTTTCATCATTTTACATGAGAATACAATCCTTTGAATATGTTTATTCTGATGAAAGGAATAAAAATAGAGATGTGGTTTGTGTCAAATACTAAATCTCTGCAATCTCCACACAACTTCAAACAATTCAGAAAGTATTCAGGTGAATATTATCAGACAGTATTCTCCATTCATTTCCAGTTGTGTCCATTTTCAGGCGATGTTCTTTTTCTGCCGCCGGAAAAGCGGAAAATATGAAAGCCGTTTCGACGAGGTGTGAATTGAAGGGGAGAAAATAGTGAAGGGACAAGAAAGCATAGTCTACATGCTCTTTGGAAAATCTCATCTTTCCCTCTTTAAACGGAAACAGAATAAAAGGTTTGAACAGCCCTTAGGAGAAGGTTGTTTAATACATTGACCAGAAGGGTCCACGTTTCGCTTTGCTTTGTGTGCTCTTCCTCTCACTTCTCTTCACTTTTCCACTATATTTCTTCTCCCTTCCTCTTCCTCCCACTCCTCCTTCAACTCCTGCTTCTCCTCCCATCAACTTTTTGTATCTGTATACTCGATTTCCACTAGAATCCTTCTTCCTCCGTATCTTTGATGCATTTACAGTCTCAAAATACGCAGTTTTCAGAGACCACTTCAGCACTGAACAACCGTCGATTGTAGGCGAAAAAGTGTTTGAGACCTCAGCTTTCTCTTTTCTCAAGTGTTTGAACAGAACCGACGATTTTCGGGGGTGTTTTATTTGTTGCTTGACACAAATGGTTTTTGACGAAGCAAAAGTTCAAGGGAGGATATGACAATCCAATATTATATCAAATTGAGAATTATTAGTTCTGGATTCTATTATTCATTTCAATCATCCTAAACTAATGGGTATGATAGCATAGAGTTTATTATATCCCATCGTGTTTGGAATAATAATTTTTTTAACTCTATTCAATAATAAATCGAAATGCATTTCAAGTTTGTAGCGAAGAAAATATAAGCTCTAAATTCTTCACATTTTAAAAATGTTCAATGTTCTTCTAATCTATAACAATCATGCTGTACTTATTTTTGAAATGTACTTATTATGGAATGTTTTGACTTTAAAAGTATTTTGAAAAGAAAACATGCTAATGTGTCTCATAAACATTTATGGTATCACTAGACAGCATTCACTAGTCTTTCGATGCATCATCCTGTCCTATGAGTAAATGCTTAACATATCGAATATCCCTCTCAAACGGATTTTTCTAATCAGAATGATTACAAAATCCCTCATATTAGAAACGGTTCAAAGCTCCTGTATTGTAATAATATTTCTCTCCAGTGTAATGTTGCTCCTGAATGGAGCTAATCAATTGCTAATTACTCATGTATGAGCTGGTAATCTGAATTGATGGAAGATAAAATTAGTCGCTATAATACACTTACAAAGCGGTCGTTTCCAATTTAATGCAACCAATCAAACAAAATTATTCCATTGTTGGAATTCATAAGGCTGCGTGACCTACATTCTTGTGTCTCTTTTTAATCTGATGGAATTTTTACTAATTCGATTTGGGACTCTCGTCGGCCGGAATTTATTAATTGATGTGGGGAATTCGCATGACGAGTATAATCTCTCGTGTCAAAATCAATTACTCATTCCCAAGTGTAGTTCTAAACGACATTTTAAAAGTAAAAAAAGGATGGTGGATTTTCAGTAATTGGAAAGAATTAGCTTGTTGGATTAGCCTGTTCAATCGCTGTAGCATTTCCAGTGAAAATACAAATATTGTTTCATGAAAATATACTGTGACTAGATGAATTCTAAGGGATCTTTGCATTAGGATTCTAAGGGAATTATTCATGTGTCAATCATTTTCCTTTTCCATTTTTCAACTCGATTAACTAATCTCTTGAACTAATGATGAATTGAAATTTTTATTTTGATAACTAAATTTTCCCATCAACAACTAACTGCTTAGTGCTGACACATATCAAATTTTGGTAACAGCATCAACCACCATCGGAGTTACTTGAGTAACAAAATTGATAGTTGAATGACAGTGCACTTCATCATTTGAGAAAGTGAGACACAAGATGGAGTAAGTTTCAAACTTTGACGAGAGTCCTTAAGTTGGTCAGGCCCGATTAAATTGTAGTAGAGTAGTTTCAGATGGTCCTTCCCCCTTCACATCGTCTCCTTCTTATTTCATTTCTTCTTCTTATTTTTCTTGTTGTTGTTGTTGTTGTTCTTCTTCTTCTTCTTCTTCTTCTTCTTCTTCTTCTTCTTCTTTTTCTTCTTTTTCTTTTTCTTTTTCTTCTTCTTCTTCTTTTTCTTCTTCTTCTTCTTCTTCTTCTTCTTCTTCTTCTTCTTCTTCTCTTCTTCTTCTTTTTCTTCGTCTTCTCCTTCTTCAGGCAAGACAGTAGAGTGGATTAAATGAAAGCTTCAAGTGGAAGAAAAGAACCAATTATTACTGTTGTCACATAGAACATGTGTCAACACTGACAAGACTTATTGCGTTGACCCAATGGTTGTTTTTCTTGCAGTTGAACCAACTCAATTTCGGTCTCATAGAACCGAATTGGTTTACAGTAGTGCTCTTCTTATTGGCGCTCAGAATCTATAGGGTCAATATATAAATATAGAGATTCAAGAGAAATAAGAGAATGGAGAATAGGAGAATGTAGAGAAAGAACAAGAGACAGGAGAAGAGAATAGGGAAATGTGGAGGGAAATGATATAAGGTTAGAAGATAAAGTAGAGAAAGAGGAGGAATGTAAATGAGTAGATAATGGAGAAAGAGTAGTAAAATGAATTAGATTAGAACATTAATGTTCCCGAGAGATACAACAGAACAGCACTGTCCATCTTACTCAGCAATTGATGTATCTGTATCAATACTGGTGAATCACTATTTCCATAACAAACTTATTTTCGACATAGTTCTGTTATTTAAACAGAAGGACATCAGACTTCTCTGTGGCACCAAACTATCACATGAAAAACACTTTATAGCCATCAAACAGTTATGTACAATCTTTGTAAACCATTACTGAACCGAGTAGGTTTCTGTGAAACCTATTTTATATCTAGAAAATATGTTTACAATGTTTCAAACCTATATGAAAGATTGGATTTATAAAACAAAAATTCTACTTAAAATTAGGTCTTACTCTCTATTTAATTCTGATAAGAATTGGTATATCATCAATAATATTGATAAGAGGAATCAATTTCCTATTTCTTCAATAAAAATTGGAATAATTTCAAAAATTGGTAGGAATGGCAGAGGTAGAGATAATACTAAGTACGTGAGGTTGAATTGAGTGACTACTTGGGTGGAAAGTGGTAAATGCGATTCCATTGAGACACACTGTGAGATATCTGGAGACAACAAAGAGAAAGAGGGGGTGAAATATTGAGGAAGAGTGAGAGTGGGAGAGAGCGAGTGAGAGAAAATGATAGGGTTGTAGGGAGGGGGAAGAAAAGCCAAGAAGGGTGGTAGAAAACCTGGAGTCAGTAGCTGGGAATACCCAAGGCATTCCTCGCCACCCCGGGTCCCGGGACATCCCTCGTTAATTACGAGACCAGGTTTCTGTTAGGCTCTAAATCAATTTTAAATCCTCTTAAAATAATTGCTCGCCTGGGAATAGACCTACGCTGCCAATTCGCCACACAGATATTCCTCGCAGAAATGGACCCGAGGTCTCCAGACTCTGCTCTGTGTATTTGCTCGGTGCCCAGAGAGGAAGCAATCCACTTCTGAAGGATGCACTCTAAACTGTCAGTATTCTTCAATTATGAAATCAATGTTTCCCATTCAACCAATGCTGACAGTTTCAAGTAAGTCTTGGTTTATTGACAGATTATGGGTCACCACACGAGCTGTTCTAACTTATCAAAGTAAGCGTTTATCCTTCTCTAATTCTCTAACACTTCCTTATAGGTCAACTCTTACAATTCACTAAAACTCCTCCATTTTACAAATTAATGTATCCTCTATGCTCTCACCATAGCCACCTCTAATGCAAAGGTATTACCTCTGTATTAGAGGTGACTATGCTCTCACTCATACTGATATAATCATCAATATTCATTCACCCTATCATCTTCTTGAGTTTTTAGCTGCTATCTTTCTGCATATGATAAATCTTATCACAATTTCGATTGGGATGTGTTGAAAATGATACTTTTGGTGTCAATACTAGTTGTAGAAATGATGAGAGGCATGAATGAATACGAGTAGATTGATGAGCTTTTCATCCTGAAAATAATCTTTAAAGATAATAATAATAATAAATAGTAAATTCATTTATTCTTCCAATTTATACATTACACATAATCAGAAATTATGAATAGTACAACGCTGTAATAGTAATTAAAGAATATTGATCTTTCAAACTACTGTAAAATATCATCAACAAGATGAGAATAAGGAGTCATTTTTCTTGAAGCATGGCAGGAGTAGATCATACTGCATTTTTTTGATTACACTATTTTTCTCACTTTCAATTATCAAATTCACGTTTTGAGTGTTTAAGTTTTATGTAGGTCATACTATGAAGGCTACTGATATCAAATATTCCTTTTTAGAGCATTTCCTTATTTGCAATATCTGATAAATGATTTTATATTGCACTTCAGTAGCCACAATTTTGATGAACCTGCTGGAAATAAACTTTCAGTTTATTCTTCGCTTAATCCTAAAGGGTTTTTGTGGGTTGAATGGATGAGAGCCCCCATTTTGCCTCACATTCACCTACAACACTTACTATGTGAGAAGTTTCAGAATAAAATCATCTATCCATTCAAGTTCATTTGACAGAGAAAATCTATCAGATATGTGTTTGATGAGTGAATCTGGATAATATATTTAGCACCTTACAGTCAATGTGATGTAATGGAGTAATCAATGAATTTGATATAATGGGAAGTAGGAGATTACTGTACAATACATGAGTGGGAGTTGACCAAACTCTTATACATGAAGATAAACATCACTAGTTCACGTAACAAGAAGCCAAAAAATCTTCTCGGATTGTACTCCACCGTGAACACACTAAAAAAGCTCAACCGAAACGACCATCGACTTATCCTCTCGCATGGACGTTGGCCATGTCTCTCCCTTATCAGAGCCAACGAATGCCTTCAGGGAACACGGAATCCACAAGATCAAGTGCGGCTGCAATTTGTTCCCAATTCCTGTTTCCCTTCAGGCCCTCGGAGGCAGGGAATGTTGTGGTCCCTTTTGGAGCGATCAATCAGCCGACACCCTTTAAACAGACAGTTCTCGCCCTTTAATCAGGGCTCGGTCACGTGGTACGGCCACAAACACATACGCACACACACGCGTGCGCGAGTTCACTAATTTTTAGCAGCAGTCTTGCACGCACTGGACTCTGTTATTTCTTGTGCAAGCAAACGGCAGCTTAAGTCTAATTTACTCTGAGAATCACCGTGGTGGGTGATTGCCTCAAATACTGAACAGCAGTTTTGTTGATGTTGGTTCCAGCCATTGTTTGTACTAGTGGTCCAGTGTATTTTGGTACACTTCATGAACTATTTGTACACTTTTCGTGAACAATTTGGAGTTAATTCTACACTCTCCTGAAACTATTTAACACCATTTATAGAGACATTTTTGAACGAGGAACTATTGACTTACATGCTCAGAATTGATTCTGCTCTATAGAACTGAACTTTGCATCACTACCAAGATTCATCCTAAAATAGCTAGGTTAGGTGTTTACTATATAAAATAAGCTAGGTTTCTACAATGTTAGTTTATGGATACCGAAGCTCCTGGATGATATTGATTAATTTCTCAACAACATGAAAATATCTTAATATTTTTTGTTACTCCGACGATCCGACGATCCGACGAAGACTATTTAAGGAAATCGCGATTGAGAACGTTAATATGAAACTTAATGATTCATTCTCCTCACTTCACCACTAGTACCTGGACAAAATTATTGTTTATAAAAATGTGCAAATTGAATTAACTTCTTGATAATACTCGATACAGAACGATAATGACGATACATTGTAATTAACTAGAAACTCTTAAAATCAGTCTATATTACATCCATTTTCCGAGAAATCTATAACATATTCCCACACAAAAACAACAATAAATACTCCACTCAACCACAGGAACACAACATTCCCTACTGAAGCTTAATTTATCCTCAAGTAAATATCGATAATAAATTATCCTGTTGATCGAAATAGATGTTGGGAGGTGTGCAATCACCAGTGTCAGTGGAGCAGGAAATGGTAGACTATCTGTTCCTAGTTTGGATGTGTTTGTATATTTCAGCGTCTGTGTATTCAAATTAGTGTGTGTGGATTGGTGAGAATGTATTAGTGCCTATGTATTTTCGGATCAGTTCCTGGGACAGCGAACGGCTGCAAGAGGTGTAAACAGGTCATGTCTGCTCTTCTCTCTCTCTCCTCCTCCTCCTCTTCACTCCTCACACTATCTCTTTTCACCACCCCTTACCACCTTTTCTACACTATTTCTTGTTCTGTTTCACAGTTGACGGTAAACAGACCTCAGGAGTGCACTGGTCCCGTGTTGACGGAAGAATTGCACAACACCCCGGTTTTGAATTACCGTCTATGGTGGTGGGTGGGTGGAGGTGTCTGGTAGAGTAGAGGGTGAGGAGGAATGAGCAGTCACCTCTGAATTTATTGCAGTACGGTATTTCAGCTGGCGATGCAGGAAGCTATCGAGCTATTTTGAACAGGCACACTTCAATGGACAGAGATTGAAATCGATTTTTCTTTGGAATGAATATTGATGGTTACTGGCATTAACTCATCCGGTCCTTGATGTGTACTATAACTTTTCATGGACAATTATTTTCGAATAATTTATCAACAATTCCCTTCTCAATATAGTGGTATACTGGTATCCATCAACAGTTTATACTGATTACATGTACTGTATACTGGAATAAATTTAAGTTCTCCAGTTTATATAATTATTCCTTTATTAAAACAAAACATGGTTATTTTGAACAAAAATACTGAAGTGTGCTTTTCAAAAACGATTTCTTTCTTCTCATCTAGCCATGGACGCATGATCTCTCAAGTTTCTTTCGTATTACAATTGAGTAATCAATAATAATGTAACATATACAAATACTCCATTGTTGTATTTGCAGTCTCATGATGTATCATAAAGAGAAATAAAATATCTATATTCTATAGATGAAATAACAGAGTAGCGTTTTTTAATGACTTCTCAAGCTTCATCGATCGCGCAATAAATTGTCTCATTTTTGTGAGAAATATATACAAATAAATAAATAGTCCCTATAATAATTTGAATACCATTAGAAATCAAAGGAGAGGAAAATTTCAATAGCTTCAAAAGAAAAATTAGACATTGGTTATTCAGTATTGGGATACAAAGTAGTGAGGAACTAATAGTAAGTAGGATTTAGATTTAAGTAGTATTCTTTTTAAATAAGGTAATTTTTAGGTAGAAAATAGTATCTTTGTACTAGGTGATGCTTAGGGTAATAGATATAGTTTAAGATTTTTTGGAATTTTTGAATTATCTGTTGTAGCATAAATTAGTACTATTAATTTGATGATAACCTCGACACTATATATTATATAGTGAGGTATCATTTTGTAAACCTTGAGTATTGTTATGTTATTGAAAATGTATGAAAAAATATGTAATGTATGAATTTATGAATAAACTCCTCTGGATGTGTCGTCCAACATCCAGAGAAATTATTAATCCAATTTGACTTGCCGTCTCACGAATAATATAATAAGGTAGCTGTTGCTGCCACTATAATAATTTATAAAGACTCCATCAGATTTGTTCGAATGAATCGGTAGGAAATAATAACGGAGTAACGTTTTCTTCATCCAATCCCAACCTATCAAGATTTTGAACAGTGATTGCAACACGGCTACAACATCATCGATGCCTTATTTCGGTTATTAAAGTCTTGTCTTGAACACTTGACAGGTACTATATACTATACTCTGTACAATACATCTATAATATTTAGGGTATAATACTCAATGTAGATGACAATTCGGAGAGCGGCTGCTAAAACAATAGAATTGAAACGGTCTTTGTGCGCGCGCGGACTTTTTATAATATGCGGCGGCTCCTTTGATTTAGTCTAGCAATGCTTTCAGCAAGCCTCTCAAGGCTTGAGAACCCGAGGGGGTTCTCTGTCGCTTTTTCAAGGACCGGTGTCCCCTCTTTTGTGTGTGAGGGGGTCATAGTGCGTGCTTGAAGGGGGTGTCAAGAGGGGTGACAATACCCCCCCTCGGCATAGTCAAAGGGTGGGGGGGAAGTTGACCCTCTCGGGGATGACAACATCAGCAATGAGAATCGTGCTGGAGATCACGGTCGCAAAATCTTTTTGATCTTGTAATGGGCTCACTTGCGGTGGTCTACAAAATGGCGCATGCGCAATGAGAGGAGAGGAAAAGTGTGAGGATCAGAGAGACAGAGAGAGATTGAGAGAAAGAGAGTGATGGAGCTATCTAAAGGTGGGAATTAACTTACAAGAGGCTTCACCAGGAAGAGAAAGACAAGGGTGGTCGGCTTCTTTCATCCGTCATTGATAAGCCACCATCAATGTTGACGTGTTTTTGTGATGGAAAATATGCAAACAGATTCTTGATGGTTTTGTGGAGGAAAATACGTAGGCACGTTCTTCAGTTGAGGGCGTACGTTCTCAAAAAGAATTGATAAATAGGGAGTTCAATTTTTGATAACGCTGTACTATACGGGATATTTATCATTTTTCTAACCTAATACTTGAAAGAGAATCCTTGTGAAGTGAGTTTCCACAGAGGGATTGCAAAGCACACATAATGTTTCAAGATGTTCACAGATTTGTACACTATTTATACAATTTGTTGTAATCAAAGTTGAGATTCTTGAGATAACAATTTCCATTTAAATATATTAAATTTATTCTTATCTCCATCTCTCCTTGAATAACGTACTGTAGATATTAACATAAGCCTGCAATAATGGAGATAAAAAACTCATCAGCTTTAATCCACATTTACATCGAGCACAATAATTATTATTGAATTTTATCAACGACATTTGCGATTGTTCATTGAGGAGATTCTGGTTGGAATTGAGGGAAATTGATTAAAGATTCAATAGAGAAGTCTTATAAAATTAATTAATTCAAACACTATTCTCAGTTTTAATCACTATGAATCAATTTTTGAAACACTATGAAAACCTTTTTGGTTGCCAATCTTCGTTTTGAATTTCACTTATACCCATAAACATGATATCATGAATCAAACGACCTTTTTGAACTGAGATAAAGCTATGAATAAATAGATAAGCTATGAGATCTGAGAAGAATCATACAAGCCACTCACTGTACTTCACATATAAATATTATATAAGGAACATGTGGTATTTATCAGGAAAATTCATAATAAGAAAGAGTAAAACGATTGAACCATTTCCATCGATGTTGGGAAAGAAAAGGCCACTGGAAAGTTCAGAGTTCAAGTACTACTGATCGAAAAATTTTGAAATGCATCTCAATGCATCTCTGAATTGTGAATGCCACTGTAATTTACATTTGCACAATTTTGCTGCGATACAGCAGCACAGCACTCCACTAGCCGAAGCGCTTAAATTCATGATGATATTCACCAGCGCCCTCGTTAGATCCACTTAGAACTGTCAGTGATCTCACAGTTTGTAACATAAATGCTTTCCATTCAACTAATTCAGACAGTTAGGAGTGAGTCTGTCGATGGAGCTCTTTTCACCGCCAATCGCTTCAAATCAACACAACGTGGTCCAAACCGCACTTCTTTCAACTGGCAGCGTTCCTCTCAAATATCATCAATACTCCCCATTCATCCCAGGCTGACAGTTTTAAGTGGAGAGCACTATTCGTGTCGTTCCCGCCAATATTCCGCTCCTGAATATTCATTGGATGCATTTAGTACTACTGTATTATTCCAGCTGTTCACTCGAAGTACAAAATGGTCCGAATCTCACTTTTTATGCTTTCTGCAACGTGAAATATTCAATGACGACTATAGATTGAAATTGTTTCGAAGAAGCTCACTCACTGCCTCCGTAAACAAAGCCATAGTGCATGACAGGTGGTTGATGGACGTCTGCACAGGTAGGGTTCCTACACCAATAAAACACTAGCTGATATAGATCAGCTGAAATCAACACCTATGCTGACGTTACCAGAATCCACTATGACTTTGTTTACGGAGGTAGTGGCTCACTGCACATTTCAAAGTATCTCACTGCGACTATACAATAAATTGAAAAAATTTCGGTGAAGGTCACTGTATTGAACAGAGAATCTCACATAAACATTCTCTAATGAACAAATGATGAGTTGCAGTTATTCTCATTTTTTTTTTCATGAGAATGAATAGAGATATTGAACTGGATTCACCTTCTACCACAGAGAAAAGGATAAAATCAAACAGATCATGTATTCTTAACAGGAAAATAATGTAAAGTAACAACATAGAGGTAAGATAGCATGAGTGTTCCTCTCCTATATTGTGCTGTCTCTACTATCTTGTATCTTTTCTATTTTGTGCTATCTTTCCTCTATGGTAACAGTGAACAGTTGTCTTAGTACTATCACAGCCCACCAGAATTCTTCAGGTTTTACGCTATTCTTGTAGAAATACTTGTAGCCTACTGTATCTATCGCATCTTCTTTTAAACTAACATTTTTTCTGTTGGTGGATATTGGTACATTACTTTTCAATACTAATTTGATCCTCAGTAACTGTAACAAGTCAACATTAGAGGTAACAAGTTACAAACACTAACAAGAATATAATAAAGAATGGAGGTATTTTCCAGGATGAGACGAAATGACACTTCTCCTTCTTCTCATCATCACAAGTTAACAGCTTTGTTTTGTTCTCAGCGACAAATACGGCATCAACTCACTTTTGAGTTTTGACATCAAATGGCACAACAGATTTACTTTTCCCATTGTTGCCGAAAAAATATCAAGCTTCCCTGGCGATGATCAGTCATAGAGAATGCTGAGATCTCGAAAAACACGAGTTTTTTGGAGTTTCTTGGAATTGTTAATGTTTTACGGCGTTTTTAACCCTCACACCACTAGAGAAAGGAAGGAAGGTATGTTGAGAAAATGGGCTGTAAAGGAAATCTACAGCCCTTTCTTGGTTGTCCCACCCCTATTCATGGGGCTCTCTCTTATATATAGTTTCTGTCATCCACGAGTTTATGGTCTTCTTAATTTTTTACAGTTGTGGCAACGCTTCTTATGCCGTCATGCTTGAACCTAAGAACTTCCCCTACGCCTTGGCTGGTATCTTTGCATAACTGGAGATAGTCTCTCTCCTCCTTCTCCTACTCGTCTACTTTTCTTCATCTTCGTCTACTTTATTCTCTTCTTCCACCAACGCATCTTTTCCTCTTTCAACTAATCCACCTCGTCTTTCTTCTACATTCCTCCTCTCCTCCTTAAGATGATGCTCTTTCTTCTTCATTATCTTGCTTTTCCATTTTTCTCTCACTTTATCATTACTTTTGCGTCCACTCTCATCTTTTCATTCCCCTCCTCTACTCCTCTGATGATTCTTTTGGTTCTGCTTTTTTTCATCCAACAGAGCTTCTCCTTTCTCCACTAAGTTCTCCATTCCTTTCTCTCTTACTTTCCTGCTATTAATTTTCATGTTTCTGGATCAATATTCTCTTTTATTTTGTTGTTTCTGATCATTTGACCTTTTTTAGCTGATTTATGCCATTTTTTTTCTCACTTTCATATTCTATTGATTTTCTCTATTTTGTCTCCTTGTACATCCCGTCTCTAACAGTATTTGTTATGATTCTCTTTTCTTGAAAAAGTCTTCACATCGTACCCACTTTCCATATCGTATAATATATCTATAGATTTCCTTACTCTCCTTATTATTTACTTCTCTTCTTCTTCAAAGAATGGACATTGATATGTCCAAAGCTCCGCCAATTTATGTAGATGCATAACAATATAATTATTATCTATAGTTATTATATTACAAATTGCTTTTTCATATCATATACAGTTCAATAATTATTTTCTTAGTCTATATCATGTAAATTCATCTATAATTCTGCTGTACTGTAAGCTATTGTATATAAGTGTATAAGACAGTATATATTGTAATCTACATAAATAAAGTACTCAATCAATCAATCAATCAATCTTCTTCTTCTTCTTCTTCTTCTTCTTCTTCTTCTCTTCTTCTTCTTCTTCTTCTTCTTCTTCTTCTTCTTCTTCTTCTTCTTCTTCTTCTTCTTCTTCTTCTTCTTCTTCTTCTTCTCTTCTTCGTCTTCTTCTTCTTCTTCTTCTTCTTTTCTTCTTCTTCTTCTTCTTCTTCTTCTTCTTCTTCTTTCTTCTTCTTCTTCTTCTTCTCTTCTTCTTCTTCTTCTTCTTCTTCTTCTTCTTCTTCTTCTTCTTCTTCTTCTCTTCTTCTTCTTCTTCTTATTCTTCTTCTTCTTATTCTTCTTCTTCTTCTTCTTCTTCTCTTCTTCTTCTCTTCTTCTCTTCTTCTTCCAATTTTAGTTGATCATTTTACAATAAATAGTATGGATTGGTATGAAGATGAACGGAAAACTCTAAGGCTCAACTCACACTTACGCGACTCAGGTCGAGAAGAGACTCGACTCTAGTCCAGAGCATGTGTTTTCACGGCATGTGACGTCGCGGAGACTAGAATCGACTGGTCTGAGTGTCACCATTTGGAAACAAAATGCTCTTGATTAGAGTCGAGTCTCTTCTCGACCTGAGTCGCGTAAGTGTGAGTTGAGCCTTCGAAATTGCTTCTCAATCTGGAAAAATACTATAATTGATAAACAAAAGAAGTTTATTAAGAGGAGAATATGAGGATGGAGAATGTGCAGAGGAGATAAAAAGTGAGGAGGAGAAGCGATGGAGCGATAGAGTAGAGGTGGAAAAAAAGAGGGATGAGGAGTCTTAGGAAGAGGACGCTGGAAAGAGAATCCAACATTTGAAGAGAATGGAGAATAAATCAAGACTCATGAAGATGAGAATTGAAATATGGATAATTGAAAATAGTTTGATGGAGAAGTACGAGGAAAAGAGAAGAAATAATAATATGAAGTATTCATGAAGAAACGAGTGAGATAGAAAAACACAAAAACCAATCGAATAAGAGTGTGATTACAAAATGACTGAAGTGGAAGAAGTGAAATATAACAAGGAATGTGATAAAGCCATATTGTAGGCTGAAAATAGAAACAACGAGAATGATGACAATTATAGAATTTCAACAGAAAGGTGTAAAGAAATATAAAAATCAAGGTTGTTTTGAAAAGTAAACAAGGATTAGAACAAATCAAGAAGTATAAGAGTTTACTGAAGAAGAAAGAAATGATAGGAATACAGGAGGAAATAATTTAAGGGAAGTGAGGGAGGAAGAATAATTGTAAGGAAAAAAGAAAAGAGGATACTGCCTCTTAAAAAACTGTTCTCTGTTGCTATTTCTCTCTACCTTTTACTAAACATATCCTCACCTATTTCCTCGCATCCTCCTGAATTGTTATTTCTCTCTGTTATTTTTCTTCTCCCTTCCTCATATCCCTATTCTTCTCCTCTCTTCTTGTCTTTCTCCTGTTCTTCTTCTTCTCATTTCTTTTTCTTTCCCCCTCTTATTTTATTGTCACACCTAGCCTCGTTTGTAACAAACACGGACGTCTACTCCACCCCACTCACCACTCCACCACATCACAACCCCAAAAATGCCCCCAAACGTCTTGCTAGTGCTAAAATTTTCAAAGCCCTTTTCGGTAAAAAGTGCTATGTCTCGCCATATGAAAAATAGAGTACTTGCTTGCTCATAACTTCCCATTTTGTTCGGCATAGTGTAACTTTCATTCTGATTCGTCAACAATTCGAAGGTAATTTGACGACTTTTTGAGTCGAACACATTTTATCGTTATAATGCTGTCAATTATTGATGAATTGAACTAAATCCCATTCTCAACTCATCTATTGAACATACATTATAAAAATGCTGATAATGATATGATAATGCTGATATGTGATAATGTATTGATTGAAATGCTATTGATATATTAGGCGCTGGCCTGGATTGAGCATACATGATTACATTGAGCTTACATGAGAGAGGCAGAGAATTTGACTTCGGATTATTGTTAGGGGGTCTTTAGTGTATATGAAACTCGATGTCGTCACGTCCTAGGGTGGTCGACAGATTGGTGGAGGGGGGTAAGTTGTAAAAAACGCGCGCTTATAAAATCGCCTGTCCTGCAGTTACTATTCATAGTACAGCTTTGAATTTTTTCTCAATATTATGTACACGTAACTGGCTTTCAATATGGTCCTCTATATTTTTTATAGAGTCAAATTCTCTGCCTCTCTCTTGCATGCTCAATGTAAGCCAGCGCCTGGACTATATTAGATTATAATTCTAGGAAGTCCAAATTTTTTATATTTTCTCACAGAACCAATTTTTTATTAAGTCCAAATATTTATATTTTCTCACAGAATCAATTTTTTATTAGATTTTTATTATTGATTTCAATCTCATTCACTATTACGGTGGTATGTTGGGGAATAAAAGCTCCAAATTATTTCGTTTATAATTTGGCATCCGTTAAGAATTAATTATGAATGAAAAATGTCGTTTGATAGAAATATGATATTTACTTAGTAATGAGTAAACTGGTGCCAGATCATTTTTGGGAAACTTCAAATCAAATTTCAAATTCATTTTATCAAATTGGAAGCAATACAATAGAAAATTGGAGTGCATGATTTATAGATAATAGAATAGGGGAAAATACTGTACACACTAATCCTACACACACTAAATTCACACTAAATACTAAGATTCCAATCAACACATAAATTCTTGCTCTTGGTATTCAACTGGTATGCATTCACGAACAGTACAATACAGTCTATGAGACTACAGTACATTACTGCTTGCTGTAGTACAGTAGGCAATCATAATTGTGGGATAATTACAATAAATACTAAGAATAACTACAGTAGTATAACAATGGTACATTAGTACACTGGAGATACCAATTTCATTTATTTTATGATAAAGAGTTGAAACTCCAGAATAAACTTACTCTGATCTCTCAAGAGTGTCATGTTGAGAAGACAATAAAAACATTATGCAACCATGAAATCACCAACAAAATTTGATTTACCCAACACAATAAAACAAAGACAAAGTATAAGTAGGAAGTATTGGAGCGTAAAACACAATAGGGAGGAATATCGCCGGGTTGTTGTTGACTCAGGGAGGCTCAGTTTGAAAAGGGAGTTTGAACTTTTCTGGATATAAGATTAGAAGGAGTTGAGGAGAAGGAGAAGGAAAAGGAGAAGGAAGAGGAGGAGGAGAATGAGGAAGAGGAGGAGGAGGAGAAATGGGGAAGAAGAAGCAGAAGTTGAACAAAAGAAGAAGAAGAAGAGAAAGAAGAAGAGGAGGAGGAGGAGGAGGAGGAGGAGGAGGAGGAGGAAGAAGAAGGAGAAGAAGAAGAAGAAGAAGAAGAAGAAAAAGAAGAAGAAGAAGAAGAAAAAGAAGAAGATGAGGAACAACAACAATAAGCTAAGGAGAGAAGTAAGGAGTAGAAGAAGAAGAAGAAGTAGAAGACGAAGAAGAAGGAGAAGAAGAAGATGATGAGGAATAACAACAATAAGCTGAGGAGAGAAGTAAGGAGTAAAAGAAAAAAATGTGAAGACGGGAATAATGCGAACCCGGAAAGCGAATGTAGTGGAAGGGGAAGAGACGAACATGACAAAGTTTTGGAATTTTGATGCGAATGGGCAGAAGTTTTGGCGTGAAATGAATAGAATGCATTAGAATAAATTTTGAAAGGACGAACGACCAAGAACAAGAGAAAAACAAAGAGTTGAGTGACGTCACTAGTGATCTGACTGCCAGTTGGCAACACTGTTGTTTTCACAAGCAATGCAAATCCGAACAAAAACTAAATGGAAAGTAGCAGGGAAAGCGAGTGTTGCAATGCTAGATAGCAGACAGACAGATACTGTATGCGGAATAATATACAATATTGAAATGGAGTTTATTGTGTAGACTTGCAGACGTATCATAACTCTGTAACATGGATGAACAGTGAAACTTTGGGGTTGATTCTTCAATAATAAACTATTACATAATTAAATACAGTATAAATGTTTACAGTTTAGTCTTTGGTTTGAATTAATTGGAATTAAATAGAATTGATACAACTGGAATTGATACAATTATGGATAATTACTATTACCATTATCATTATTTATAATAAACCATTGAAAAGTGATCAATCGACGACCAAATTACCGATTCCAATACTTAAAATATTCAATGGTAGTAGCCTTGAAGGTTGAGAACTCCACCTACATCTTTTAATAGTCAGAATTTTATGTTTGAGAAGTGGGCATATACTTAAATAAATTCCAGTTGGATTTTATTGGGTAGAAATAGAAAATGATTCCTTGAAGCAAAATGAGCATTTATCGATTTCCATTCATGTGTAAACTAGTGTTTCCACTCCATTTTTCACTTATCAATCAGTTCTTCAAGTATCATCATTTGCATTATTTGTATTTTTGCCTGAAATTTAAAAATTATACACTGGACAATATTTATCACTCCCATCCCCTTTCCAATCCAAACAATAGTGTTAGAGAATCACTACAGTCATCCGCCGCACGAGCATACTTATATGGAAATTTGAACAGATGAGTGCAACGATGTCAAAGGTGCATTTTCGTTCGTGCGTAAACTTCCGCAGTCGACGACGACAAGCTTTGTTGACATTCATATTGTCCAAATTTCAAGTGTGCTAAAACAGCTGATCAAATAAATTCTCATTATTTGTGTTTATAATTCAAGAATCTAAAAATTTCTAATAATATTGCCATTTAAAAGTATAAAATCAACCTTCCCCATTAAAACATAATTGAACATCATATTTTACGTTATTTGGACAAATTGGAATCTATCCAATCTGAGATCCTCACCCTGACGTGATCGACGACAGCATTTACGTACAAACGAAAACCCAGCTGAGTTGATCAACGTTGTCAACAGCTGATTATAAATGAGTCGATTATAATGAATTAACTAATATTTTATTACACACCTGACAACATTGACAACGTCTATGCGGGCAGGAGAGTGAGAAGGAACTTAGCCGTTCCAATTTCCATCGGACTGTTTTCGTGCGGTTGACTATAGAAGATAGGAAGGCGTTGAAATTAGTCGGTCCTGAATTAACGGGTCTCATGAAATTTCAACGCAAAACCATTATCATTAACTGCGTTCAGTATCATAATGATCAAATAATAACATTATCATTTTAGCTGGAAGCATATACGCAACATATGAAGGTTGATCTCCAACCTGAACGTTGAAAAAATCAAGATAACTTCATTTTATCACAATCAACAGCTATCAGCTATTCTCTCTTGAGAGAAGTTAGATCCTACATCCTCCAGAACTCGGTCTCTCGATGATTACAATATTTGAAAGATGCCGAGCTTTATTTACTCAGCGCTCACGGTCGATTAGTCGAAATGTCTCGCTAGCTGACAAGCGGGACTTTACGCCGCACACAGTGAATGAAATCACACCAGGACACTAGTCAAAACACCTCCAACAGCAGCACTGTCATCCGCACCTAATTGGAACAGACGTCCAAGCTGCACCGATTCTTGTTTTTCCTATTCTTGCCCTTCTTATTCCTTTCCTCTCTATATCATTTCTCACTTTATCCATTCAATATACTTATTTTATTCACGCGCTTGTCAAATACTATTCAGACATGGCTGAATAAGGAAAGCGGCTTACCAAACTATAAGGATATCATTTGCTTGGGTATTCTGGTGTTGTGAAGACATTTCACATAAGAAACGGTTTTATGAAGCGGTAGCTCCATGGTTACGCAGGTATTATTCAATTCACAATCCCCTAAATGTTTACATGATTTTCAACTAAAAATTAATGATATGTTCAATTTGCATTGGCATGAAATCTAATCATCATATATTTCAGATGTGAATTCCTCTAGCTTTTCTTGAACTGCTCTGAGTATGTGAAGTGTTGGTATCTTATCCCTAAGTATGAGACATGCGTCTGCTACCCCTGTTGGTTGGGTGGTTATTTGAAGAGCCAACTCTTCTGAATAGTATAATTTAGGACTTCAAATAATTATAGCTTCTCGGTGAATCGGAACCCACCTACAGCAGCTGTAAGCCTATTCAAATCAAAGCTTATCATCATCATCGGTCCCGGCTACCTAAAGAGCAGTCGTTAGGTCATGTCACAAAGTAGAAGAAATTCTACTTTCTTTATTCGAAGGAATTATAATTCATTTATTCGAAGGAATTCTAATTCCTTTCTTCTCTGTGGTCATGTCAAGAGACCCTGAAATTGATCAGTTGCGACCTGAAAACTCTGACGCCAGACCTGAGCCAGCCAGGTCATTCGATATTATTATTGTTAACATCCATCACCATAGCCATGCACAATCCTAAAACTTATAGGCATCACCCTCAGCAAATTTTTCTCATCAGATTCTAAGCAGTACGAGAAGTTGGAAAAAGCATGAATCACTATTCCCCCTGCAACATCAAGAGTTCTACAACTGTGATACAGTATCACCAACTGAACTAGTAGGCCTACTTTACTGATATTGTTTTTTTTTTGTAGGCCAACTTAGGTTTACACTAGGCATTGATTTTATTTATTTATTTATACATTGATACATAGGCTACCATATCATTCTCAACTATGATTGGGAAAGGAACAACAGGCTTAAATTCCAAAACTGTTCCTTTCCCAAATTTAAATAGAAATTGTCCAAAAATAGGTTATGTTTATACTTCACGATTTTTGTCCAATTTTGAGTCCAAAATATCTATAAACTAGGAATTTAGGAAAGTTGAAAACCAAATTAAATAAGAATACTTCACTAAATCATCACAGATTACCACTTTTGTAGTAGAGATTGGCCATCATGGTTGCTAGATGGTGATTTCTACATGTTTGCTTTCAGACTGTGGATGGCATTCGAAGGTTTGCAGTTTGGTAGAACGGAAAACTCCTGAGCCGTTATCTGCATCCATTTCCTCGTCTAATTTCTTGCCGGCAATCAGTTTACATTCACCACCGCTCTAGAGGGATGAGAAGCAAGAGTAGAACGGTAACGAGTTTCATTTTCTCTTCTTCCTTTTCATTTTCACCTACCCATTCATCTTCGCTTAGCTCCCTCTTCCCGTTTCTACAGATTAATTCCTATTCTTCATGTAATTCTTTTACACCTCTGAGAATTGGGAGTATTCTCATCTTCCAAATTCCTCTCTATTTCTTCTATTAATCTCTATTTTTTCTCATATTTTCTCTTCATTATCATCCTCAATCTGCTATTGTACTATTTTTCTCAATTAGTTTTGTATGGTTTTCAATTCTCAACTCCTCCTTTCTTTGCTTGTTATCTGCTTATTCTTAGATATATTTTGATAGATCCAGCATTTAAACCATAAAATCATTTTTCCCTTCAGCCTACTTTCCTACCCTTTATCGAATTTCCTCATTCTGCCAATTTTCATTCACTTTCCATTAATTCACATCTTCTTTCTCCCCTACTGCTCTTCCATCACTCACAACTTCCGATCCAATTCTTTACTATCCAGGTTTTTCCATGTTTTCTGTTGTGAGGAGGAATGTGAAGTGGATACCTAAGGGAAGGGTGATGAAAAGAAAGATAGAGACAAAAAAGTGGGAATAGAATGGGAATTTTTGAGCAATCAAGATAATTTGTTAATTCACCGGCATCCTTTCTTATCGATTTCCTTCTCCTCTTCCTATTCATTCTCCTTCTCTTCTTCTTCCCATTTCTTCCTCTCATTTACCACTTTTCCACTTTCTCACATTCTTCTACTCCTTCTTCGTCTTCTCCTGTTTCCTTTTTCACCTCTTCTATTTGTTCCTTCTCCTCCTTATCATCTTTCTATAAATCTCCTTTTGAATGTATCAATCCCTTATTTATTTTCTTCTCTTTACCTTTTCCATTTTCTGTTACATATCTTCTACTCTCCTTCTCATCCATTCACTCTCATCTCTCTCTCTCCTGATACTTCTTTCAGTCCTACTTAATCTTCAACATTTTCCTCTCTCCCCATTTCTTTCTAGCAAATATCACCATCCCCCTCCATCACGTGTTGCAAGTTTCTCCCAGTCATTTTCAGCCACCTGGTGCGCTGCCTGTTGGGGGGAAGCCTTGAGAGAGGTTGGGTTAGGGGGATTCCGGCCGTCGCTTTCGAAATTGCCTCATTTAAAAAGATTAATTTTTCATAATTTGGGAAACACGGGCGCGTCTAATTTAAACGAGATGGCCTACACGGCACACTGTAAATGGCTTTTCACTGGATTATTGAGGTTTCCCGCTACTGCAACGTAGAATCCAACCACTTCACTTGAAACTCTGACTAAAAAACAGAAGAAATTATGTTGAGTTCTTTGAATATTTCTATGGATTTGAAGAACGTATTTGATTTTTCTGCATTTGATATATTTTTGTAATGTTAATGAGAATTGAACTTGTCGATTCATTTATTAATATTCTGCTTGAGTCTTATGAGTCTCCAAGCTTGTGCGTTGTTCAAGGGAAATATAATGAATAATGATGGATGATCTAGCCAACCTATTTCCTTATAATATGGAATAAGAAATGTTCATGGAACAATTTATTGATTATATTCATTATAAACAGTGTCTTCAGACGAGGAGACTCTACGGTATACATACTACAGTACTACTATTACTTCCATTAGTACTGTACTACTATTTAATACTACAGTATTAAACACTCTGGAATGAACGGATGTTTTTCTCAGAAAAGAAACCAACAATAACTGGGATTGACAAAATCAGTGATTAATGTTGTATGAATTTAAAATTCAGCTTTATGTATAGCCTATCTTTAATTATTGTTATTTCTTAGAATGGAATATTGAGTTGGTTGAATGTTAATTATTGTAAGCCTATATTAGGCTATAATATTTTATATGTATTAATATTAATGTACTAGTGAATAAGATATATTAAGACTCCACGTGGGCGTACAAGTTTTCTTTTGCCGACGTGTAGCACAAAGTTGTTTTTCTTTTTGTTTTATTCTGTATATATTTTTTGTGCAATAAACGATTTGATTTGTTACTTGAAAACTCGAAATATAATAATGAATAAACCAATATTCTCCGATTGACGTGGTCAGTCATTATATAGAATCTATATTAAACGACATTACTCAAGGTAGTTATTAGCCTAATCCCTTTCAGAGCAGAAACATGTTTCAATTTATAAAGGGCAAGCTCATATAGGCAAATGTAACTTCGCCCTATAAAGCAACCTCTTGTGCTCCTCTTCCCCTTAAACTATTTCAAAAAGTGTAGCTGAGAAATCAATACATTGTTCTTGATGAATACTCTAGTATACAATGCAACCACTTTGATGGCCAACGATTCCCGTGGACACATCACATTGTCAGTTAATAATTTTGATACGGGACAGATTTGCTCTCCTGTAATGCCTGAACGTAACATGCGAATGAGAAAGAGCCTTTAGTGCAGCTGTCAGTCCATGAAATGATTCGACACTCCCTCCCTAACCCCGCTCATAACCACTAAAATCCCCATTTCAATCAGGACCCAATACCATAACCGATGATAATCGTCGATGCTTGACATTCTCGTGACGTTGACATGCGGACAAGCGTTGTTCGATGTCAACCATTATGCCTCTCGCTCTCACATTGTGACATTGCAAATGTATTTGAGTCGCAATTGACGTCACCTATCAGGATTCAGGATAAATGATGTGAAGTGAGCTGAGAATAGATGAAAAATGTGTTAAAAGTTATATTATGTATCTGAGTCGCAATTGACTTCACATACATGATGTGAAGTGAGTTTAGAAAAAGTGAATAGTTCAAGTTATGCTATGAATTATCAATAGTTATGAAATAATATGAAAGATAAGTCATTGGCAATGGTGGGGCTAATCTAAAGGTGCGTACAGAAGAGCCTTTAGTGCAGCTGTGCGCCTCCAACCCGCTCCGCGCACGCTCCACCCTCGTTCCACCATCGCTCCGCAGTCGCACTGATCATGAACGTTAAGGGAGATGTTGGCTCTTCTCGCGTTCCACCCTAGCTCCCCGGTCGATCATCAATCGATCTACACTAGTGACGTTCGATTGCGGAGCAGAGCGAAAGTCTGTACGCACCTTAAGATTCAACAAATTCCTTTATGGTTCCAATATGAACCGATATGTTAGTGACAAATGGTCTGTATAATGGAAAAATAGACTTATCAAATAAATCTGGTTGCAATACTTGAACGATACTCCTTCTTCTGTCTATTATTGATGGTGAAGGTGGTCGTAGGTTAAGATGTAATTCAGCAGAAGAGATGATATCCCTAATCTGCTGTAGCTTCGGGTTTCTCATCAACTATTTGCATGGAAGCACTATTTTTCTGATAAGAATAATAATTTCTGCTTGTATACTTTCAATTCGAATAAATGAGGTGTGTTAGGCAACAGTTTCTCCACGATACGGTGATAACTTCACTATTATACTAATTTTAATTTGTGGAGATCGAATCTTCCCCTGGAAGTATTCTACAATTATTTCCCGATAAACGAATTTGAAGGTCTGGATTTGAAATTCCAAACTCAACGATGCGATGAGTGAAGCGTTCTAATCGACAGTTGTGCACACACAGGAGCTGCAGGCTGCAGGCTACCCCTGGACAGCTCATGAGCGATGAAAGTTCATCTTTTTCATCTTTCAAATAGCCTATTCCGCTGGTTTTAAATTATTATATATATGTTGTAAAGTCACTGCCGCCAGCCTGAACGACTAATAATTTAGTAATATTAATATTGTATAAAATACTTCCTACTTTATTCCTCCTTTTATTCCTTTTAGTTCTTAATTAACTCCTTATTTATCATGCTTATAATAATGTTATTTATTAACTCTATTACTTTTATTTCTGATTATTATGTTCTTTTTTATTTTCTCATTATTATTGTAATTCCTTTTTTCATTTCTTGTATTCACGACAAATAGCCTAATTTTATTTTATTTGTACTTTTTTTTAATTTAAAGTTGTGAAAATTTTGTTTTGATATGGCACCTGCTGAAAAACCCATGGGTTTAGCAGGACCCAACATTGTAAAAATTATTTTCCAATAAAATTGATTGATTGATTGAAGTGAAACCACTCCCTCCTATAATTATTAGTGGTGGAAAACTAAAACAAGTCTATACAGCGGGAACATTAAACGCAAATCGCGTCAGCAGGTAATGAAAATTAGTGGAGTAACTCACTTTCTTTGGTACAAATCCACACCTTTCCAAAATATTTCATCTGGAAACGATGACAAGAAAATGAGAAATATCCAGAATTTCGTGACGTAAGAATAAATCTAGCGACAGCAGTTGCAGCGTGTGGCAACACTCTAGGAGACGAGTGGCGCAAGTATGTACATGATCAGCAGTTCTTTCACGCTCCAACTCAGTGGCGCTGCTTCAACTTCAACATGTGCCGGTGACACCTTGGCGGCAGTGGCGCTTCTTCGGTGAGATTGAATCCGGGAGCGTGGCGCCACCTCATTGATATGCAGGGAAGGCGCATGTGATGTGTGAGTGGCGCCACTTCCTGAACGTACTCTCGCACGCACCGGTTTGCACATGTGTCAGCGATCACCAGGTATTTGTCGAACAGATTGCTGCTATGAATCGCTTAAATTGTACCAAGATACAATCATTGTTCTTGGTACTCATAATGTACTTAGAGATACTACCACGGAGTAGAGAACACTACTCCGTTTCTAGAGAAAACCAGAGAAAATTACTGGTTTCCTTCTTCAGTGGTACTAGTTTTGAAGATACTGCTCTTGGAATATTACCAAGGTACAATAATTATTTCTCCTGTTACTGTTGGAAGAGACTTATAGAATAATGCTCCTTAGTACAATAATTTCATGACCTACTTTAGCTAGCGAAAATGTGTCTCAAAAGGTGGAAGCTGATTCGTGCCTTGAGAAGGTTGGATGTGTTCGAAAATCAAACAATTCGATGCTCTAAAAGTTGAGATTTGAGATTTTAAGATGAGTTTCGAGAGACTTGTCTACCATTCAACTTTGAACTATAACGGTGATTTCATTCTAGTTCTGTTTCAGTAGAATAGAGAAAACTTATACGACTATTTTATTCTTCGACTAGAGATTCATCATAATGTAATAGCTGAGGGTACTCTCTTAATCTTTCAATAGTATCCTTATGTTCATTACTAATGATTATATATTATTGGGAATATTATTTGGTGTTTTCTATTGAATATCTTTCACCTTTTCCAATAGAACTTGATTTGATAAATGAAGTGAAATGAAAAATATTCACTGATATTATTTAGTGTGTCATTAATCTTGACCCTAATGAAAAATTGAGCTCATCGTGCAAATATTTATCTCTAATCTAAGCAATCTGTACACTGTCAACCACAGGGCATCTTCTACAAGTACAAGATCCCGAAACGACAGCAGCATGCTTGAAACGTCAAAACGTTTACAACTCTGGTGAGATTGTCTTCAAACAGTCAGCATCCTTCATAAATCAATTCAATGCTAACCATTCTAACAATACTGACGGTTTGAAGTTAGTCTGACTGTAGAGTCCGGTCACACTTATGCAGATGAGACTACAAACGCACTTGGACAGGGTTCAATTGGCAAACTATGGCTGTTGTTGCCTGTCCCCTGCCACCTGCCACGGGTTACCCCTGCTGTTGTTCCATGTTGTACCCCAACGATGTCCAGGGTGAATTTATAATTTTGTCTCTTCCACTCTCTAAACTCACATCTATTCTGCTTCTTTATATCGTTTTGTTATAACCTAAACCACCCACAGTTTCATTTTCCCGCTTTTTTCGCATCCTATATTAAACAGTCTTTTCTTCCTTTCATCTATATACTATATTCCTTCTTTCTCTTTCCTTTCGCTGTGCTCTTTTTCATCCTTCCATCCATTCCTTCTCCCCCCTTACATAAAATCACAGCTAACAGTGTTTCCCCACTTAATCTATTCCTTTTCCGCTCTGTTTGTTGTAAGCTTCACCGCCCACAGCCTATTCATATATTTATTTCTTCCATCCATTCCTTCTCCTTTCGTCCACTACCTTTTTCTCCTCAACTATTCCTATTTCTTCTTCTTATTCTCATTCACCTTTTTCGTTCCTATTCTTCATCTTCCCTTCCCCTTTTATCCCATTCTCCTCCACCCCTCATCCAATCCCATTAAGGATGTTCGTTACTCCTTTTTTTAATTTAAATTAGATAATAGTTTACAATATAATTGTTAAGATCATTATAAGAGTGAGAAAAAGTGGCAAGTGAAATTTTTTAGTGATCTAATAAGAGAGTTATGGGTTGTTGAAGTGCTAACTTACCAGATTCCGTTTTCTTTCCAGATCATAAACGGTTTCGACTATATTAACAGAACTTCTCTAAAAAATTCAAAAAATGTATTTTTCCAAACTAAAACATTTTATTCCCTATATCGTTCATAAATAAAAAAGTAACATTTTTTGTGAATTCGATAACTTGTTTATTTTGGCATTAATCGCGGAAAAATGCATATAAGAATAAAGCCAATGATGTACTGAATGTATTTTAAAAATTACAATGGAAAATTCGAAACTTTTTATGATCTGGAAAGAAAACGGAGTTAGCACTTTCAACAACCCATAACTCGCTTATTAGACCACTCAAAAATTTCAGTCGCCACTTTTCCTCACTCTTAATGATCTTAACAATTATATTGAAAATTATTGTCCAATTTAAATAAGAAAAAAAGTGTACCGAACAGCCTAATGCTTCCCACTTCCTCCCATTACAACATTATCATGATCATCATCATCATCATAATGTCCTTTTTTTTTTTTAATGTCCTCTTTTGTTTTTCTTTTATTTTCTTTCTCTCCTTGTCTCTCTTTTCTACTTCTTATGCTCAGTCAGTATATTCTTATCTCAGTATACTCATCATTTATTATTTTATTTTATTCTCCTTCTTCTTCTTCTTTCTCTTTCTATCTTTCGCTTTCTTTTGCTACTCCCTCACTTTTCGTGGCTCAAGCATTACCCATTACACCACCCACAAGCTATGTCTTGGTAGACCATGTAAAAACACAAGACGCATAAAAATACAAAACACAAGAATTATAGGCAAGTAGCCCCATGCTGTTTACAGTACACGATCGTTTAGTTCTGTGTCCCCAAACTGTCAGCATTGGTTGTATGGGAAACCTAGTGTTATTATAAAGAAAATGCTGACAGTATTATGATGGAGTATGTGAATCTCACTGTAGTTTTGTATCTTCAGAAAACTTTTGACACTACTGTTCTTGTATTTCAGAAACAAAATGGCGGCTACAACTTGTACAACTTTCGGCGAGTGTGTGTGTGTGTGTGTAAGCACAGCGGGTGAACAGTACTGGAAACACTGACAGCAGAAGCATTCGTTGAACGTGAACAGGAATCGCTTGTAAATTATTGGCGGCTTGCAACATCGCATACAAATTATGGACGGCATGCAGATGCACTGCCATTCCATTGCTACTCCGGACTTGGTGCAACACTCCTGTTGCTGAATCGGTCGTCTTATTCATTGGAAAGGCTAGCACAAAACTTGTTTGATGTGATTGATTAGTGAATAATTTATGCGATTTTTTGGACCCAGATAATTTTTTATCTAAGATGAATGTGTGATAATTTATTCATTTATTAATTCAATGATACACAATATTCATTAAGATGTTTGGGGAAGGATCATCAGGCACAGTCCAAAAGTTTTTCCTCCCGAATATCGATTCATATACTAGCCCAAAAAGTAAGTCATGTTTTAGTAATTTATCTATTAATGATAGAGTTTTATTCATCAAGTTCTTGTGAACTGGAAATAGTACAATAGGTTTATCGAGATAACACATCATTGGAAATTGTTTATATTATTATAAAATATATTAGTTTCGTCCAAAATGTATTCTTGTTCAATCGTATTTGTGAACACGGATATCAGTAGGCTCAAGTCCAACTCACTTTCACCTTACTCATTCATACGATTATAAAAGTTACCATAATTATCTTGTCCACGCAAATTTGTGTCTACAATACTAGAGTCGCTCTCTAGCCCAGGTCCTCTCTTATTTCCATAGTGTTAGCCCACGAACAAAATGTTGATGAGTGTGAGAACATAAGCCTATGTTTAATCGATAATGGCGGAGATAAATACATAGACGAGCAGCAAATACTGGAAATTTCAACATTTGATCAGAAGCTCGTAGTTCAAAATCAATATTTATTTGTACAGAGGAATTTCGATAATTTTGATACGTTACAAGGGACCGCTCAAAAATGTACTATTTCAAAGTCTGTAGGCCTACTAAGTCGGGGTTAACTAGTATATCAAGTTTGAAAGCTTTACAAAGTGTCCCACAAAATGTGTAACAAATTGGGTGCTCAACTAGAATAATTGCATTTCAATTAATTTGATAATTGAAACTGTCCTAACAAGTTTACTCATTCGAAAACTTATGAAATGGCGAAGTTTTCCCATTATTGAAAATATATCGTGACCCTGAAAAAATCGAGAAAAACTGTTTGAAATTTGGCTTTAAACTCAACGAATGTACTTTTTTCAACTTTGAACGCTCATAACAAAAACGTCAAACAAAGGTGCAAATTATATTAATTAATTTTTTTTCTCTTTCCAATTATATCCAGTTTCCCATATCTTATAATTGACGTTTCAATGACTGTAAGTGAGCCTATTTCAAAAATATAATGAAATCATTAGATCTCGAAAACTGAGTTGTTGATAAAAACACATTTTAAACTACGTTTTTCGTTGCAAATTTCATTCTGAATCTATGGTGTTCGGCTGTTACACCTTTTGTAGGACACTCTTTATTGGACGTTCCAAGGAATATTGTAGAGAAAATATACTATCACTGAAGATGTACGAAAACTAACTGGGTGTACTATATCGAAGTTCCACTGTATCTTTAATTCCATAAAAATTTTCTTGACTAAAATATTCATAAGATCAATCATTATTTTTCCGAACTATCTTTGTTCAATTTAATTCACCGAAAATGAATGTAATTCTATATAAATCGGATTAAAAGTTTTGTTGATTTGAACCATGACTTGTTTGAAAAGTAAACGTAGACATCTACAATAATTTACGGCTTCCTATTTTCGCTCTGTGCCAATAACTCGGCTCATAATTTCTATGAGAAACACGTAGCCTACGTTCATTTCGAATGTCCGGCCAGCCATTTCCTATGCATAAAGCCTGCCATTTTGATGCATTGAAAAGGTATATTTTACGAGCAGTGTGATATCGTTGCCTTTCGAAAACATACAGCTCGCCACTTGATATTTTAATTTATGCTGTAACTGTTTTTAATAGATTCCAGTTAAATTTCAACTCATGGCAACTTTTTTCTCTCCTGTGAAAACGCAAACCGAATAATAAAATCAGAAACGTGTTTTTCATTGCAAGTGGTCTCCTGTACAGTTTCGGGAATTATTAAATGTGATTCAACAATACTGTGGTATGTTTGGGAACCTTTAGCATATGGGAATCGGTCTGTGTTTTTATGTCGTGGACCCTGCAGACTGGACAGTATTCAAAAAAGCTCTTTCAGCTCAATGGGGTACAAAATAATGGGGAACGGTTATGGTAAATAAATAATAGAAGCTGAGGACTTCGAACCCCAGGGGGCTTCCGACTTGTCTGGTCAGAACAAGACAAGTATAGAAAATATCATTTGTCCTCTTGTATGAAGTCGACTGAATTTTATTGGTTATCAAGCGACGGGTGAAATCTAGAAGTGTTTATTTGAACGTTAGAATATGATTTATTCTATCTGTATTCCTCGCCCACGTTGACGTGTACTTCACATGAATGCCTGAAACAAGAGAAAATCCTCCTGAATATCACTTGTAACTCGAATTGTGAACTGAAAATTAATGCTACTGCGATGAAACTCGACGATTGAATAGTCAGTAGATAACAGTTTTGCTCTGAAGATACGATCTACGATTGAAATTATAGACAAATATCAACAGTTCCAATATTCAAGATCCAATACTGTATCAATAATTATCCTTTAAATGCTGAACAGAGTCTATTTGTACTGTAACGTTGGTAAAACGTATTTTAAAAAAATTCAGTTGAAAAACATTATTCTAGTGTTTTTTTATTAGAGATACAGTTTGAGTGATGACTATTTTCAAAATTTAGATTACAATTAGATTATTATTTATGAGTCATCGATCACCATCACTATCACAACCTTTCAAAGGGGAAAACATAGTTTTGTCAGTAAATTCTATAGCTGTCAAATCTATTTTCCTTTTTAATTTTCAGTAATAAAATCAGTATCACTAGAAAGCCAAATTGCGCTGACTGAATGGAAAATTGCAGAGCTTCAGAGTGGTGGAACTTTCCAGTCTCCCCACCAGCCGGCATTTTCATATTAGATTTTCCCACTTTTTCGAGTTAGTCTCTTTTGTGCCGCTCCTCCGAACACCCAAAGACTCTGACTGGCCAAGACCAGAGGACCTGGACCTTCCTCTAGACCTCACCTTCCAGCCAAAGCTGACGAGATGATCATCATAAAGAGAATTGGTATCGTACGGTACTCAAAAAATTCATAATTTTATCATTTATAATGTCATGTTGTTTTTTCTTTTTTATAGGAATTTAAAAATAATAAATAAAATGTAGAGAATTCTAACCAAGAGGAAAATCCTCGAAATATTAAATACCTAAATAGTTTTAAAAAAATTAATTAAATTAAAATAAATAGAAACTTCTTTTTATATAGGATAATTAAGACTTGTTCGATAATAATCTGTTTTCCTTTTCTTCATAACCTAAATAATATAACTTCTAACTTATACATTTCAAATGTATTTCTTTTTGAATATTGTAAACAAATAAATTTTGTATTTCTTAGAATGATTCCATCTTTTTATTCCTTTAAAATATCTGCTCTACCATCTTCAGCTATGTATCTCCTTCGTAACTCTTCTTCCCATCTGGGAAGTGGTGGAGCCCCCAATATTTACAAAAAAAATTATAGCATTGGTTACAAATGGTGATACATATTAATTGTTTCCTTTTAACGTAATGAAATTGCAAAAGCATACTTTCTGATATGTCACGAGCGAATCAACCTGATTGAAATCAAAGTAAGCAATGAGACATTATAATCATATAACTGACTATTAAATACTCGAATCTTTATTGTCGCCTGCAATGAAAATAACTGAAGAGCTTCTGAATAGGATAGTAGCTTTGCTCATCCATTTCTATGAATTTGTATCAATTTGTATCCATTCATACATTTTTACAATTTCATACAGGGATTGATGGAGAAAAATGTGAACCATTGAAATAATCTCGAATTCTTCGATATTTCATACTCCTTTAAATCAGTGTGGAGGGAGAGTTATTAATTATTATACACTTGAAATCCAGTAATTACTGGTAAAAACTGAATTCTAGTGAAAATAATAAATAAAAAACAAATCTCCACCTCAGATAGTGTTTACAACAAGTTGAATTGACTGAATTCAAGTTTCGGCACTCCACTGACAGAGTAGCGATGATGTGATCATCCATCTACTCAATAGTCAATCTTGTCGAAAATCAAATTCAGCTGCAGTATAAATAAATGTTCCCTTTTACACCACTACACAATACGTAAATGGAAAACTGAAACCACTTTTTGAGATAAATCCCCTTCTGATGAAGAGCAGTGCATTCTTGTCAAGTGGAAGAGCCGGCTGTTGAAGAGCCAGATTAATGAAAATGATGTCGGTGAGATAACAATCAGTATGACTGCGCGCTGTCAAAGATTATGAGCTCGATAAACAGAGACAGAACCTCTCTATCAAAGGATAGAAGAAGGGAGTGATAGAAAAGATGGGGGTTAAGAATATAGAGACTTAAGAAACTGGAAAGTGAATATGGTAGCGGAAAAGGAAAAGACATGATCGGGAAGAAGGAGAAGGGAAGAGGGAAAAAATAAAATCAAAGAGGGAATGAAAGAAAACGAAGGAAGGCATGGAGAACATGACCACGAACGGGACAAAGAAGATAGGTAAAAAAGGGAGAGGAGAGGAAAATCAGAATCGCTAAGGTGTATTGAAAGGTGAAGTCCCAAATTTTAGTATCAGGGAACGTATCCAATATGGGACTTGACAGTAATTAAAAGAATTGGAATGGACAATGAAGGAGAAAATACAGCAAAGTATAATGGTGGAAGAAAAGTGAAAGTGCATGATGTGGAAGAGAAGAAACCGAGAACATGAGACGAAAAGAAGAAGAAAGAGAAAAAAACAAGGAGATAAGAGAAGAAACAGGAAGGGGAGGAAGAAGGAACCAGGAAGTGGAAAAGAAAAGGTTTGGCGATGAAAAGATAAGAAGGAACCAGGAAGTGGAAAAGAAAAGTTTGGCGATGGAAAAATAATGGAAAAGATAAGGGAAGAACGTGAAAAGAGAGGAATGATAACAAAAGATAAGTAAGGGGAGAGACAGGAGAAATTATGGGAAAGAAAAATTGTAAAACACCGGAGGAAAGCTTGATAGATAAGAAAAAGGATTGAAAAGGAGGGTCCATGGATAGTCTACAATAATAAGGCTGATGAAGGGGAAAAGAGGTTAAACGAGGCTTTTTGGGTTTTCATTTTTGACTTCGAAAGCAAAGTCCATCCGCGGTCCATCAAAGGAAGACAACGAATGAAAAGAGAAACAGAAGAAGAAGAAGAAGAAGTGACGTGGAGTTTTGAAGAGTTCGAGTGTTTGTCGCTAAAATTACGGGCCACCTAGCAAATGAGAGAAAACGTGAAAGAGAACGAGTATACATATACAGAGAAAATGAAAGTAAGGAAGAGTATATAAACAGAGAGAGAGTGGGAGAGAGTGAGTGGAAAACTGTGAGGATGAGTAAGAGAGAGTGAGAGAGGGTCGACAACCCAAGACTGTGAAGCCGGGGTGTAGCCGAGGTGCAACGGGGGGAAACTGAGGACTCACATCGTGACGCAGACGCCAGAATATCGATCTCAGCAGTCCGAGGTTGTCGACGCTATAAACGCGGCGTGGATTCCGGCTCGCTTCGAGATGTACTCGCGTCGTGCTTCTGAAATCATCACATTCGTGAATTCGTCAATTGTGAAATTTTGTGGTTAGAATCTCTACTGTGGTGAGCCGAGACGGAGAGAGGATTGCGGTTGGGTGACGCCCCCGGTTTGTGCCGCCCTGGGAGCCCATCGCAGAAAAGGTAAACAAACCGTTACCGGCAAGACACCTGTCATCTGGATACCGTCTCGCTAGACCGCATGTGCTGACATAACCTATTGTGCCATAACACAAAATGCTTACCATTGAACACTACCAACCAAATCTGATAATCTTACACCAATCAGAGATATTGCAAAGTTTCTCCATAATAAGATAGAACAGTATTATTCTCTCCATTTTGCACAATATAAGAACTTTTAAAAAGAGGGTCCAAAACAAAACTCTTTCCTGTTTCTACAACAATCTACACGTAGGTTATGTGCTTGTGTCACTTCTTGAACTATTTATTATAACATTCACACTCTTCAATGAGAGTAGAATTTATTTAAATTTAAGATATTTGTATTTTGTAGCTAAAAATAGTTTTATTATTTTATACATCTAAAACTGAAATGATGCCAATGACGTAGAAACTAAAGTTTCATTGAACAAAAATAAAAGTTTTGTAGGAAAAGAGTATGTTTCAGTGGAAAATACATCTAAAGTTGTTTTATTCTACTATATGTTCTGTTTTGTCCGAAAGAAATAACATTTTTTGTAGGAGAAGAAAATCTTTGAATCATGTAGAAAATCTTTTTTCTATATATTTTCAAACCTTGATCAGATTATGTGTACTGTGTATTTAACATGAAATGAATGAGGCTTGGTTACCTTACCTTCACTACAATGGGAACTTCGCCGGCGATGCTTGATATCTGCAATATGAACCCACCCAGCTATTTTATTATCCTGAGATGTCTTGTTTTTGGATGAAAACAAAAGTTCACGAATATGAGTAGCATTAAATGGCCGAATTTTGTTGCACGAGAACCTCTTATTATTGTGTTGACAGCCTACAAATATAGCCTAACTATATAATTACATATTGATGCTATTAATTTTTTTTTTAAATCTTCTCATTAAACTTTTGAACTTGGGGCTCAGCATTTGCAGGAACTTTCATTGTCAATATCAATTCATTCTGTACTTATTAGTATCGAACCCTATTGTCAGCCTGTACTATATTAGAATATTTCATCATTCATAATCACCCTGAATTCCTTTTTATTTGCGGTGTGTTCCAATTAACATAAATATTTGAATTCAATAATTTAGTAATGAATATGATTATTTGCATGACTTATAAAGATCACAGTGTTATAGCTCAGGACCGATAAATATATCAGGCTGTAAAAACTAGAGTAAATTTGAAATATGTACATTGTACATTGTAGAGTATTGAAATTGCATCACAATAATAACAATCCCATAAACGGGGAGTCCAAAGCACTAAAGTACAGATTTAATTCTCATGAGTCTGTCATGAAATATTTTAATGGCAGATCAACGAGTTTACGCATTGCGCTCTACGTTGGAATATTGTATCCAACATCCATTCCTATAGTTATAATCTGGAATATACTATTAAATATCTCGTAGTTGGATTTAAATTCATTGAAATTTGTTTTGGGCAGTAATAGTCATATTGTAATAGCAATAGGAGTTTGAAGCTCTTCATCACGTAGTCTCATAATAGACATGTGATTCAGGACCAAACAATTGTAATTTTATAATCAAAACGCCATTATAATACGTCATTTAATTCCACTATCCATTACAATGTTATCGAATACTCGAATCCATAAAATCATACAGTTCCATTGTCCTGTACCTTCAAACCTTATAATAGTTTTTCATGGTTGGATGAGTTTCAAAATGGAAGAATCATGAAATCTCGTGATTGTATGTATGTTTAATGCTGTTATTTATATACCTAAACATAAAAATTCAACATTTCTCATGCAACAACATCTCAACACTGAAAACTACTTCTATTATGAAAACTTCTTCTTATTATCAATCGTTCATTGCGGATAACTGGTAGCAAATAATATACGAGACAAAATGGAGTATTTTCACTCAATACTTTTAAAAATTTTCATATTGACTTGCCTTCCAATATCTCATTTGTACCTTCCGTATCGAAATTACTTGTATATTTACTTTCAATATCAAATATATATTTCAATAGCTCGTCTCTCACATTATAATTTGAAAAAATGAAATGTCATCTGTAATAATATATGATGTTTGGTTCCAATATTTCAACCTCAAGACATCAATAGATATCACATTCAAAAGAACATTCAAAAGACTTTCCACTGACAAGTTGATAACGGTATTAGTTCCAAGATAGGAAACAGCAATAAGTTTATACTACTTAAAATTGCTCAAGGCACTTGAAAAATATCCTTTTTGAAACTTGTGAGTGATAGTGAGATTCCCCTAAAGACGTTACCAGCGTCTTGTAGAGTAGTCCAATGGTGGGGCGCCACCTTAGAGCATTTGAACACACTCTGGGCTTCCATTCGGAGACCCCAACTCCTAGGCTCCTCCGCCTCTTCAGCCCTTGGCAATTGATCCTCCTTCCGCCTTCAGAGCCGTTGACCATTGATATTATAAGGACGTTTAGTCACAATACTTCATATTGTTGCCTATGACGCAACTCACACTGATTAGTCATTGCAATTAGACATGTCTTCATAAGCAACTATGTGAAGTATTGTGACTGAACGTGTCTGATCATGTCTTGACTACCCGGTGTACACCCAGCCTATCTCTCATAAAATTCATCACACAGTACGTCAGCATATTTCAACTTATCAATCACAATGTCTTCCATAAAGGGTACACACTCTCATTGCAGGACTAATCAATAAATAATTGATGATAATCTCCCAATAATCGAATTCCATACTATACAAGCTGAAAACATTTACAAATTATTGCAAGCTTCAAGTTTGTAAGAAAATGTTGATGATCCTTCATCTTATTAATAATTATAGTATGGTACTTTCCATCATTTATCACAAACATACGTCAACAACTCATGGAATACTGAGCTAATCTACCAGGGTAGTGATCGGGTGGGTAATATCAATTTTTCAACTAATGCAGAAAGCTATGACAGCACTCCAGGCATCTTCACAGTGCAGTGATCACGTCCTCTCTCTCACTCACTCTCTCTCTCTCTCTCAATCATTCTCTCTCTCTCTCTCTCTCTCTCTGCCACCAATACATCTATACATTGTTTCGTATCCTATCACCTATATATCTATCTGCAATTTTCCCTACCTTTTTAATAATGATAGGGCGGCATCCGAAAACAAACAAACTTGAACCGGTCTTTGAGTTAGCTGATCCTCCCCAGGACCCTTTTCAACCCCCCCCCCCAAGCGAGGGCCCCTTTCACCTGCCCCCCTGTACCCACCGCATTAATTTGCCTCAAGCCACTTGTCGACAATAAATAGGCTCTCTAACAAGATAGGTAGTCTTCGACACGCTCACTGAATCACTCACTCTTTCTTTCTCTGAATATTTCTCTCTCTATTCCTCACTGAATCTTCCTCTAGATATTGGTCTCCTTTTCTCTCTCTCACACTCCCTTTCTCTCTTACCAACTATCTAGTTGAATCTCTTCAAGTTTGTCGAGAAATACCTGCTTAACTGAAGACCCCTTCCTCAGCATCACAGCCCAACACTAAACCAAAAATATGTATATATTTGTTACTGTTCTGCATAAATATTGTGGAGTATAGCAAACTACAGCGTCCTGCCCTCAAAGTTGTACTATGATTTGCATCCCAATTTCAAATAAATCTTCAAAGTTACCGCCTTGAAAATTGCTATCGAAAAACTGGTTGTTACACAAAAAACAATGCACAATTTGTATATTATTAAGATGGAAGGAGACTGATTCACAAAAAAACAATGCGCAATTTGTATTATGATGAGAAAAGACCGATTCACACAAGTCGTTAGAGGGCGGGCTGCCATGTCGATAAGCCGCAAATTATGCTTCTAATCGATTACCAGTCTTTTTTCTATCAGACTTGATTTGATGTTGTTTTAGATTGAAGGTTGTTCATTGTTTTTGAGTTATGGAAGGCGTTTTCCTATTGTATGTATTGATAGTTACAATTCACAATAAGTCATTACTTAGATATTTTTCTCATATGCAAAATGTTAATTTATTTCGGTTGTAGCTACAGTAATGTAATAGAGTGGAAATCCTATTGATGAAAAAGTGATGGTGATTTTAACAATGGCTGATTGCCTCAGCATTTTAGCGCCTGGCATTAGCAACAGCGCAAGACAGTGTCTCTGTCTAACTCAAGTAGAATTAGTACTCTCTTTCTCTCTCTTGACAGTGGCATGATTTTTATTCTAGTGGGAAAACTTTTCCCAGGCTAGAGAAATATTAGCTCATTGCTAATAGAATTTTAAAAAACGGCGCAGTAGCCGAGGGACAGTGTTAGCGAGCGTATCCAGCCTGGACGGGTTCCACTGGACTATTCGTACAGCATAATGGTGTTTTCAGTTCTATTTCTATTGATGGCGATTGGTGAGTGAAAAACTCGAACATTTTCCTATTATCGAATTCAGTCCAAAATTAGTTGTTTTTAACTGCAGGCAGACTAGGGCGGGCTCCCTTTGGTTTTGTTTAACAAGTAACAAGCATTTTGAATAATTATTCTGGTAACTGCTAATGGAAAGAGAAAGAGAGTAAATGACCTGTGGATATTGTTATCTGGATTAGATTATAGAACGATTTTTAAATTCTTTATCAATTTATTCAATTTTAGATTTTTTTCTTTGACTTTTGACAATTTAATTTCGATTTTAAATTGAATCTATATTGGAGAGTTCATATGTTATCTGTTTAGGCTATTGAACAATTTTAATTTTAGTTTATTTTCGATTTTAGTTTTTTTGTCTTTGAGTTGGTTAATTTAATTTCTAACTCCATTTGAATCCTTATTGGAGAATTTATAATTTGAATCTTTTACTGTGTAATATTAGTTTATTTTCGATTTTAGTTTTTGTCTTTGAGTTGGGTTAATTTAATTTCTAACTTCATTTGAATCCTTATTGGAGAATTTATAAATTTGAATCTCTTATTGTGTAATTTTAGTTTATTTCCTTTTTTGATAGTCCCTGAAGCTAGTAGAATAATTTTGTCGATTCTGGGACAATGATTGACAGCTTATAGTTCTGTTCTTTAATCCAAGTAACCAACTATTATTGAATGAAAATACGGTGTTAGTTATAGATTTTTTTGAAATTTATTGAAGTTAGTAGAATAGTCTTGTAGATTCTGGGACAAGGATTGACCACTGATAGAATTGTTCTCTTATTTTAATCAACCAAATCTTGTGAATGAAAATATTGTGCTCATTATAGATTTCTGATCTTCATCAAGATTGGTAGTATAAATTTTGGAGTTTCAGAACCAGTAGTCATTATATTCTGTTGAGATAGTTTTATTCTTGCGGTTAGTTGATAAGAGAATTTGGTAAGGCCACCCTTGTGCCCCGAAGGAGAAGGGCGTAGAATAAAAGCATTTGTCGGACATCTTTGTTTTTCTGCCGCACCACCCCAACCCCTAGTTCGGTTACAGTAACAATATAACAATAGTTATATAGTGCCTGTAGTTGTAGCTATCAATAGGTCAACAGGTTGTAGTTGAAATTACGCTTTTGGATAAGAACTTGGGATTGGAAAATTGATATTTGATCAGAGTCATCATGAAACTCATTGTAGTTCCGGCATATTTTCAACTTCAAAGAAAGTGATTTATTCTTTGATAAAGAAATTCATAGTTGAATTCAGAGGAACGATGATTCAGTCCTGCAACTGAAATATTATTCGCTTCATAACAAGTCTTTTCAGAGATTTTCAAGAAGAAGTAGTTTCCCAGAGATACCCCACAAAATATTCAGGTATACAAATAGTCCAGTTATAGATGTGTTAATAAGATAAACAGCCTTTAAATAACAAATTCAATATCAAATTTTGAATGTGTATAATTGTGAATATATTACTCATCACTAATAGGCCCGGTTGCACGAAAGAGGCTTTTGTGCAACTGGCACATAGATTTGAAACTGACACTTCATATAAGCTACAGTCTAAATTTACGTTATCTGTTAGTCCCTGTAATGATAGTCCCTGCATCATTCATTTCTATAAGAAGCTATTTCAGACGAGAATGAGTGAAATTAATTGTTGTAATCCTCACCTTTAATTAGACTGTATAATTTAGAAAATGTATAACAAATAACACGATAAGCTTTGTCCATTGAACTAGTAGTTCTGTGAACAGTAGACCTCGCGCTCAGTAAGTTACATTGACCTGTTGTTATGTTTTCTCAAAAATCAATAAATATTTTATCAATTTAAAATGTCTAGAAAAAATCCTAAATAAACATAGAGCTTTCTATCCTATCGTACTGTGACGTGTCCTCCCGGAATGTGAGTGTGAGCGCTGTTATCAGGTCTGGATGCAACTGTCTACAACGTTGATGGAAAGATACAATCATTTTCAAGATGTTCGATGTTTTTGAACGGGTAGTATTATATAGTCCACTAGACAGCTGACTTATGATGAATAGTTCTATAGTCTGATTTTTACGGTAATATTGGCGTATGAAGGAGGATCCTTTTTCCTTTTATATTATCCTTGAAATGCAACATTTCCAAAAACCTTGTATATACGTCGACGTGCAATTTAAAAAGGAACATACCTGTCAAATTTCATGAATTTTTATTACCGCGTTTCGCCGTAAATGTGCAACATATAAACATTTAAACTTTAAGAGAAATGCCAAACCCTCGACTTGAATCTTAGACCTCACTCCGCTCGGTCAACTAATGGCTTCTTGATTATTACTTCAACAAAGTCTTCAAACCCTAAATTTTTAATTAATGCAAATCTTTATCTTTCAATACAACGGAATTTTTTTATGTTAATTTCTAGTATGTTGATCCAAAAATTCATGAGGGTCTAAAAATGTGTCCTTTTGTAGACCTCAAAGAAATGTGTTGGTTTTTGGTAATGTAGGGTGAAAGAGCTTTCACATGGTCATGAGTTGCCTTACTTCTGTCTAATTGCTGTGACATCCCGACCGCGACAGACATCTTTCAAATCGGAAAATCACTTTTCCTAGCCGACCGTTTCGTTTTTCCGGGCTGAAATGAGGCTGGAACCACTAATGACTTCCTCTGTCTGCCTAAGAGACTTCACTCACATACACACTCTTTTCCAGCGTTTCTTTTCTTTCCTTTCTGTCTCCTCTCTCACGCTATTTCATTCTCTTCGCTTTCTTTCTTCTCAAATGCAGCTTCCTTCTTTCTTCCTTAACCTTCAGCGAGGTCTAATTCACATCTCTTGTTGGGGGCGAAGATAGAAAAGAGATCTTTTGAAAGAGCTCCGACCGAGAAAATGGAGGAAACGATAGAGCCAAGAGATTAATGAAACAGCTCTGCACCTTTGCTTTTATATCATCTTCTTCTTTTTACCATTCCTTTCAGTCTTCTTTCTCAGCCAGAACATTTTTGCACACACTTGCAATTTTTCTCTTCACTTCTGTTTCTGTTTGGTTCACAATTCAAATTCTACTCTCTCCTTTAATTTTACAACTTTCTTGTAGAGGATGATGTCCTTGTTGTTGTCATCCAGACTTGTATGTGGGTGATAAAATGATTGATTTCCATAATAATTAAGATACGTGAGGAGGTGTCTTAGGTTTGGTTAGTTAAGCCTTCATTCCTTGAGTTTTTTCTACATATTTTAGGTTTCTGTATTTGTTCTCCAAACCAGTCAGAAGCGATTTCACACCCATATTATATTGTTATATTCCTGAGAAAATTCCTTAAGTAGAACTATTCCAGGTTACATCAATTATTCCTGAAAAAGGTTATAATTTGAATGCTAGATTTTGGAAGTGAAGAAAGATGATTGTGAAGGTCACAAATTTTCAATAAAAGAGGGTGATGATTATTGAATGAAATTCTATAAGTCTGTTCATGTTCTGTCAAGTGTCTACAATATTTACACTTTCAATTCCAAATTACTGAAGTAATTCACATACTATTTACTGGAAAAAGAATGTCAGAAAAGATGCTGAATCTTCTAGATTCTAGAAGATTAACTTCACTGAAAATTCACAGCTAAAAAATGAATCAAATGAAGTGAATGAAAAGCTAACATTGTTCTCGAAAGTGCACAATGCTCTCAAGCTGACCGAATTTCGAAGGAAAATCAGTGGAAAGTAGTATTGTTTCGAAGAAGCGATAGGAAGAGTGTTTTACGAGGCGAAAAAGTATCATTCTATCGAAGATTCTGTCGGATTTTCCTTTTTTCTGTTGTCGCTGAACGGTGGAAAATCGTTTAGTATCTGGGACAAAGTTTTTTGTCCTCTGGGCGAACGAGTTACAACCAGATACGAGGTGTTGTGGAAAGTTAGTGTTGGAGGAGGAATACGAGGGAAAAGTGGAGAGATGTGATACTGGGAAAAATTAATGTGAGAGATGAAGAAGAGAAGGAGAAGAGGATGAAAATAGAAGGAGGAGGAGAAAAGAGAATAAAATGAGAGAGTCTGAAGAAAATTAGGATAAATGGAGGAGTAGGATTGGAGAGAGAAGAATAAAAATGGAAGAATTGTGAGATTGAGTAAAGAGAAAAACGAGAATGAGTGAGAAACTAATAATGGTAGATAATAACGGAGGGTTGCTGTGATTCTTTATCGTGAGCAAGAAGGGAGATGGAGAGATGAATAAACTGGAAAACTAGAGCGAAGCAGATAAATGGGAATAGTTGGAAAAAATCAAGATAAAGGTTGGCGACGGGAATAAAAAGAATATTGAGAAAAGGTGGGAGAAGCTAAAGAGTGAAAAAAGTGAGGGACAGAAGAAGTGAAGAAGGTGTGAATAGAAAATTCAGTAAGTGAAGACTTGGAAGGAATTGGAGAATTTATAAAAAGAAAAGGAAAACGAAGAGTGCTGAAGAGAAAAAAAGAAAGTGATTATAATAGGTAACATATGGAGTTGAATGGAAGAAAGTAGCAGTAGGGATACAGTGATGCTCTCTCGAAAGAAAAAAGGAAGTTTTAGAAGGGAAATCGATGAATGTTTTTGTGAAAGAGCATGAAAAATGAACAAGACTTTTCTTTTGTAATGACGGAGAACCTGGAGAGCGTGAATTAGCTGACCTTCATGCAGCAGTCGTTTCCATTATAAAGTCAGTTGACAAAGAAAAGTCCGTCCATCTAGATGCCATTTTAAAATCCACTTCGTGAATGGCAAAAAACCTTTTTGTTTTCCTGCATGAACTCCATCAACTCTGGTGGAAGATATGAGAAGGATTCTATCTGAGAGCAATCTGGATATGACAATATAAGAGCTGTTCATCAATACTATTTCATGATGAATAATCCGATATTGTTCATCAGTTCTCAAATCCTTAGCTTGTACCTAATAATTTATATACTTGTTGGTAATAAGAAATTTTTCAGCAGCTGTGAAAAGTATAATCTTGTTGTTGGAGTAACTGTTGCTTCACCTATCGGTTTGAGAATATGCAGTTATTGTTGAAATTTGTGTAAGAAATTAAGAGTTATAATAGTGTCATGAACCACAAGGTTTGACATACCCCCAAACATCAGTTCCTTCTTTAAGAGAGAAATAATTTTTTCCAACTTTAAAAACTAAAAGCTGATCAGACAGTTTTGGCTGACAGACTAAAAACGCTGAGGAGAGGTAGAAGTGGGGCTAGCATTCTAGTCTCCCCTCCAGCCAGCTAGTGGAAAAAGCTTTCCACTTCTCTTCTGAATATTTTCACACACTTTTTCATCGCCTTCCTCCCGAGACAGACCGAGCTGACCCGTGGATGGACATCCCCTGGTTCTCCATTCAGACCATGGCAAGTTAGGATGGACATCAACTGTATAACGGTATCGTTCCACATTCAATTTATTTTTCAATATTGTTTTGATTTTTAGAAATTCCAAATTAATTATAAATGAATAATGTTTTTTGAACTGTCAAATAACTTGTTTAAATAAAAAAAAACACAATAATCTGTCCAACACAATTCTGTCTAACGTTTTGAAAAATCATTAGCACAAGTTAATTTTAATTTTTTTTAAATTGATTAAATGCTCAAAATTTCATAACCCTCCTTAATTGTTCTGTATTAGAATAGTTGTAGCATAACTAATTTTATAAAACCAAAATATTTTAAAATTCACATCTAAATCTCACATTAATTTCTTCATTTTAATAAAATAAATCTGACTCCTAAAAAAAATGTTTTTCTTTCAAATTCAAAAAATCATCTAGTAGATAATAAAAAAAAACCAACTGCTTTTGCTCTACCATCAAATGCTGCGCAACAACAATATTACAGTGTTCCCGTCTGGGAACTGGTGGATCGCCCCCTTTTATTACCTTACAAACAGGTCACCAATCATTTATTACAAATGATGGATATCACAGTTCAATCAATTTAATGTTACAATAGTGTCAATAAAAATAATTATTATGACTAATCTTAATGGCGCTTACCCTATTTCTATTTCTAAGGCATTATGCTGCTGTTTTATTTTTGTTCAATAGAAATATATTTTGATTGACATTGTACCCATACTGATCAAGAGATTAAATAATGCATATGGAACATGAACGACCTCATACTGTATAAACTCAAGGGTTGTTCAAAACATTATTTTCCATTATTTTCAGTTATATATTGAAATAAATGTATTTTTTGGAAGAATAAATTTCAAGTTCAATTTCAATATTCAATATGTATCTGAGAAACACTATTTCAAGGCTAGATTATACTTACACTATACTTGGTTCTATATCACTTATGATAAGGCTGTGAACATCATCATCAGAAGAATATTTCTCCACTCAAATAACTGCTCCAAATAGAAGTTCTATTCCATTGGCAGCAAACGGAATTCACAAGCTGATCTCAAAGTTCAAGCTGAAGTACCGACTTTCTAATTCCACTGGAAGCATAGGTTAACAATAACTAAGCATCTGAGTACAATCCACACAATTCAGAAGGATAAATTCGAACAATGAAGTATGAAGTGCAACAAAACCAATAAAGCGAGACGCCAAATATGCAAACACACCTTAGAACGAGACCCACTCTATAGTGGAACTCTCTTCAAACTGACAGCATTGCTTGGATGGGAATCATTGATGTTATCCTTGAGGGACGCTGACAGTCCAACGAGACCCACTCTATCAACGTTATTGCTCTTTTTCAGCTGAACAGTTGGTAGAACTCAACGAGCACGATTCAAATGAAATGAAATAAAAGCTTGCGATCGTATCATTTTCGCTTGATTTAGGCGTAAAACGCCATCCCACCAGAGAATACACTCACACTTGTGTGGGGCTGTGAAGTACATAAATTTACTTCTATATATAACACTTATTTCTCACAATATACATGATTGTGTTAAATGTGTGGGCAATCCTTTGATACTATATGCAATGTTGCTATATGCTCTTCTTAACATATCACAGCCTACTTATTCTTATAATATGGAAAGTCGCCTTATTATTCACTGAAACTGTGTATTCTCCATCATTTCGCAGTTTCATTTTCTTTATTCAGTCTTCTAACCCTCTGACTAATTTTTTAAATTGATTATGATCCCCTCTTTTATTATTCTCCTCAGCTCCTTCCCTTGCACTTTTTTGTGATTGTTTTCTCTGCTCTTCCTACAGACAATATTTTGGTTAGTGTGCCATATTATATGATACTGAATACTGGAGCTATGTATATTATGCTACATTCCAGGATTTCATATTAATGCATGTTTGAAACGCTCTCTGCTACAACTGTATATTCACTGATGATCAATTTACAGTGCAATCTTGTTATATTAAATCTCAAGGGAGCAAAGGACCGCTCAGAAAAATGTAATATTACGAGGTCCGTGAAAAATCAGGGTGTACTTTATCAAGTACTGTTCCAAGAGACTGAAAAAATTTACTATAATGGGTGTACTATATTGAGGTTCCACTGTGATATAATATTTTGATATCGGGGCACCGGGTTTCGCTCGTTATTTATTTATTGATTAGTAGTTCAGTGAACAGTAGACCTCACGCAGTTTTCTCATCCACAAGTATCTGATGTCACCTGTTCTAGTTGGATCACAATTTACAGTTGAATCATAATTTAATCTTAAAAACTGTTATTTGTTTTTTCCAAGATCAAAAACTCACTTATGAAGTAACCCCTATATCCCCTATAAAGCGTGAACTAAGTTCACGTTTGAATTTGTATCCCATTATGATAATTTATCCAGTTCCGTGATAATCTTTCCATCTGATAAAAAAATTTCTCAACTATTTTAAAATCAATTTTTTCAATTAAGAATATAATAATTTTTCAGCATTAGTTAGTTCATTTATTCATTTTTTATTTTATTTTCAATCACCTTTTAAATTTGTTTTTCAAATGTGAGAATATTGATACTGATGGGCACGCATCATAAAAAATATTGAAACCCTACCTTATAGAAATCCACTTGTCAGCTGATTGCTTGTGAATAATTCTATAGTCTGATTTTTCCTATCTTCAAAGTAGACTAGTTGATAATTATGTATATTGATATCAGAGTATGGAGGAATTCCTTTTCTTTTCATATTATCCTTAAAATGGAAAATTTCAAAAAACCTTTTTTATATATTGATGCGCAGTTGAAAAAGGAATATTCCTGCCAAATCTTATCGAATTTTATCAACGCGTTTGGCCATAATCGAGTTACATACAGACAGACAAAAGCAAATCCGAGTTAAAACATAGACCTCACTACGTTTGGTTAATAAACAGAACACAATTCTTTAAAATGGTCGGGGAAGGACTAACAGGCACAGCCAAAAACTGTTTCCTCCCCGAATATTGATTTATACACTATGAAATAGTCCAAAAAGTAGGTTATGTTCCATACACTTTCAGGTCCAATTTTCAGTCCAAACATTTTAAAACAGAAAAGTTCTAATTTAGATTGTTGGCAAACCAAATTGAATAACAAAATAACTCACTAATCACTTAAAACTGTAAAATAATGCTTAACTTTGAAAATTATGATATACTCTAATCTAGAATGATATACCATGTCATGTCAACAAATCAGATTATTTTGATCAAGTCGATTAAAATTTCCACATAATATTTTTCTCGTAAGATAAGCTGATTGATTACACAGCTGAACATAGATAGTTCTGTCTCTCTTCCACACAGGCACACGCATCTTCTGTTATCGACAGATAATGAAATTATCATCTGTTTATCCAAGGATGAATAATTATTATCCTTTCCATGTCCTTTAGCGAGTTTTCCCAGGGTTGAGACCTAGTGCAATCGAATTTTTATATCATAAACCTACTATGTTTCAAATTTCGTAAAAATCGTTAAAGCCGTTTTCAAGATCCGTTGGACATAAATAACCATATAAATATATACAGAAATTGCTTGCTTAATATGATAGGATAATATAAATATATTATATTCTGAATATAAAAGATAGTGTACACTACACTAGATTGCTAGTGTAGAAAGTCCTCTGATCCACTACTGTACCGTACTATATTTACTGAAGCTACTTACGTACATGCTTCTCAACGTATAAGCATAATATATTCTCGTGTGTGGGAAGACCTCCGATACTTATTTGTATTTATTGGCATTTTCAAGTCGACATCAACACTTAGCTCGTTCAACTCAACCGAACACTCATTGCCTGAGATTTACTGCAAAACTTGTTGAAGCCAATGGGAAATGTTTGAACGCCCTCTTTCACAGCTCCTCTAATTAATTGCCTCCACAACTCTCACCTGGTGTCAGAGTATTGGAAGTATAGAGTACACACTAACACTACATCTATACTCTTCGCCTAAACAGTGTGTGGAAGTTGCTGACATCTAGATCGATAAATTATTTCAACTCTCCAACATTCATTAGCAATAATGAATTGCTGTTGAAGTGTTGGCAACCTACGTTGATTTTTGGAATATAATTATGGATGTCGTTGAACATACAACACATGTTTGTGGGTAGAGCATACATGATAAAATGTTTAATTTCATTTGATTGTCATCTCATGACGTTAATAGCTAATCCTTTCCCTTGATACTAAATCATCAAAGAAAGTTCGGGAATACGAAATGAAGTATAACGAACTTGAACGAGTCTGGAATATGAGAGTCTCATGCAACTGGAATTCAAGTTGAGTTCAATTATTATTGAAAGCTCCGTACCGGTACTGTCTTCTACTACTTACTACACTACCTCTCTTCTAACTACTTCTTTATATTTTTCTTCTCTCACTTTTTCTTTTCATCCTTCTTGTTCGAGCCAGACTTTGGAGCAGATTAATTAAAAGCTGCAACTAGAAGAAAGCAAGAAATTGCATTTGTCACATAGGGCTTTTGTGTCAACAGTAGACTTATTAAGTTGACCCACCGGCTGTTTTTCTTGCAAGAAACAACTCTACTTCGGAAGCAATTGGTCTTCTTCCTTCTCTCCTTCATATTGTTCTCACATTTTATGATTGAACATTTTAGACGGATTGCCTAAAATGGCTTCAACCCTACAATAATTACGCGTTGACACACACATATATATATATATATATATATATATATATATATATATATATATATATATATATATATATATATATTTGTGCATTGATTTTTTTTTTTTTGTATAATATTATATGTATGTATAATATGTACTATGTATGTGTACTATGTACTATGTATAATATATATTATATGTACATATAATATTATACAAAAAAATCAAAGCACAAAAACAATACGATTCTACAATACAAAGTAATTTACAAAACCATTTTCACAATTCATACAAACGAAAATTAATTTCATAAAAATCAGCCACTGTATAAATGCATTCTTGCTGCAGGATAAATTTAACAGTCTATAAATCTCAATGGACCTACTGCAATTGCCCCATACAATGTAAGTACAAGTACAAGAGTACAAGTATAATACAAGTATAACAAGTATAATACAAGTAATAATAAGTACAAGAGTACAACACAGTTCTCTTAAACTCTTTATATTTTTCATTTTTCAATCAACAGGATTGTAAAATTTGAAGTATTGTGATAAAAGGTTCACCAAAGTTACAAAATGAGGAGAGACAAAATAAGGCAATAAGGAATAGCTATTTATGTATTAAGAGCGTAATGCGCGACTTTATCGCTCGCGCAAAACAATTATCACGCGACGCGAAGCGGAGCGTGATAATTTTGCAAGAGCGATAAAGAAGCATTACGCGCGAATTACATACAAATGGAGTGATCCGTGGTCTTCCCGCAAGGGACTCCCCACCAACAAAAGCCATACGAATTTACTTTTTTTACATACAAAGTTTTTTCTACAACTGCACAAACCTGTTAAATCACTTATATCTGGCGGAGTTAATAATAAATAATTCGTCTACACTGATATCCATCATGGCTGCAGAATCGGAAAATTACCGAATTTTTAGGTTAAGATCTGACCGATAGTGGTTTGTCTTTTGGCAAGCTGCTTATCATCAGCTGATTAGCGAGCGTCAAGAAACTCTTCTGCGCATGCGCGAATGATTAGCGAGCGTAAGGAAAATCTACTGCGCATGCGCGGATGGTTAGCGAGTGAAAAAGTAGATTCTCCTCAGAAATAAGCTGTTTTACGAGGAGAATTGAGTATGTAAATTCTTTCTTTACGCGCAGTTGTAGAAAAATAATTTTCGTACATCGTGTTTTACTTGAAAGTATGATGTTTCCTCTATTTCTATACCATCTTCGTGACTCTTCCTATAGCGGTTATGTGGAGTTGACATGTGCGTCCTTGTTTGAACAGGTGTTGGCTGCTCTTATGAGTCGGCACGACTCCACACGGCTCAGAGTCCTCAGAGAGATTCACTCCTTACTATCAGCATTCCTTTTGAGTTCAACACATTCAAACAATGCTGCTATTTTTGAATGAATCCTACTATAATTAATGCGCCTGAAGTTTATCTGAAGAGTTAGTCACGCAAAACTCCAATCAATTCAAATATTTAAATTCCCTTGTGAATGCCCTTAGTTTTGGAGAAGAACAGTTAGCTGCATAGATTAACTCGCAGAGTATTTGTAAGATTTTTTGGTTAACTTTATTCATAATTCTGTAATTTGAGAGTTTGATAGTGAATTAAGAGTAGGGTCTAGTATTCATAGTCTTGTCCAACATTGATGTTTTTTGGAGCTCATCCTTGTTGCAGTTCAAAAGTGAATCATAGGCAAGAAACTTTAATCATATAGCCTTTTGAAAAGAATATTGTTCAATTTAAACATCTGTATACCAATTTTTCGTCATAATAGATGTTCAACACAATACACCTAATGAGTATTCCTTATGAGGTGAGAATGATGATGTATCTATGAATGTATAAATAAATAAATAATTCGCATTTAACTGTACATCAAGTAGTTTTGGGGTTCCCTGTATCTGGTCAATGACCCTAAAAACAAAAATAATACAAGAAAATAACTGAAAATGTCATTGATATTGGAAATAATAAACCATCGACACCGAAGAATTATTAAGAATAGTTCTACCGAAATAGGAATTCTAATGAATTCCATCAAGCTAAGGTGACTATTCTGCCATTTCCATGACAGCATTGATAGATTGGTTCACACTCATATTACTTTTCCCCTTAACATACACATCTTCCAATAATCTATGAAAAATTCCAAATACATGCTATTGATCCCCAAGCTTCAAGCTAGAGTTTGATGAAGTTCTCTAAAGCTAATTATCAGTTAATCGAAAAATACATGGTTTCAAGAGTTGAGCTCTAGTTTCATGTGAATTTGACAAAAATATCTTACAGAATATTTGATAAGCTATCGGATAAGATATTATTTTATTCACATTATGTGGAAAAATTCTATTCGCTGAAATCACAGAGCCTGGTATACTTTTATCTACCACCCTGCTCCACTTATGACGCTCACTGTTCAGCTTGAAGTCACGTGATTCGGATTATGACCGGGGAAGATAAGCCTTCTCGTTCGCGTCCAGATAAATTGCACGTCTAATATCAAACAATATAAAATTTGCATACAAAGAGGCTATAAACAGGGGACATGTACTTGGGATAAGACTATATTGTTCGGGATAATATTATATCAATATATTATCCATCATAAGGGCATGGTCCTGCCTTGTTGACTCGCTTGATATTACTATATGCCCCACTTTACTCTGTGATGTAGGTTGACCATATATATATATATATATATATATATAATATATATATGCCAAGTAAAATGTACTATGATATACTCGATAAATACATGATTATATATATATATAATATATATATATATATATATATATATATATATATATAATATATATATATATATATATATATAGTTATTTGAGAACAGAGAACAGCATATATAAGGTTCAATCATAGAGATTAATATGCGAAAGGTTGATCACAGTTTATGCAACGAGCTCGTTATCAACTTATTATAGGATCATTATTTTTTGAGCGACCTTTTTTCTTCTATAAAATTTGCTGAGCACTAGTATTTCCAAATTGAACGATTCGTTAGCCGAAGCTTCACATAATAATAAATTCCGATTATTCTCTCCTAAAAACTTGAAGAGGTGCTGCGCTGTTTTGCATTAACTATGTTTATAGCTCCCAACATTGCAGATTGTACTGTATAATACACCAGAGGTTTTGCAGATCAGTAATAGTAAGCTGGTTCACTATCAATGTCATTCGATTTTCATTGGTAGCTTATAAACGATGTGTTGTGAAAAATGTATGTGTTACTTGAGTAACTTAGTTTGAAGGAATAATACGCAATGAAAGGTTCAGCTCCAAAAAATGCAATCATGAAGAAAATAGATTGTTTTCATACCATTTCCATTCCTATATTGATAAGTTTTGAATCACTCAAAACTATATTATAAAATAATGGCTACTCAATATATAAGGATAATAAGAGTTATAAACTTGTATAATATGAGTATTTCATAAGTATGTGTTTGATCATTCGCTCAATGAAAAAAAACACAATTTTTGTTCTAGTATAAATCAATCATTTCATCAATCATCAATAATTTCTATTTATCGTCTTTATTAGGTTTGAATCATAACAAGTTTAAGAGAATTCATCTACTTACCCCAATATACCTAGAATAGGCCTACGTGTATTCTAGGTACCTTTTACTACCCATTGAAATATTACAAAAAATCATGTTTAATCTTTATTTCCTGATGCATCAACAGCAAACACTAGTTTGTATTCCATTACTAACAGAAATAATAGTCCATTTGAAAAAAAAAGTGTATCATTACTTAATTTGAGACCCAGTAGACAGGACAACAACCTGATACTGATACTGATTTAATAAGCGGTTAATATCGTGGTTAGAGAACGAAGAGAGGCACAGACTATCACAATGAGAGAGATTTAGAGTGTATGTGTATGAGAGAGAGAGAGAGAATGAGAGAGAGAGAGTGAGCGAGTAAGAGAACGAAGCCCCCAAGCGGGGTCCTCCCGCGGGGCCCAAGATGCCAAACCGCGACTTGAGTAGAACTTCGTTCAAGTCCGAAACTCGAGCTGCTTATTACTATGCGGCTTAAGTTGAGTCGCAAAACTGATTATTAATTCGGCAAATTTTGTCGGTAGCCAGAACTGCCTACAATAATGTTGAACTGAACTTTGAAACGTTGAAGACAAAAGCATAATAATTTGTATTCTCTTGTGGCGTAGTGTTATTAGCTCGATAGGTTGTTTTGTCGGTAATTCTGCCAATAAAACTTGGCAACAGAGCTTTTTATTTGGAGCAATGTATCGAAATTCTAGATTCTCAAAGTTAATCTGGAACTTTCAATAGGTTGTTTTGATCGGTTGTGCTACCAACCTAGAAGTTGGCAACCTATGTTTTTCATTTATCAGTAAGATTTCGTTCAGTTATTTTTCAAGTTTTCATACTGTAGTCACAATGTAATCTATCCTTCGATTGAGTAGTGAAAAATGTATTTTTTCCAACTGCAATATTACTCACTCATTACATTGTGAGAATCATTTTACTATATTGGTCGAAATAGAATAGTATTCAATACAATAATTCCACTCTTATAGATCCAAAACTCCTAATAAAAGTCAATTCAATTCATCAGAAGAGAATTGGAAGTGTTGATGTTTTAGTATTGAGTTTATAGTGATTGTTGAAATACTCTTGAATCCTCTTCAAGCCTCTCCAGACCTCTTCTTGCTTCTAATTGTATCTATCAACTCTTTATAATATTCATTATCATCAGATAAATTTGTATATTCACTACAAATACTTGTCTCAAATCTATTCAATAATTTCGGGGAACCGAGCTTCGCTCGTTATTTATCTATTGATAAACAAAACACGATTTTCTAAAATGATCGTGTTCATATTACTTTCCTTGCCCTATTACCATAGGTAAGGAAAGTATTGCTTTCCGAAAAAAATTAAGGTACCCCAATTTCTAAATTTCTATACGTTTCAAGGTCCCCTGAGTACAAAAAAGTGGTTTTTGGGTATTGGTCTGTATGTGTGTGTGTGTGTGTGTGTGTGGTGTGTGTGTGTGTGTGTGGTGTGTGTGTGTGTGTGTGTGTGTGTGTGTGTGTGTGTGTGTGTGTGTGTGTTGTGTGTGTGTGTGTGTGTGTGGTGTGGTGTGTGTGGTGTGTGTGTGTGTGTGTGTGTGTGTGTGTGTATGAGTGTATGTGCGTCTGTGTACACGATATCTCATGTCCCAATTAACGGAATGACTTGAAATTTGGAACTTAAGGTCCTTACGATATAAGTATCCGACACGAACAATTTCGATCTGATGCAATTCAAAATGGCGGTTAAAATGGCGAAAATGTTGTCAAAAACAGGGTTTTTTGCAATTTTCTCGAAAACGGCTCAACGATTTTGATCAAATTCATACGTAGAATAGTCATCGATAAGCTCTATCAACTGCCACAAGTCCCATATCTGTAAAAATTTCAGGAGCTTCGCCCATCAATGCAGATAGATTCCCAATTATCAGGCTTCAGATACAATTGAAACGAAAAAAATCAAGTGGAGTAGATTGAGCATGAAAATCTCTACAATTAATGTTCAGTAACATTTTCACCTAAAATTGAAAATAAGCTTTAAATTCGAGAAAATGTGATTATTCAATTGCAAATTATTGTTGATTCACTATGATAATAATTATAATTCATATCAATTATAATGTAATAATTCACTATGCAGAGATAGCAGACCTCATGTGTGTCTCCAGCGTTATTGCCCTGTCACCAGCTGGCTCAAATCTTTGAATAGTAGACTTGAGATGCGTGGGAACACTAGCGTCAGGTGATCAATTTTCATAACGGCAAGGAAAGTTGTGTGAGTGCGCCACACCAGATTTTTTTACAGATGGCTATACATCAGCTTATGAATTACGGGGATGCGATAATTTGATTTTCCACAGACGCACTTTTTTTATTATTCACAGACGACGAAAGTCTCAGCTGTTTTTTCAAGGATGAATTATTCTTTTAACATCCTTCAGCGAGTTTTCTCAGGGATGAGACCTAGTGTAATCGAATTTTTATATCAAAAACCTACTATGTTCCAAATTTCGTGAAAATCGTTAGAGCCGTTTTCGTGATCCGTTCAACATAAATAACCAGATATAAAAATTCAGAAATTGCTCGTTTAATATAATAGGATACCGGGGAATGGATTCCTATTAATCCAGTAGTTCAATACGGCCTTTTGAATTTTTTTCATCAAGAATGGAAGTTGATATTTAGTGACATGTACATACATTATTCTGAATCCCAACACAATGAAGCTTCTAGATCACTACATACAAAAAGTGTCACCAAACTCACATCTCAATCCTCGTTTTATCTCTATGTATTTGTATCAGTCTACCACTTTTGAATTCTATCATTTTTCATCCTCCCTCATCGACACGTTTTCCTTCTATACTATTTCCCATACTATATCTTCTCTCATTTTTCTTCACTTCTTTATTCAACATTTGCTCACTCTGTCTCTTCTATCTCTGTTTCCCTCACCGCATGAGCCACATTTTGCCACTCGAAATGTTGCAAATTTATTGTGTCGAAAAACAAGGAAAACAGCACAGCTGTTGCTCGACTCAGCAAGCACTGCTGTTTCAATTACACCCAGTTGGGCCAACATAACGGCTAAAAAATCAGGTTCATGCGACATGTTAAACGATGTTTACCGCCTTTTTTAAACAATACATGCAATTGGCAACTCTGTTTGCACATCGTTGCCGTGCAGTTGTTAAATTATTGGCGAGAAAATTGGAGTTTTTTAACAATGACAAAAAGTTATTGGGTCAGTAACAGTGATCGCGTGAAATTTTCCTGGTGCCAAAACGGTGGGAATTATTATATGCAAAAAGGGTCGCCCGAATAGTAAGAGCTCTGTTTCAATTCTATGGCAAAAAAGATGGTTTCTGAAATTTGCTCTCTGTACAACAAATTCACCTTTCATTTTTGGGTTTCTAGATTTTCCTAGCACTGTTTTTTCCTTCTCATACTCCATTCATTTTATCTTTAAATTATAAATCCAAGTACTTTTTTTAATTTTATTCATATAAAATTATATCTATTCTATATTATACGTATATCGTACTCTATAGAATATAGTCCACTTATATTCTCATCATTTACCGGTATTCTATTGCCACTCTTCTAATATATTTCCTGTACTCTTACCATTTCTTGAACTTTTCAGGAATGAGTAAATTTGCAAACCTTTCAAATTAGATAAAAACTCCAATGCATATTAAATTCCAATATTCCAATCCTTTGTTGATTAGGGTGATTTTTTAGATTTATTAAAATTCCAATTTTTTAGATTTATTAGCCTAACTCTTCTTGTTTACTGATACAAATAAATTTCACAATCACTTTATGCTTTGAATTAATTTTACAATCACTTCATGCTTTGACACATTGTTTTTAAACTTCAATAAATAATTAATTTCCCCCTAGAATTATCTTGCATTATTTGCGAAATAACTCTTTTTTAACCATTTTATTGAAAATGTTCATGAATAGATATGAAAGATAAGTGAGTTTGATATGGGAATGAGAGTTTGTAAAAATTAAAATTAGATAGTCTGTAATAAAGAAATAATTGACTTTCGTTTTTAACTTTAACTGGGGTTCAATATTTTCCTGGTTCATTCACTGTTCCAAAACTGTGAAAAAACTACTTCTATGAAGTAGTTTTAGTACAAGTAGTTTTAGTATTTTTACATCATATCATGGAATCTACTCATTTACTTTTAAAAGTTCATCTCAACTAGACGTGCTGAATCAATAGAGGTAGGAGGCTTACAAAAATATATTAAAGTTACTACCATTCTTGACAATGAAACGACTTGACAATAATAACGACATGAACATACCACAGAAATGATAAAAACAACAATACAAGGAGCAATGATTTGCCAAAGGGTAATCACTCAGTTACTTTAAAAAGGGTTAAATACCTTCTTCAATTAGTCACACACTGATTAGTCACTGGAGTCAAATCAATTTCAAACAATAAGTACTTTACCACAGCCACTGTAATAGTATTAGTAGTCCAAGCCTAATTGCTTGTATTGCTGTGGCGTTTCGAGTAGAAGGCGTGACTAATGCAGTACGTGCCTCAGTACGTGAAAACTTGAACGGAAATGAATGAAGAAAATCTGAACACTGACTCACTAATCACCGAATGCACGTATTTTATGGACTTGGGAATTGCAACTGCTGTTCATGGGAGGGGTGATTCATTTTGGAGTGGTGAGGAGAAACAGAGAAAAATAAAAGGAAGAGTATAGGAAATGGAGGAGGGAGAAGTAAAGAAGGAAGAAGGAAAAGAAGAAGAAGAGGGAGAGAGAAGTTCTTATCTCTCCTTTCTTTGTATGAAGGATAGAAGTAGAAAGAAGAGATTTGAGATATGAAATGAAACAGGACAGGAAGAAGTGAGAGACAGAAAGGAAGAGAACCCAGGATAGAAGAACAAATAAGGGGAAAGCTCGAAATGAAAAATTAATTGGTATTCAATCTTTCAATATCTCTTTGCAAATTTTCTGAACTCACTCAAGCAAGAATGAAATAAAATAATTTATGATCTATGAATACATTCAAATTCTATAGATCTTTTTAGTTATTTATCTTCATAGCTCGGTGAGTTATGTTTCTGTAGAAGCCTTCAAATTAAAGTATCATAGATTTGAAAAGAAATTAATTTCAAATACTGAAGTTATTAGTGAGCAGAGGACAAAGCTATTATGAATTTATATTGATTGAATTGAATACTGAATACAATCATTGAATTCGAGAATGAATTTCCCTTGTTAGAATTTTAACCAACATAATTTTAAATTGAAGCACAATACAAGGTGACTGAAAAGCATGTGACACGGATTTTACAATGAACGGACAAATAGACAAGTGACGATCAATGATTATGAGGTTAGTGAGAGAAGTGATGTTCCAGCAATGACGTGAAGTTGAGAAATAAGTCCCAACAACTTACCTAAGCTCTCATTGAGTAAGTTGGCTTTCCTCGGTGTGTATTGAACACACTCATAATCACTGAGATCGTTTTCAGAACGGCAAACTGCAGTCGTGTCGTGAAGTCCCCAACAAACTTCTGGGAGAACTCGACTTGGGACCAATCTGTGCTAAGTCCTGTCGCTAAGCGCAAACCTCGGCTAATCTGAACTGTTGAAAACAATGTTCTGGTTTAACAATTGGTGAAGCTTACAAAACATAAATGTCTTCTATTTCACATTAATCGATTACTCTTGTATATACAAATGTCCTTCGTATTCATCAATTAGTCTTCTATGAAACTGTTCCTTCTAAACAACTGTAGTACTTCACAATCCATTTGGTTTGGAAAATTAAGTTTCAAATTTTTCAAGTTCATCCAAGAAGTTTAATGGATGATTTCAGCGGCTATTGAAATGACACTTCCGAATTCAGAAATTAGGTAATATATAAAAAAGGTATACTCTACTACCATTTGTGATTGTTAATAAATGAAGTACAATAGAATATGTACTTCAAATTTCAAGCTGACTATCAAATCAGTAAGCTTCCTCGATGAGAAAAATATAAGAAGTGTTAAGGAGCCTCTCCTCACTGTGCCTAACTTTTCGGGTGTTAGACTTGACTAGCGAATAATGGAGATAATGCCATAAGCATTGAAACCTGAGTATTGAATTCAAATGAACTTAAGGTTGAGAATAGGATTAATAACTACAGGGTAGAAATGACAATAATAATATCAAGTTGAAAATATTTTTAATACTTTTTTTCATAAGAAATCACAATATTTGCAGCTATTTAAAATTGAATTTCAGCTTAAATGCTCTTGCCAAGATGACAATATTCTTATATAAAATAACTCTTTATTTACAAGCTGTAACAAATAAACAGCAATTGAGATTGAATTATACAGCTGCACAACGAGCTAGCTGAATAAAATTAAGTTTCAGCTGCAATAAAATTCTTTCACCTTGGCATGACCGTCCAATCGGTAATGGTCAATGTTGGGAAATGTTGTGGGTTAGTCTTATCAGCCATCTTCCCTGAGATGAGAGAGATGGAGAAAGTATGATGAGTGAGAGAAAGTGAGTGAGTGAGACAGTGGGTAGGTAGGTGGAAGGAGGAGTGTACAGGAGACATTACACGCCTGAGATTGTCGCGATAATGAGCTGGCAATAAATTGCACCACCAGTTGATACACAAATAAAATAAAGCAACGAATGAAATAAAATGAAGCGTGCAGTTGAAAGTTAGTGTTAGTAACATGGGCGCGTTGCTTCGTAAACAAACACATGGCAACAGTATCAAATGGTGATCAGTGGAATCTAACTTTTCTCCAGACTCTGACTCTTCAATTTATTCTGGAAGAAGGTAGATATTGAGATAGATAATTGATATCATCATCATTGGAAAAGAAAATCAACTGCTTTCAATTTTTTTTTGAAATTTATTGAACAATTCATCCACCTAATAATACACAAAATCATATGAATCATCAGATTAGGAGAACATATCCAACCCAAAAATGTTTCTCTCCAAGTATCATGATTTATCAATAGAATAATATTAATATTTCAATAACATTGGAAGTATCAATTGCAATGAACTGGGCATGTATCATAATGAATTTCTCCACTCATTACTATCTTGAGCTAGTTATCATCATGCTTTTTTCTTTTATATAAGTAAGATGCGAAATGAATTCTATTCATTTATTTATTCACAATTATCACAAAAACGTCAATATTGAGTTTCACTCAAATGACAGGTGAAATGTCAGTATAATCTTATATTAAATTATTCCTATAGCTATCCTATAACTAAATATTGTAGATCTTCTTCTTCTTCTTCTTAATGTACCGTCTCCATGGCGGAGGTTGGCTATCATGATGGTGATTTTAATTTTATTTACAGCTGCTCTGAATAGGTCATTGGATGTACCCTTGAACCAATCCCTTAAGCTGCGAAACCAAGATATTCGTCTTCTGCCCACTGATCTCTTGCCTGTTATTTTTCCTTGCATAGTAAGGTGCAATATTTCCTATTTCTTTCCCTCATTATGTGACCTAGATACTTTAACTTTCGTTCCTTAATTTCACTCATGAGCTCTGGCCTTTTATCCATTCTTCAGAGAACCTCTTCATTTGTTACATGGTCTGTATATGAGATTCTCAGCATTCTGCGGTAGGTACAAAATTTAAAGGCTTGAATTCTCTTTTCACATAATTTATTCAAGGTCCATGCTTCCATGTCATATAACAGAACTGGGAACACGAAACACTTAAGGAGACGAATTCGGAGATCCATTTTATATCTCTTGATATCAGTAGACTCTCCAGTTTGATAAATGCAGCACGTGCTTTCTCTATCCTGATTTTAATTTCAGTGTAGTGATCAGCGTTAGAAGTTACCCGGGCCCCAAGATATGTGTATGCATACTTGCTACAATCTCTCATCTCCAGCAAAGAGATCATCCAAAGAAGGTGCATTTTAGTAAATATCATGTACTTGTCTTCTTGGCATTGAGACTTAGACCAGCTTCTTTACTTGCAGTGATGACACTATTCAACATTCTCTGGAGATCCTCTATGTTCTCAGCCAGCAGTATCATCAGTATCATCAGCATACCTCAGGTTGTTGATGGGTATGCCATTGACTTTTATCCCTCCTGTCTCATCTTCCAGGGCCTTGCTGATTATTTTCTCCGAATAAATGTTGAAGAGAAGCGGTGACAGAACACACCCCTGACGAACCCCTCTCTTAATTTCCAGCTCCTCACTACACTCTGATTGCATTCATGATAATACAAGTTTCTTTTCAGGCGAAGGTCATATGCATCTATTTGAGACTATTTCAGGATTTTAAGTAGCTATTATGTTGTTACCTTGTCAAAAGCCTTCTGATAGTCTATAAAACAGGCGAATATTGGTTGGTTCACATCTAGGCAACGCTGAACAATGACATTGAAAGCAAACAGCGCCTCCCGAGTATCAAAACCATTCCTGAAGCCAAACTGAGTGTAATAGAATTGGACTCAACACGAGCTTTATTCGACATTAAATATGTGTCTTAGTAACAGAGATAACAGATTATAAATATTACAGCTGTTTTATCATCACAATCTTCCCCCCTTAATATCAATCGGCACTCGGGGGTATGGGGCGAGCTGGCGAAGTGAGACTGTCGATTCTCTGCCGTCGTTGTGGCGAACAAACGCATATTCAGAGTTACTCTCGATTAATTCAACTTTTTCAACTTGCGATTCTTGTTTTGAGTTTTTTGTCATCTTCTTCAACCATACTGGTCCAGGTGTCAATAGCCAGATTGGTAATGGTTTTCCATTACTTGAGTTTCTTGCATGTAAAAACATCCGCTCATGTGGTGTGCAGTTGGTGCTTGTGCATAATAGGGAACGAATAGAGTTAAGGGCATCGGGGAGAACTTGTTCCCAGTGACTGTTGTTCAAACCTCTCGATTTTAGGGCTAGCATCACACTTTTCCATATAACTCCATTGTACCGTTCGACTTGCCCATTACCGGCTGGATTATAGGGCGATGTTCTGCTGCTGGCAATTCCTTTTGATAGTAGGAAATTTTTCAAAGCTGATGACATAAACGATGTTCCTCTATCGGAATGTATTTAAGACGGTACACCAAAAAGAGAGAATAGTGATGTAAGGTGTTTTATTACTGTATTAGTAGTCATGTCAGGACAGGGGAAGGCAAATGGGAATCTGGAATATTCGTCTATAAGAACTAAAATATACTTGTTCCTTGAACTTGATTGTAGTGGGCCTTGAAATCCATATTAAGACGTTCAAATGGTCGAGTTGCTTTGATAAGGCGGCCAGTTCCTTTGGCATAGCGTGGTTTCATTTCAGAACATGTAATACATTTGGAACATACTTCTTTTACATCATCTATTGAATATGGTAAGTTCTTTGTTTTGGTCCAATGATGGAGTCGAGTAACTCCTGGATGACACAGGTCCTCATGAATTTTTATCAGTTTCTTTATATCTGTATGGCATCCAACAGTGGCACAGACTCTTGATAGTGTATCTGCTGGTATATTCTCTTTTCCAACTCTATAAATATATTGAACTTATATTCTGACAATTCAAGGCGCCATCGTTGGATTTTGTCATTCTTAATCTTGCTGGTTTGTTTATTACTAAACATGAATGAAACTGATTTCTGGTCTGTGATAAGTGTAAATTCTCGTCCAAGTAAGTAATGTCGCCATTTCCTGATTGATTCTACAATGGCATAAGCTTCTTTTTCCACTGCAGAGTGCCTAGTTTCAGATGTGGAAAGAGTTCTTGAGAAAAACGCCACTGGTCTCTCATTCTGTGTTAATACTGCTCCAATAGCGTAATCTGAGGCATCAGTTTCCAAAGTGAACGGGACTTTTTCATCAATGTGCACTAGAACTGCAGATCCTATTTCTTTCTTTAATGATTCAAATATATTTCTGCATTCTTCATTCAACGGGAAGTGATATTATGCACAAGTGGATGGATCTTTTTTGAAAATTCTTTTATCCATTGGAGTAGTGTGCAAGCATTCCAAGGACACGCTTCAATTCTTTCTGATTTTTTGGAGCTGGTAAGTCAAGGAGTGGTTTCAATCGATCTGGATCGGGCTTAATCATACCGTGACCAATTTCGAATCCCAGAAAGGTTAAATTCTCCATAGATATTTTACACTTTTCTTCATTAATCGTGAGGCCATATTTTTCTGTTGCTCTCCAGAAATTTTCTAAATTTTCATCATGTTCTTCTTGGGTCCTTCCGCATACAATAATATCATCTAAATAGGCATAACATGATGTCAAATTTTCTTGTTCTATGATTTGATCAATCACTTTCTGGAAAGCAGCTACTCCATTCGTGACTCCGAACGGAATTCTTTTGAATTGATACAGTTTGTGTCCAACTTCAAATGCGGTGAAATGCCTTTCCTCAGGCAAGATTGGTATCTGGTGATAGGCAGATTTCAGGTCAATAGATGAGAATATTTTATATTGCGCTACCTTATTGACTAATTCTTCCATTAGTGGTAGTGGATAGGCATCCAAATTCGTGAATTTGTTGATGGTCTGTGAATAGTCAATCACCATACGTTTCTTTTGGTTCTCTCTTGAAGTAACAAATGCTTGAGCTCTCCAAGAAGAATGACTATTTTCTATAATATCAGCATCTTTAAGCCGTTTGACTTCATTCATCATAAACAAGTAATCCTCTTCTGAATGTCGTCTCGATTTAGTTATTATAGGCCGACAGTCCAGTTGAAGATAACGAAACAATGAGACAGGTTCCACTGTAGCTTGGGCTAGAGCACACTTTTTAATTTCATAAGTAGGCCTTCTTGCGTCATTGTCTTCATTCAGTTGTAGTGCTGCTTTAGATCCACCGAAATCAAAAGTGATGGATGAAAAGTTCTTTAGAAAAGCGTGTCCCAAAATTACACTAGCGCAACATTTGTTCAATACGATCAAAGGAAAATCATTATATTCTTCGTTCTGGAAATATATTTCACTCAAAGCGCACTCAGTTGTTTTAGTGTTGCAGGCACTTGAAGCAAATGTAATCAAATTGGAATATGGCATAGTTTTCATCTTCGATTGTACTACTAGTTTCTTATCTATAAAACTTGCTGTGCTCCCAGTGTCTAATAGTGCCAATGTATCTATTCCATTAACACGTATAGGAACAAGACATTTTGAGAGGTCAGTGCTGGTATTTGCTGCTGAAATTACTGTGGCAGATACCATTTGGTTTTTTTTATCGTTTCGTGCTCTGCATACTTTTGAAAAATGGCCTATTCGATTACAAGTTAGGCATGGTTGTCCTTTTGCTGGGCATTGGCTATTATCAGTATGATTATATAGCCACAAAATCTGCATTGAATCTTCTTTTGGTAAGAATTACGGACTAAAGTCGTTTTCTCGGTATTTTTATTCTCGTTTGCTAGGACTGTGTTAACATATTCTGAACTGGTTTCGTATTCTTTAGCAATGTTTTCAGCATTCTCTAACATTCGTGCTTGTGAGATAGCGTCTTGCAAAGTTAGCGATTTCATTTCGAAAAGATGTTGTCTGATTTCGATGATTCTAATCCGGAGATGAACGCGTCTCGGATATATTCACTTTTGTTATCGTCAGCCGGACTGCTTGAAAGTTACATGGTAAACTTAGCCGTTTTAGTTTATTATAGAATTGATCAATTGATTCTCCATGGGTTTGTTTTGCTTTAGATAAGCAGAAACGTGCATGTACTACATTTCCCTCTCCTTTCTACATTTGTATCGGATTGTAGATAAGAATCATCTATTTACAAAGTCAAAAAATCTACTCTCTGATTAAATCTATATACTAATGTGTACTAGCGTATTAGATATTAGTAGATAGTCTAGATTGATAAAATTAATCAGAAAAATTTGTTTTTATTCAAATCAATTAAAATTGAAATTCGGTAGCACTGTAAATAGTTTTCTCAATTAATATCTTCCTGTTTCTTTGAATAGTTGCACTGACTCTATCTTTCTTATTTCTTCTGGGAGTTTATTAAAATATCTCATCCCAGAATAAAAGGGAGTTCTCTCAAATGCTGTGTGGCGATGAATTGGGAAGGCAATTATGTTTCTATTACGAGTGTTGTATTCGTGGTTGTCATTACATAATTGAAACTTGTTATAATTCATTTTTACATTAACTAATAATTGATTTATATAAATGGCTGGAAGTGTTAGAATCTTAAGTTGTTTAAAGTGTGCTCTACAAGAATCTCTAGCTCTTAAACCACAGATTATCCTTAAAATCTTTTTCTGAATAATAAAAACCTTATAAGCATCTGCAGAGTTCCCCCAAAACATGGTTCCATAGTTTAAATGAGAATACACATATGCATAATATATTGTTATTGGAACATACTATTAACTATTATTGTTATTGGAACATACTATATTAACTTCAGATACAATGATTTATAGTAATCATCAACTATCGATATCGTTATTACTGTAAGATGATTATTTTAAACATCCAATGAAACCTTTATAAATAGAACTAAGGACTTCTGCCACTGCTATTATTGACCGAAGAACTAAATATCAGAAGGAAATTTGAAGAACCTGGGTTCTTTCTATCTATAAAGCTTCTTCATATGTACTATCATTGGATGTTTGAAATAATTATTATTATACGGTAATAATATTCCTGAAGTTTATAACTGCAATTTCCAATGAAAAATCTTATATCAATATCCCATTTCACCTCTGGCATCTCAATATTCAAATGTCTCCTAGTAGAGTATTCCCCCATAGAATTGGACAAAGCTCTTTCTATTTCCGAAAAAATATTGAGATATAGTAGCTCATTATGGGAAATGTATTTCACATTATTAATAAAAAGGGAATTGGAGCAAGGAAAGTAAAAGAGACCGCATTGTGATATTAATTTGATACAGAGTATCGTATGTTTTGCAAGAGTATCAAATCAGAAAGCAACTGAGCCTGAGTGATAGTATTGTATTGTATTGGTGAGCAGGGCACGATCTTGGTTTCAACTCCAGCATTCAGCACTCAGCATTCAGCACTCAGCACTGAGGCCACGCGATATCGATTACGATCAGCAGCTGAGGATGAATTCGAAACGAGTCGTCTGTTGGTTTTATTTTACAGACAATTCAACCATTAATTTATTCAAATCATGACCAGTTTTAATTAAATTCGTTCCAGCTTACAAACTAACCACCTTCCACTGTTTTCTACCTCATGCACTTCTTCGTTCTTTCTTTTCTTCTATTTCTTCTTCTTCTCCTCCTCCTTCTTCTTCTTCTTCCTCTCCTTTTTCTTCTTCTCCTTCTTCTTCTTTTTCTCCTTCTTTCTCGCTTCTTCTTGGCAAAGTTGGCGAACGAACATAATGCACACCGAACGATGCATGTGAATAGCAATGAGACTATTTATCAACGATAGCAATCAATGCTGCTATAGGTTCTTACAACAGGCTGCTAGTGGTTAGTTTTAATGTGTTTGTGGACGTAAGTACAGTGTTTACTTAAGTCTGAAGTGTGGATGATTGATGAACTTTTTTTTAACTCGAAGGAACCTTCATTATAGCTCCACAAGTTTACTCTCGTCATGCACGTTATTTTGCGAAGGTGGATGGTAAATTGGTGAGCAATAATGCAATTGGCTACTGCATTTCGAGTCCCCCACACATAATGAGAAGGATTGTAACAATTCAATTTCATAATTCATGTAGTCAATACATCAATCATATATTAATTTTTGATCATCATCCATTTCCCAGAGCATATTTCATAGTATTTGGTATTCATAGTATACTATGTCCATAGTATGTTTCCGTACTGGCCGTACATAAGTAGTGTATAATATTGTAATCTTTTATATAATAAGAGAGAGTAGGGTTGTGTTCGTTTGTTCGTTTGTTCGCATCAAAACATGTCAACTTGTGGATTGCTTACCGTTAAAACGGGAATGATTTAGATCTCCAAATTTTGCACATTGATTCTAAAAATATCAATCTCGTGCACCTGGAAGCCCAAATTTTAATTTTCCTTCTAGATTTTTCAAAATTAATGTTTAAATTTCATTAATGGTACATTCGATTTCATTAAAAATCACCAAATCATATGGTCGAAATTAAAAAAGGAACATCTGTTTCTATATTGCTTTCTACCTGAAAAACATAGTTTTGAAACTTCGTTTTCCTGATGCAATGTTTAGGCCTACACGTGACATGGATTATTAATTTTTCAGATAGAACAATATTTTTGAGACAAATGCTAAATAAACGTCTACAGTTTCATCAATGCTGTATCGGCAATATGAAAGCGCATGCAGTTAATATGTCTTTCAATGAAGGTGTTGCTATTTACATAAAGAAATTATATTCTTCCATTTTTATGTAATTGAAATTTCAAAATTATTCGAGCCCTGATAGAATGACTGACTCACTGTACATAGGCCTATTTTGAATTCTTCTAGATTTCATTACGTCAAGTTTTAAGAAAGACTTTTGCGAAGCACGGGTTACCTGCTAGTCCTATTATATTGAGAGAGCAATCTCCGTGAATTCGTATTGCTATATCTGGTTATTTATGTTCAACGGATCTCGAAAACGGCTCTAACGATTTTCACGAAATTTGGAACAAAGTAGGTTTATGATATAAGAATTCGATTGCACTAGGTCTCATCATTGGGAGAACTCGCTGAATGACATTAAAAGGATAATTCATCCCTGGCTGGAATAGCTGTGGATAGTAAAAAAGTGAGTGAGCGATTGAGTATGTGAAAAATCAAAATATCGCATACCCGAGATTCATAAGATTACTATAGCCAATGTGAAATATAAACACGATCATTCTAGACAAGGTACCTAGAATAGGTACATGTATTCTAGGTACATTGATTTTAGAGAATATTATTGTGTTCTGTTTATCAGTAAATCAAGGTCTATAAATACAGGTCATGACACAATCCCGTGATGCATTGCAAAATTGCCATTTTATGGAGTTCTAGTTCACCAATTTTCAAATGTATCAGCTGTTATAAATGCATTGATCGCGGAAAAATTGATTGGGCACTGCTACTTCAATCCTGGGAATATTATATTTATCATCCAATATTATTCTTCATCCACCTTCTATATTTATTCTTTCTTATCGCGTATAGATTGAACAACATGTGTTATTTTGTTATATTGTTCAAGGGATATTGCTTGGAGCAAAGACCTTAAAGATGCATAGACTCACATGCAGCGCTAGTGTCGTACTTGGAATTGAAATTAGCCATTGAGGGGCAACCCATAAGATTATTACATACCAATGCCACCAATGCCTTTGTGGTCTATAGTATTACAAATAAATAATATATAATATCTCGTGTTAAAATACCCCAATGGCGGCCTTCAATTTCAAGTAAGAGCTATTATTGGGAAGGCATAGGCATTGTGGGTCTATATCTCTTTAAGGTCTTTGGCTTGGAGGATGGGGATGATAAACAATTATTGGAATACAGAAATTTGAATTCGATTGGATACAAAAGCTCCATGGAATAATAAAACAGATCATCTTGGCGCATTTCCCCCAGCCCTGTATTTTTTCTCTACAAAATCAAGACTTTCCCATGATCCTTTAATTTGTAAATTATGAAACTTGACTCATGCAGCAACTCACTGATTCAAGCGAACAATTTCATGCAACCCAAATCTATAATCTCTGTGTTCAAACTCTTCTTGTCTACGAGTCTAAATGATGAGGTCTATCACAAGCTGATCAAACTCCGCTCATTTGCTGCAAAACTTCTTCGAAAAGCTTCAACAAACTCGAATTATCCGTGAAACGATCTCAAACTATCCGTCATGGCTTTTGTCGCGTATTGATTGGCTGAATGGCGAATGAAATCACAAAGGAGAGATGGAGGGACACAATAAATTGCCGACAACCGCCGAGACAGTGAGACAGTGGTTGTCGTTTTATGAGCTGCAGATTCACTTTGAATTGTCAGTACTGGTCGAATTGGAGGCATTGATGATATATAAGGCGGATGCTGACAGTTTAGAGTGAATCCCACTACAGCGAGATTCAAGTGAATCTGTCAGTAATGATTGAATGACAATCTTTGATGTTAAGATGCTGACAGTTGAGAGTAAATCCTGGTGTACAACATGAAGACGGAGTTGTGAGTTGTGAGTTGGCCTCCCCCTCCTCCCTGATTACAAATCAATGTCACCATTCAGACAGACCGGCGTCACTCTCTCTGTCCTATCTACCACATCAGATTAATTTCGACTTTTCTCCTAACAAATGAGGGAAACCCAAGTCAAAACTTGTGTTCTCCTCCTACTCCTCCACTTCCTTCTTCTCCTTTACCTCCTCGGTCTCCTCCTCATCCTCCTTCTTCCACTGCTCCTTCTCCACCACCCCCTTCAACATTGCCTTCTATACCATCCACCTTCTATATTTATTCCTTCTTATTCTCACTTCTTATTCACTCCCTTTCTCTATAATATTGTCTCCCTCTTTTCCACCTTTCAAATGTTCATGTTCTTTTTCTCTTACTCCTATTTTTCTATATTCATTTTCTTCAATTCATTCTTCTGATCCAATTTTTATTCTGAATTATCTCCTTCCCCCTATAAGATTTTTACTCCCTCATACTCTCTTCCTACTCCTCTGTCCATTCTCTCCACCTCTATTTTCTCCTTTACTTTCTCCTCCAACTCCTCCACCTCCGCTCTCTCCTTTTCATCTTTTCTTTATCCACCTGATTCGTTTCTCTCACCTTCACCTTCATCTCATTCTCCATGAATTACTTTCCACCCTTATACTACTGATTCCTCGTATTCTCAACTCGACCTTTATTAATCCGTTCTTTCATCGTCAACTGCTACTTTATCATCTTTCCCCCTGTTTTATCATCTATTTTTATATTTCGTGTTTTTGTTCGAGCAATATCCACTTTTTCATTCCTTACTTGCTTGAGGGATCCTGGATAACAAATAGCTTTTTCCACTGATATATCTTTCTTCTCATTCCCTTCCTTAATCTTTCACCTGTGTGCTCATCATTCTTTCTTCTTTCAACTCATTTTCTCCTCCCCCTATTTCTCATTCTTCCTCCTTTCCATCTTCTCCCACTTCCTTCCCCCTCTAAAGAATGTCACTAGCTTGTCTGATATCAAACAAAAGTTTCAGCTGCTATCGTGTCTCCATCAATCTTGCACTGCGGTATTCCCTCAACTCCTAACAAAGTAATGAAATTAATTTGTTGTCTTCTTCCAAGTTTGGAGATTAATTATCGCTCAACAACAAACTATAATTGGAATTCTTTCAACAAGTTTCAAATGGAAATTAATTTGAACAAAAATTAGATTCTCCAATTATTTTCATTTTTCATTGAGTTTCTAGATTGATTAAGGATTCTCGATTGTCTTGATTTTCTTGATTGATGAAATTTCCCAAGATCATTAATCACATCATTCAGTTCATCTGCACAGCTGCAAGTAGCGTCGTACGAATATTAAATTCAACTACCGTGAAATGAACTCATCACATACATTTGGTTCTGTTCATTGGCTCTCGTGGCATTAGTTTCGTTAAATGACGTCAATCTACGGGGAAAGCGCAAGTAACAAGTGTAGAATAATTGAAAAACGAAATAAAAGATCAAGATGTAAACGAATGGAAAACATAAAGTGTGAACAGATTCAATATTGGAAAACCGTGAGATTATAAATATATTATGCAAGTACAGTATGTCAGAATTGCAAAAGTGTGTTCGAATAAAATGTGTTTGTAAAAGAGCCCACAACTCTTCCAGAACTCTACTGATACAAAGTGTGTTCAAGCTTCATAAAAATAATACCGATTCTTAGCATGGGAATATTGTAACAGACCTACAAATTTATTATTACTCTGCATAAGAAAGGTGAGAAAAACTGTGAGGAACATCCATTCCCATTTCAACTTGGAACACATCCAAACGGTCCACAATTCCAGTTATGGCTAATTGTCCTGGGAAACTTCCCATTTTCTTTATGTTTGTCACCCTAATTTAGGGAACAATGCATTGGCTTGCACCCAAACTTCTGAAATAGTTATGAGAGAACTGTAACCGTTTCTCAGAGTTTATTAGTCTGTCGGTCCATGGTATTGAACATTGAGCTGTTAAGCAGATATATTGGGAAAACTTGAACTATTTTCAGTTTACGAAGCCCTTGAGAATAGGAAAAAATATTGATGGCATATATAAAGGAATACTGATATCTATAGAAAGCTATCATAATTTTCGTTCAAGATATTGTATTATTTACAGGATACTGACATAGAGAAACAAGTAGATATGTCATGGTATAGGGCGTTTATGTCGCAACTTTTATCTCAAGCCGATAGTCCACGTAGTTCTTTCCTGTGAAGCTTTATGACGCTGGTTGTCTCATATTGTGCCGTTCATAAACTCTTACCCGGTCAAAACAGTAAAAATCTACCATAATCGACAGTACTCGGCTTCGAATAACAGTAAAAACTGCGACATAAACGCCATATACCATGGGATATCTACTTACGCTATTGTTTCTCTATGATACTGATTATAAGATTTTTTTAATGTAATTGACTGCAACCTAACACTTTGGTTGATGAACAGTTCAATTCTAGCTTAAATTTATAGAGAGTTTCACACTAAAGGTGTTTATCACTCCTTGACAGTACTATACTACCACAGATCTAACATGTTTACTCAGTCTATGCTACTACTATACTACTCATAGGATACAATATTAATTTATAGGATTACGTGAACTAAACCAATTCAAGTTTGTACTTTATGAAAAACGTTCATCTCAACTGAATATAAGACATTAGCCAATACAAGTAAATTTTTCACGTGCTATGTATAGAATTTCAACCTTTTAAGTAGACATCAGTTAACATGAAAAATAAATTCGTAGTCAGAATAAACGTTCCTTTTGTTTTGACAGCATATCTCTTTTGATACCAAAAATAATTATTATTTTGTATCAAAATATGAGCCTTTGATAATTTCTATAGTTAGTCAGTCAAAGGAACACAAGCTACAACAAAAGTTTGAGTAACCAATTTGCATGAATTATCACTACTAGCTTTCTTTTGTGAGCCCGATAGCATTATTTCCAGACTTTTTTCTATACTTTTTCTAAATCTTTGCAGGATTTTTCGTGTTACATTAGCTATAAACTTACCAAGCGAAAAGTTTGATGCGATAAATTATCAATTTCTCCTCTTTTTATTTTTGTCAGTTTATTTTTATTTTTGTCAACATTTCTCCAACAGAACAAATCCTAAATAATATATTAAATCTCTTGAAACTGAGACTACACAGATCAGTTTTCGTTAGTTTAATTACATTTCCAGTATATTTTGAAAACAGTGTCCTGTGATTCTCGAGTAACCCGATACTGTGGCTCAGTTGACAAGTTTATTTCTAGTTTTCGAACATAACTTGCAACATACACCTGGACCACCTGTGTCTCGTATGCATCATATGTGGTCATAGTTACAAGCTTCGTCCTGTTTGGATTTTATTACAGTGGGAAAAATGGAGCCGAGAGGTAAATGCGGGAATCATTAGAATATCGTGATTTCTTTCTTCAATGATGATAATCGTTCTCTATCCTACTGTGTCTTTTAACAGTGAACAAGGAGTAGTATGGAAAAAGGAATGGATAAAATGTAAAAAGATATTCACCTTCACAAATCCGACCATTCTCATCGCATTTCATTTCCCATTCTTGTAGTTTCTTTTCCATCATTTTTCTTTCAAATGAAATAAATTCATATTGATCGAAAGGTCAGTTTTCTAGCTTCAACTATAGAAAATATTGGAATCAACCATTTATATATTGGATGGTTACATATTGGATGAAGCAAAATATTATCAAGAGTTCGGAATTGTAAAATTTTTGTGCTGAAACTTTTGCTCTTTCCCAATCAGTATGAGAGTTTATATTCATTTGTTGTGTCAATAAATGAAAGAGGGAATGCGAATCATAATGGCTTTCCTGAGGGGAATACATCTTAATAATCTATTAATTAATCAATTTAATCCATATTGAGCACAGAAAACTCGATTTATAATGTTATAAAGCTTGGAATCCTAAGATAACATTATAAAAGATGAAGATGTATTGAAAGTAAAGTACTCATGCATTTGATCACCTTAAAACTAGGTTTCTGTAGGTTCTCCGTGAACAGTTTTATTGAATATTCTAATCATTAATTAATTATATTCCAATCTATAAGAATTAATCAATTTGCTAGATCTTCAGTCTAGAACAATGGAATTTGCTATGAGTTGATAAACAATGATGCAGCCCAACTTGAATTGAAAGAGTGTCAGGTGAATTTTCATAATTTCAACATTCCAAACAAGTGTAATTTAATTGAGCTATGATTAACAGCTTTGATAAAATTGGAGGAATACCAGGAGAGAAGATATTAGGAGTGCAAGTGAATAAAACTCTAATTACGTATTGACAATGACGCTCAGCTGTTTTCAACATCCCTACTTCCCTGGTGTAAGTGACGCAACAATTTTGTCTCAACAAAACAAAAGCCAAACATTTCAAAAAGGAATTTCGCTCGTCACTCCCAAAGGATTTCTAATATTCTCCAGGTACTTTGAGTTGTGACTGGGAAGAACTCGGTGAATTGTGACTGTTGTTAACACTTGTTGTTACAATTTTCTCATCTCGGTAATGGTTGCTCGCAGATAAAGTGGGGTTCACTTAAAACTGACAGGAATTCTTATGAATCACATCAACATTATTCTTATGCATTCATTGCTGACAGTTTGGAGTGTAACATATTAGTGGGAGAAACTATGCTAAATTATTTTTTTTGAGAGCGTTCCTCTCGGGTTCTCTGACATTGGATGAAACTCAAAGGAAGCTCACCAAAACGACGAGAGAATTTTATACCTTTTTTTTATCTTTACAACTCCATTGACCCAGTTCTCTCTAGCGTTGGTCAAAGACAGCTGGAAACGGCAGTAAAAAAGGAAAGAAAAGAAAAGTAAAATACGAGGGTGAAGAAAGAGGGCGGATTTTTCCGGGCTTATTTACTTCGGAGGAAACATTCCTTCGGGACAGGAGTCTCATTGGCTACTGAAATACTTGGTTTCTTTCAAAGTAGACGTTTTTCTCTGAGCGTGCTACTGTTCCCACCTCCTCATCTTTCTCTTCCTCCTCAAGTTACTCGCAGTTGTCATTTTCTCCTTCACCACATCTCCTCTCGCCAAGGATTCCAACCTAACTGATCTTGCGAGATCCAGTAATCAAATAAGCTTCATTGGCTGAGTAAACTTCTCTGCTAACAATTGCGGTCTTCAACAGCTAAAGTTTATGATCTGTGTTGCCAGTTGACTCAGACTTCAGACATGTAACTCAATTGACTCAGAATTTAGTTGGAACAATGTGTTTGTTAGTCTGTGGTGGTGGAAGTGAATTTGGATTTACATTATTGTATGGATATTTTAATCATTGTATTGGGTTTCAATCATTGCGGATTTGAGGAATTGACAGTCATAGAATTGTGATACTAATTTTAAAATGGTAGGCTACATCCAATAATGAAATTAATATTATGAATAAATAATATTTGGATCCTGTCAGGAGTGGAAATATTCATAATTTTAACAAAATACGACACTATATCTCATTCGTAATAATTTAGAATGAGATTAGTTGATTCATGTAGATAATGGATATTGATTTGTGAATAGAGTGATGATTACTGATGAAGTATAATCAGGTTGGTAATGACAAGAACTAATTAAGGTTCTTACGTGATTACTAGGTTTAAAAAACATAATAACAGTTTAAAAATTTAATAACTGTTCAAAAAAAATTCTATATTTCCAATTGTAATGGTGTTATTCATATTTATTAATTGAAATTCAATAGAATCACTAGGTACTCAATCATTCAATCTGTCCATTGCTCTCACTGACTCAATCTTATTCACTCTTTCTGATAGTTGTCTTCATTTCACAAAATTCAAGATATTTATCTTCAGAATTTCATTCTACTCATCGAGAGTATGAAATCCAATTATATTATGTTCTCAATGTACAGTGATATAAAAACTGATACTGTAGAGTGATAGAGGCTCCACTTATGAATAATACACGATTAATTTGGTCCTTTAGCATGATTAGTTGCGATGATAATTTGAAATCTCTTTTTTCACTTCACTGAGTATATCACTGCTCAATTGTACAAGATCTGAAAAATATATAGCCTACCTATTCACTCAACTATCAGGGTCTATCCACTTAACTCTATATTCCCACTCGTACATTCTACATTCCAACAATCATTTCCCAATTGATGTGAAAAAGGTTTCTGGAATTTAAAGATTCAGTTTTATTCTGAAATACCAAATTCATTTTATGAGAGTAGATCACGACTACGCAAATCGTCCCCACTTCCACACAAAACGGAACATTTCATTGCTTATTATAATCCTTGGAAATATTACACGACTTCCCATAATAATATCATACTCTACAACTGTTTACTGTTTATAGGGTCTCTATAACTGTTTACTGTTTATAGGGTCTCTATATGGTCACATTCGATATGCAATCGAGTGGAATGTCGATTTAGAGAGCATTCAAGTATTTATCCGAGGAAGAAACGCAGGGCATAGCAGCATAGGAATAGGAAAGAGGCACCTGGATGAAGGATAAATAAATAGAAGAGCTTGTTCCGCATATTTCCCCGTCGAGCATTTTCCATATTTTCAGAGAAAGGAAGGTTTAGTAAGATGGGCGAGGAGGAAGAGTGGAAAGGTGGAGAAGGTTTGAGGAGGAGGAGGAGGAAGAGGAGGATTAGGACGTGGGGGAGGGAGAAATGGAGCTGTTATCTTTGTTTATGTGATAAGAACGAGCGTTTTGGCTGAGGCATCGTAAGCACCGGTAGCCCACATACGTATTAGAGAGAGGAAGAGTGTTTACTCTTAGACAGAGAGGGGTGTGATGGAGATAGGAGTTTGTGAGTAAGAGAAGAAGGTGTGATGGAGGAAGGAGAAAAGCTGGGAAATAAGGATGTGGAGAAGGGAAATGAAGGAATTCAGAGAGATAAGTGCACAAGGATGCAAATGGAAATGTTAAGAAGATGCCTAGGAGGTGGATTAAGGGTGAAAGATAAGAATGTAAATAACATACATGAAAAATGAATGTGGAGATGAAATGATGAGGAGGCGTAGAAGATGAAAAAGAGGATGGGAAGGTGTATAAAACTAGAACTTGGAAGAACGTGGTAGAGCAGAGAAAGAATAGGATTGAAAAGAGGGGAAACAGGAATGATAGTAAAGAGAACGGAGAATATGTAAAAGAAAAAGATGGTGCAGAGCCTGATACTGACAGTACAGTAAGGATATAAATGAGAGAGAGTGAGAGAGAGAGGGAGTTGGAGAGTGGAAACAGAGAAAAGAGTAGTAAAAATGCAAGAAAGACAAAAATAAAATTATAGAAGAGAAGATAAAGGAAATTCGTGGGAATGAATGGAGAAGGTGAGATAATGATGATTATGATTATGATAGAAAGAGAATAGGTAGGGAATGAAGATAGAATGGAACGATATGAGAAGTAGATGGGGAGGAATAGGTCAGAAGAGTGTTCCAGGAAGGGAGAATTTTGAAAAAGTATCTCAAAAGAGAGAGAAATCTTAATTCAGATTATGATGAGAAAGGAAGAGGAAAGTAAGAGAAAGACGAAAATGGAGGCATAGGAGCAAACGTTCGGAGTGAGAGATCAAAAAATAAGGATTGGAGAAGTGCGAAGAAGGTATGATAAAGGTTGATAAATTTGGTTGATAAAGAGGAGTAAGGACTGAAAATGGGGAGGATGAGGGAAAAGTGGTGAAGATGAGAGAGAAGAGATATGAGGACGATGGAAAAATGTGAAAGATTAGGATAGGAAGATGAGGAAGATCAGAATGAGAATGTAAACACTGCTGCAAGGATGAGCTGGCTGGCAAATCCCTCCACTCCACTCCAGCAGTTATCTGCCTTCATACTCTAGCGGGCAAGCGATCCTCTTCAATCCAATTTTCCACCCATAAAAGTAAACGCAGAAAATGGTGCAGGCATCCAGGCATTCAGGCAACCAACCTCTCACAACGCAAACGAGATTCAAGTCGTGAGCTATTTTCGCAAGAATTATGCAATTCAGCCTGATATTTATTATCTTTGGTTCTATCTATCGCAAGTTGAACTTTGGATTGTAGTCGGATGTGAAATGAGGCATGGTTTCATTCTTTAATTAGTTGAAGTTACAACTGATTTGGAGAATAATTCAAATTATGCCACTTTTTTTATTTAAGAGGAAAACTTATACAATCCTTTAGAACTGCACCAAACATTTCCAACACTGTACTTGGCCCATATGTACCATCCAAGTTCAACGCTAATCTAGGTTCACATGATTATAATGGTCAAATATATTATATTAATGTGTTCCATGCCCGGTTTAAACCAACAGCTGATCAATCTCGGTTTAAACTGGGATTGACCATCAATAATGAATCTCTATCTTCAGAACGAATTATTCCAGTCTGACCTTTGTGTTGACCTCTGTGAGTTGGAACAGTTAGCTATTGTTACTCACTATAAAAAAAATAATAGTAGAAATTCAATAATAACAGAATTACAACAATAATCTATTGATTCAACAACCATATTACTCTTGTTATCTGATATATCTCAGTCTCTTGTATTAGCTTTCTCTTGTGAGTGGCTTGGAATTTTATTTTTGAAAGTAGATTATAAATATTGCTGACAGTCAACCGTTGTGAAGACAATAACTGAGTCTAAAACTATCTAAAGTAAAGATTCTATCATATAGTTCGCCTGAAAACAATCGTAATTGAAGGATTTGTGAAATTTAATTTATAAAATGATCATGTTCAAGATATTTCCATTCTAAATTTATAATATATTATATTTTTCTCTTCATTTTCAGATTGACGTTCAGATTCTTCTTCAATCTGGTGAGTTAGAATATCTTTTCAACATTTCAACAAAATGTTCAAATTTTAAAATATTTTTTGACATTCTTGGAAATCTGAAAGCATTGTAACAAATCAGTGTCCTTATACCGTGAGGCCCCAACATTATCAAAATTTGTCCTGCATGAAAATATTCCTATTTCATTGTATTTACTCAGATTAAAATAGTTCATTAGATGTCAGTGTCGCAATTGCTCAAATACAGCACATAGTATTTCTCAAATGCGGTTATCAAGTGAGAAAAAATTATATTCATTCACCGCATATTTCATAATTCATTCTCGAGCTCTCTCACTTCCTATATTCTCATTTATATTCTTTCCCTATTATACATAACAAGTTCTCAAACTTTCCATTATACTTTCAAGTTTGATAATAGCGTATTTCAACAAACAATTGTGTTAAAGCATCAAATATGTTCACAGCAAAATACATGCATAAAACATGAGATTACTGCGGGGAAAAATTATGAAATTCATGTTGCACTCTACAGGATTAACGTCACTCAAACCTAGCAAGATAGAAGCTGAGATTATTCAAATCATACAAATTTCCTCTCAAAGCATCATTCTGAATTTCTGACATTACGTCTTCCCATGTTCCATCCAAACGAATTTATGGACTGTAATAATATAAAAGATGGCGGACTTTCCTCGCACTGTGATTCATAGCGCTGGTAGATCGAAATGTGTGCATTCTCTATAAGGCAGCGCGAATACTTTATTCAATTTGAATATACTTTTACCGAGATGTAGCTGCGAACCTAATATTTCATAGCTGCTGTCACCGCAGTTTAAGGACTTGTCAAAAAAATGCCAGTTCTTTTTGCCTGCTGCAGGAGTGTCGCAGGTTCAATTCAATATTTCACGCGAACGTGTGGAGTAGTGTGCTATGGGTTGAAAAACGGCCCGGCTTTCTTTCCTGCTGTGTTGACGTGTGGAAGAGTTACCGGTATTTTCGAAAATCTACTTCAGTAGCTTTCAAGCTTTCAAAAGTGGAACGAAATTAAGTACTACAGGAATACAGAGTTCCTGATTCATTCATCTAAAATCATCATTGTCAGAACTATCAGTGGATTTTAAAAACTTCTCTCTAATTTTTAAAACTAATTATCTACAGTAAAGTACCTGATTTCATTTATTGTTCATGAAAAAGCCTCATGTGCATGAATAAAAGAAAATATGATAGAATTGAATGAGATTTTTCTGTATACTGACATTTTCTTATATCAATTAAATTTCCATTTCTTCCAATTTCCCATTAAAGCATGAAAAAATCTTATCCTAACATACACAAAAGTGAATGAAGATCTATCTAAAGAATGTAAATCTGAAGGAAGGAACTGGTTGGTCACTGCAAATCAATCTATCTTTTTGGTCTGTATTTTGCAGTGAACATACCACTGTACTCTTTATCTATCTATCTACCTGTACTCTTTGTAAAGTACTGTACTCTCAGTAGGATTATAATCAAACTGTTTTACAGAATGAATTGAGCTCAGCTATAATGTGAAGGGATGTTTCTCAGTATGGCGGATAATGCTGACTAACTCGATCTCAATCCATTTATGAGTAGTCGTTGATCAGCCCCAATGGGAAAGGTCAAAGAACACGGCCACCAGCACCAAAGTTGGAGTGATCGTAACTTTTCGGTCGCCATTTTGGGCTTTCTGCATTATAATGAAGTAGAAAGTTGAAAGGATCGGCGGTTGCTTTTTATGAAAATTTAGGAGAAAGAAGTGAGCCGTTTGATTAAACGCAAAAAGTGAGATTCATTTCAAATTGTCAGCATTAATTGAATGGGTAGCAGTGATGTTATTCATGAAGAATGCTGATAGTTTAAGGTGAAGCTCACTATAAAAGCGCTTATCATCATTTCCAGTTAGCCGAAGAATAAATTGTGGATTAATGAAGCCCGACCAAACAAATACGCGTCGTTTTCTTTCCTTTTTCGGGTAATTATTTAATTAAGTCGGGGTGGGTTTGACTAAAAAGGCTCGTTTCTTCTCGTCTGCTCGGAATTCTAGACTATTCGAGTCGAGTATTACGCATTAATAAAGTGTGGTGGTATTTTCCAAGCAGTAGAATGTGCTTTGGTAGTAACTAGTGAGCTTAATACCATACGGCAGTAATTTATTCAAACAGCTTAATCCGTTATAATTAATTATTCCGTATCAAATGATGTTGTTTTGGAATTATAGCTATCAATCCCAGCTATTTTTGTAGTTGCTCTGTTATGGTTGGACTCTACTCTCGAGCAGACCCTTTTATCTCGATCCAAAAATGGTCTTCAATCCACAATACTATAGTATTATAGAGTATCTGTAGGGTTGAAGAGTATGTAAAACCGAGGTTTCCCTACATATAGAAAATTTAGCCACTAAACCAAATACGGGCTCTTATTGGTGGATTGTAATACATTGAAATTGATTAACTATAAACATTAATTGTATTTGTCGATTCTCATTCACAATTCTATTGAAATAGAAATAAAATAATTAATATTGTTATATCCACAAAAACTAGCTCACCATAATATGCTAAGAAGGATCGAAGGAAATAGGATAAATGACAAGAATATGGACAAGGGATGCAGAATAAAAATATTCTAGATGCACCTGCAGATATTAGATGGAGGGAGGAAATGAATGAGATTGATGTATCAATTTTGAGCAAATTCAAGAATCATATTGATAAGAAGTCTCATATTGATAAGAAGTCTCATATTGATAAGAAGTCTCATATTGATAAGAAGTCTCATATTGATAAGAAGTCTCATATTGATAAGAAGTCTCATATTGAAAGAATTTATCTAATCGCTAATCGATGGAGTTTATTATTGTAGTTTGGTACAATATTGTTGGAGTTCAGTATATATGTAGGAAAATATTATAGACTTACAATGTTATAAGGATAGTATTATTACTAAGTATACCTTGTATAATTAGGTCCACTAATGTAGACCAAGTGTACAATATTAACTAGTGTATTGGAGATTTCCAATGAAGACTCTATTCCCATTTCCATGAAGTGGTTCATCATTCAAATAATGAAAAACATGATCACATTCAACCTGTTTTTCAATGAATTTCCGTTCTACTGGACAGGAATATAAAAACATGATTCTTATGAAGATGTTCACACATCAAATAAGCAGAGTAAAAATGTTTGTCCAGCAGTGCATGAATCCATCAGACAGTGGGGATTTGAGTAATGAACGATTAGGCATTAAGAAGAGTAAATTGTTCTGTTTGGTAGTCTCCAAGAGTTTTGAACATGTCGAGTATCTAGTTGACCGAGCGAAGTGAGGTCTAAAGGTGCGTACAGATATACGCGCCGCGAACATGAGCAATTCACATTTAATCAGCTGACTATATCTGTATTTTCACAGAAACGGTATAAGATATAGATATAAAAAGCTTGGCATCAGCTGATTAAAAGTGAATTGCTCATGTTCGCGGCGCGTATATTTGTACGCACTTTGAGATTCAAGTCGATGGTTTAGCATTTCTCTTAATGTTTATATGTTTATATGTTGCGCATTTACGGCGAAATGCGGTAATAGATTTTCATAAAATTTTCCTTTTCAAATTGCGCGTCGACGTATATACAAGGTTTTTGGAAGTTTTGCATTTCAAGGATAATATAAAAGGAAAAAGGAGCCTCCTTCATACGCCAATATAAGAGTAAAAATCAGAATATAGAATTATTCATCATAAATCAGCTGTCGAGTGGATTATAAAATGTATGCCATGACGCATGCAATTCAATATCTTAATGTAACTTGGTAAAAATCAGCAGCTGTGTTGACCATCAATTGCATGCCTCATTGAATGCAATTTTTATGCACTATTAAATGAACTATTGATTGCTCGCAATAACGCATGCAATCAATAACTAAAATTTAATAGCATAGTATTGTTTCTCGAACTTTCTCTGCTTTGAACTCGGGCTGTCCTGTTGCCAGTATGAATCTTGAAGGAGATTAGCTTTTGATGTTAGCATTCTGATACACCAACCCCAACAGCCATTAGCCGTTTTCACACCGATATCTCGCCGACACGACATACAGACAAGACTTACTCTGATGGACAGTATATATAAGAGGAGGCTGCAGTTTATAACTGCGCGAGGTCTACTGTTCACAGAACTACTAGTATAGTCAAAATAACTTGACTATCAGGCTACTGTTTCATAGATTCCCTCTTCCCTTTAATCCGCACATCGTTAACGTGAATATGTGGCGCACATACAGTATAGAATTACGACAATAAATAGCAGCGACCATGAGAGTGTAATTAACCTCAGGCGACAAGGGCGAACCTTCATTACCCCATAAATGAACGATGAATGGTGCTTAACAAGCCATCACCATTAACCAAACAGCACTCTACATATTTGGTGTCGAATTTCCAAAGAAGCTGCAATGAGCAACCAACCGCTCAGCAAAATGAGCAACATTCTAGGCAACATGCTGTGCAACTTGTAGTGAGATTCATTTTAATCTGTCAGCATTCATTATAAGTGACATCAATGTTTTCCATCTAACCAATGCTGATAGCTCATAGGGAATAGTTTGATAGTGTTGTTCACTTCAAACTGTCAGAGTATTCATCATAAATGACATCAATGCTTCTCATTCCACCAGTGCTGCCATATTGAAGTGAATTGTTCGATAGTGAGATTATCTTGGAACTGTCAGTATTCCTTGTGAATAATATCAACACATAACATGTAACCAATGCTGACAGTAAGAAGTGAATTGGGAAGAGGCCGGCCAAACTCAGGTTTCAAACAACGTGACAACAGGAATGCATGCTCGAGTATATAATGAATGTGTTGTGAATACTTGTGTTTAAGTTTAGGCCTATGTTGAAAGGGGGTTGAGCACTGAGCTTATCTATATATCTCCAACTTGGTTGTATATAGGCATAGGGTGAATGATGGGAAAGCTTGGGAAATTCGGGAAAAGTTTGAAGTGGTGGTAAGGCAAGTGAAGCACCGACCCAACTTTATGACCATGTCGTTTTCTTCTCAACTTTCTTCTTTCTCTTCTCCATTTTTTATCTTCCTCTCCTTCTTCAGCCATCGTTTACAATTTTCTGTGTTGTCTCCATCTTCAATCAACTCTGTCTTGTATCTTTTAATATTCAACTCTCAATCGATTATTTCTGTTGCTCCTCGTCATCTTCCTTCTTATCATTCTACTTCTTACTCCTTCTCAACACTATTCTATTGTCCTTCGTTCTCCTTATCTGCATATCAAATATTCCTTCTTCCGCTTTATCAACCATTTTACATTGCTGTTTGGCTTAATATTTTTCCTTCTTCACTTCAGGGATTATGTTTATTAATGAACCTTCTCCGGTACCCATCTCTTTCTTGGTCTCCCTACATCTCTCTTTCCTGTAGGTCTATATTTTTCCCCTCATATGAATATTTCTGCTTTTGGTTCCCCCTTCTCCATCTATATCATCATAATATGATTCTGATGATTCAATCTTCTTGATAATTTTTACTAAAATCAAGTAGTTTTTTTTATTCTACTCGTTTGAGCCTCTAGTCTTTTCAAGAAGTTTTTTTTCTTTTTCTCCTACATCATCTTTCTATTGTCCTTCATCTATATCCCTTCTCTTCCTCCTTTTCCTCCGTCTACACGTGATATCTCATCTCCTTTTTCTTTCCTCACCAGTTTTACTGAAAATGACCTCAGCAATAGTTCTTGGTGCGTCGCAACACTCGCAAGCACAACCAAGAAATGCAACGCACTTGTTTGCTCTATATCTTGTCGAAATGCGTGTTGTGTGTACCCGGAAACAAATTTTGGTCTCTGTACCCCTCTGACTATTCTAGCGTCTGAAATGTCCCAGAAGAGCTATTCAAGGAAGATCAACGTATTCTATGGTCTCAAAGGTCTTCCAAAAATTCAAATTTTTGTTTACTGAATTTTTTCTGTTTCACGCCACCTTGCAGCAGACTTGATGCTCCCAAAATTCGAATATTTTCTGTATTTGTTACATCTGTGCTTCAAATTACGGAGCTCGAATGTTTCTCTCATCTTGTCCAAGAAGACCTAGTATTCTTTTAGAAGTGGCGAACTCGAAACCTCATTCTTGTAGATTGTGGAAAATTGTTTCTTTGACGATACCTACTCTCAAATTCTACAGTAATGATTGCATCTTTGCAATGAGCAAAGAAAGTTTTCTTTTCTTCTCTGATTAGTTCACGTGAGATTCAATCATGATTTCAATTTGACAGGCTTCTGTGCAAGCTGGCATCTAAGTAAGAAATGAACCCGATCATTAACGGAGAGGCTCGCTGAGACTCAGTTCCTGTCAGTTCTAGCACAGAGGAAAGAAACACTAGAGGAGGAAAGAAACACAGAGGACAGAAATACTTTATGCTTATTCCGTGGTTCTAGTCATGAGTATATGTTTCATATTTCTCTTACAAGTGAGAAGCTTATTAAGTAGCCTCATCACAAAATTGTGTTCATGTAATCTGATCATTGCGGACAAATCTTCTTTATTCCATTACCTCAATATTGGAGAACTCATTAATAAACTCCATACGAATTTACATAATATTTGAAAAAATATTTCGTTTATATTGAAAGTACATAAAAAGTCACAAATTTACATAATATGTAAATTTGTATGGAGTTTATTAATAAGTTATTTAATATTGAGGTATAACGAATTATGAATCTGATGATCAATCAGATCTTCATTTATCAAATCTCATATTGTGGGTTGAGTAGAAGAGTGGGCTCTTATTGCCTCAACTTCACCCACATCACTTTATTTATATTTTTTACAGAGAAGCACTGATTGGGAGAGAAAAATCAAGGATACTCCTTGTACTATTTCTTTCCCAAATTTAGATAACACTTTAGATAACAAGTCCAAAATAGGGTTATGGTTTCACTTTACTGAAATTTAGTCCATTTTCACTCAAAAACAACGAAAACTAAGATGTTGAAAAGTTTAATGTTGTTGTTTTAATGTTGAAAAGTGAAAATTAAAGGCATCTATCTATCTCATCATTAGATCTTTTCGTAAAGACTTTTTATTTCTTTCAATATTTATATAAAATATTGTATTTTCAATTGTTCACTTGTATTATGTGTTGAGAGAGCAATATGGGATATCATCCTAGTGCTCTAATATGTACTTCAAAATAAATAAATTAGTTCCAAGGATGCAGTTATACGACAGATCACAAACAAACTGTTATGTAGCTAAGGTGAACGTGATATTTTCAATCTCAAAATTAAGTAGTTTTATTCTTTTATTTAGTGAATTTAAATTTTGTCCATGTTTTTACGAAAGTTCTATTATCAATTTATCAAAATTAAGTTATTTCGTTTTATTCTAATTCATATTTTCATATTGTGATTTTGGTGTTAAAATTGAAATGGACATAGCCTATGTACAATATTTGGACAATTTAAAACTAAATTATGAAATTGAAGAAGTTTTGGGCAATAGCCTGTTGTTTCTTTTCCGATCATTGTATTGTTTGTGCTAACCTAATAAATGAATAATCACCTATCAAATGGGAGTATTCCCAATGTGATGAAAATGATAAATAAATATATCACAATCTATTGTACGGTATCAATTCCTAATAAATACACATAATGAAACATAGTGAAGCAGTTATTGTAACAGGCAGTATAAAACACAGAGAGATACATAGAGACATCATTGTATCTGATTTGCATCCACCATGGATATCGTTCATCACAACAACGATTTGTCGCCAATGGAACAATAAAATCCGAAGGCAATCAATCTGGTCTGCTTCCTCGTCTCACTCCATCTAACCGCCACTTCTTCAACAGCGAAGTGATCACGACTGAAACAAGTGGAGGCCTCGTCTCGCAGTGACAGCTATTTATGCATTCCTGGCTCGTCGACTATTTGTTCTTTAAACGACACTCGATCGACTGTAGATGGATGGAGAAGTCGATTGACTAGGAATGATGAAGAAGCTGAAGGAGAACATGCTCAATGTAACCAGTATAATATTGTTGAGGGGGAACAAAATAGAGAAGAATAAAAATGAAAAGATGTTACTATGGAAGGAAGTGTATAGATTGATTGATTGATTGATTGATTGATTGAGTACTTTATTTATGTAGATTACAATATATACTGGCTTATACACTTAAATACAATAGCTTACAATACAGCAAAATAATAGATGAATTCACATAATATAGCATAAGAAAATAATTATTGAACTGTATATGATATGAAAAAGCAATTTGTAATATAATAACTGTAGATAATTATATTGTTATGCATCTACATAAATTGGCGGAGATTTGGACATATCAATTTCTTCGGAAAGAATATTAAAAATATCCTCCCCACTAACTCTCTACCAAAAAAGAGATTGATTGATTGATTGATTGAGTACTTTATTTATGTAGATTACAATATATACCGGCTTATACACTTATATACAATAGCTTACAATACAGCAAAATTATAGATGAATTTACATAATATAGGAAGAAGGATAAAGGAAGAAGGATGAATGAAGAAGAATGAAGGAAGTAGTATGAAGGGCGAAGGATAAGGGAAGAAGAATAAAGGAAGAAGGATAAGGGAAGGAGGATGGAGGGAGAAGGATGAAGAAAGGAGGATGAAGGTAGAAGGAAGAAAGGATAGAGGAAGGAGGATGAATGAAGAGGGAAGGAGGATGAAGGAAGAAAGATGAAGTAAAAATTAGCAGGCAGAAGAAGGCAGGTAGGAGCAGGTGGGGAATGGAAAATGAAAAGTAGGAGAGAAATTGCTAAGAAGGAATCTTGAAAGGAAGATAAATAATAAGATATGGGAAGATGAAGAATAACGATTACTTTCAAGAAGTAATTCTCGAAAAAATATAAGAAGAATAGGATGTTAGGTAGACGAGAATAAAGAAATGTATTGCAATAAGAAATCAGGAGTCCTAATGTGAGGCACAAATTGCTTGAAACTTTATTCGAATCAATAACAGAAGAAACATGGAATTCATAAGTGACAATACATAAAAATCACTTGAGTTCTTAATGTATTCTTTATTTTGAATTCGCCCTGAGATGTCCCAAGAGGCAGCAAGTACCAACTATAGACCAATTTTGAAGAGGTTTTCCAAAGAGGCTCCACGAAGAAAGTTAACAAGTGGAAAAAGGAAAAAGAAGAATAAGAAGGAGAAGAAGAAAGGAAAGAATGAGAAGTTGGGAGAACAGTTTGAATCTCGTAAACACGTTTGTTATTCCGCCGGCAGGACGCCATCGATCATTGTGACAAGTGGACCGGATTCCTTGTCTCTCTTCTTCTTCTTCTTTTTCATCATCATCATCATCATCATCATCTTCTTCTTCTTCTTCATTTCGCATTCTGTGCTGTCCAATGTGTCGCCAATATTCTGATTTGAAAATGTGTTCTTAATGCAGTCATCAGTGTCACTCAGTCATTGTCTCATCAGGAATGCTGTTCATCACCTGGCCACGACAAATTGCCCCAATTACTCATCAAGTCACTCATTCGATGTGTACCTTCTTGAAGAAAAACTTGTAGAATCTGGTTGGTCATGATAGCTTGCAAATAGCCTTGCTTGAAGTTGGACTAGCATGTGACATGTGATTAGAATGCTCAGTAATGCTTTTTATAATAAACTAGTAGGTAACCCGTGCTTCGCAAGGGTCTATTTTAAAACTGCAAAATGAAAACTTGACGTAATAAAAAATCGAAATTTGAAAATAGACCTATAACCATCCTCGGTTAATGAAGAGTCTATATGCAAAATTTCAAATTAATCAGTTGAGTATATTTCAGACTTGATGATGCGTCAAACATAATTCCCTATTCCTTACGTGTATAAGCCAGTTCTTTATTATAGTATAGAAAACTGAAGAATACATAATACTTGGAAACCTCACAGAATCATATTGATTTTTCCAATACATCAATAAATTTTAGTTCGATTAGGATCCTCCTCAATTTGAATCAGGCAGCCTTTTGTTTTCCCAATTCCAAACAAAATACCTAAAATACTCGTTTCACTGGGAATTCGTGTCTGATAGTACATTATAACTGAAGAATATAAATTATTTCTTATTTTATTGTGATCTATTCATGTTTTTCTTATGAAATTCAATTATAGGCCTACAGCATGAAGACTATGTCCAATTCATTTGTACTGGTGGCAAAATTTTACATTAAAAATAATTATTTGATAAATCCAAGTTCAATAGTAATGAAAACAAATTCCTTCAAAAAATAATTGATAATAATACGTTTCGAGGGAAAAAATTGAGAACAGAAAAATTGGAAGCCTCGGTGATTCGAACCGAGGAACCATCGCTCCATAAGCAGGCCTTTTACATAGACGTTTTTAAATGTTAGTATTATAACCTGTTCATAAACAGACACACTTTGGGCTATGAAACTTCATGTAGCCTACGGTAGCATAGATGAATTTGAACATTAATTCTGAAAAATCTAGAAGGAAAATTGAAATTTGGGCTTCCAGGTGCACGAGATTGATATTTTTAGAATCTATGTTCAAAATTTGGAGATCTAAATCATTCCCGTTTTTCCGGTATGCAATCCACAAGTTGACATGTTTTGATGCGAACAAACGAAAAAACGAACAAACGAACAAACGAACACACGAACAAACACAACACTACTCTCTCTTATTATATAGATTGAGATTCACACGAATGCAAACATTTATCTTAATCAATTATTATAGCTGAATTATTGTTTCATCAGTTATTCATTATCGAGTGGGATGACTATCTATATTTGGAAGTTATTTGCTTTCAAAACTTCAAAGAAGTTGAAATGTAAAATTCTCGAACACAACGCCTCTATTTGAACCGCTGTTTCTTATTTTTCAAAAAAGGATTGATTAAAACGTTGTTTCTAATGTTTCTTGTAAAGTGAATTTTACGTTTCTAGTAACTTTCAATTATTTTGATAATCACTCATTTTTTGCAGAATTCTTGTAGAAATGACGATTGTGGGTTGTGGATATCTTTAGTATTGGTGGACTGTGTAAAAAGTCCGATAATTAGATGACTCGTAAGTAAAAAAGATGAATAGGTTAATCATTCTCAGATATGAACAGGACAGGAAATGTAGGAACTCTATTGCAAGTGTAGATTTATCAAGGCCTATTAGTAAGTTATGAATATAGTACTTTCGCTTTTCAAATTCTTGTTCTTCCAGATTCCAGTCTTTCCTGTGAATAAATCAAAATCGAAATTGAAATGCGACTGAGCTAAACAGCTTGTCTGAAAAAGAAAAAAACGAATGAATTTCCAACAGATCTGATATTTTATAAAAAAGTTGTACGATTTTTAGACCTGCTCCTAAACATTCCAAACTGCAATGAAGTACAACATTATTGTGTGTAATCATCTGCAATATCTTCTTTTATCGATGTTAGCTCAAAACTATTGCATATATATTATATATTATTATATAATTCATGATATTAATTAAAACAAGAAACATACGACACAGATAGATTGATTAAAACAATTCTCGATGGCTGTGCAACATTTGTTGACCATGTGAGAGTGGTGTTTCAGTTGTTCAGTTTGAACTCCAACGGTCATTATTATAGAATAATATATTATTTACTCCCAAGCATTTTCTTTTTATTCACTCACTTCTCACTTCATTAGTAGACTATAGATGAATTCAAGGATTAATATAAGATTTATCATTGAAATCACTACAATCCTCTTTCTACTTTTTTCCATATAAGATCAATTCCACAAGAATTAACATTAAATTTTTCCAAGAACTCATGGTAATATCGCAACCAGTCAATCCATTTTAAATCAATGATCATCGTGGTCATTGAGAATCATGACAGCTTCCATTCTATTTGTTTCCGCAAATAAATTATGTAAATTTGATTTAATTTTCTGAACGGATAAAAGCAATGAATAGGAATGCCGCTCAAGTCTAAAGCTGCTTATATTCAGATTCCTTGATGGAATTCCCTCAAAATTAATTCTTAATCATAGCTTACTATGCAAATCAACCTATTTACTTATTCACAGTTTGAAGTTCCCTTTCTTTATTTTTCCGGAGCTCAAGTACTTGTTGTTTTGCTCTATGAATAAACTGCTCATTCCATTGAATAATAGTCGTTTCTCTGCCAAGTCCTTAGAAGTGATGCTGGTACTCGAGCTAATAATTTTGCCAGTTATTCAGTCGATAAGTGGCATTATGTTAATTCAGCCATTTTGTTCACTCACTGCAAATTATTCTATATTTATCATCAATGACTATTGTAGAACATGATTTTCCAATTTATCTCTTTTTATCAGTACTTTTTCCATTGAGTATGTCGAACCACTGAAAACTCACAAGATCAGACTTCAAATTATACTTGAATCAAACAATTTTAAAACCAATAATTCAAAATATCATTGAATTATATGTCTCAATTTATGGATTTTCATCAATCCTTGAGGAATAGCCTACAGGATCACGTTTTTACGTAATAGTCATCTCCTCATTGACTCACACCATTTTTTGGACTTGATTTCTTGAATAGCCGGATTTTTTTATTTTTCAAAAAAAGAATTGATTGACCTTTTTTGTTGATTTCTGAAATAGCAGGATTCAATTTGTTGAAAGTGTGTTTTTTCTTGTCAAAATACTTCTTTCTCCACTCAATTCATTTCAAAGATTGGTCGGATCAAGAGAGTTTTTACACATTGGATTGATCATCTTTTTCAGTCCATACTGAAGGAACCATTATTTACTATGTATTAACTCATTTTCCATTCATACCAGTCAAATAAGGGTGTTGCTCATTATTATCAAGAGAGATGCTTTGAAGGTCTTCTCCAAAATAACATTTTCTTCCTTGCAATTTCAACATTGAAACCATTGAAAGATCTCAAACAAGATAACTAGTGCTTGGAATCTTAGAAGAGGTGAAGCATATCGAATATAAAGAGTGTATTACACAGATTTAATAATGATGAAGACTATTACTTGAAGAAGTATTCAGAATAATATTCTCAAAAAGAGGTTCAAATAATGACTACAAATAATAAGCTCATTAATGCGACTTATTTCCAGCAATGAGAAGACGAATTAGGGTTTCGAGGAAGTGATGTATCAAATCCCTTTTATTTGGGAAATTGAGGTGGATATTATAGAAAATGAAGTAAGGAATATGATAAAGGAGAAGCATGATAAGTGACGAATAAATGCAATGCGTAAGACTAGTATTTGAAATTTAGCCTTTCAGTATCAAATACAGGAGGAAATTTTAAGAAGAAAGCGAGTAATACTGGAGTGGAAAAGAGTAATGAACGGTGAGGTACGTTACCTTCTTTCCTGTATGTGATAGATGTGCTGTATATGTGACATATGTGTGAATGAGAAAGTACTCTGACGTCACTGCTGCATAACTCAACACATATCTCCACAAACAGCGTTGGTATTAATTCAAGCAAGAGAACAAACAAAAAGTATTCACACTGGCATTCAAATCAGTTATTCAAATGAGTTGGAGAGGGTTAATATGATGCCAGATGACGAGTGCTGCTAACACACACGTTCTTTGCTAAAACCTCTCGACGGGGGTTGAATAATCACCCTTTTCCATGTATCCAAACGTTCTTCTCATTTTTCACTTCTCATACTATTTCTATCTACATCATGAACATCCTGTTTTCTTCCTCTTTTTCAACTCTTTGTCTCATCATTTTAATCTTTCATTTATCAACATTTTCTTTCCTCCCACAGTACACTCACCCTCTTCATCATCTTTCTTTCATCCGTGGTCTCTTCTCTTCCTATTTTTATCCGATTCATCATCCATGTTTCCTCTCCATCTTTTTCCTTCTCACATCCACAGGTAACATCTTTCTGTCGTATTCTTTTTTAATAACTTTCTGTTGCTCTATTCGTTCCAATGTACTCCTTCACTTTTAGCTCCGTCTCACAGTTTCCATTATCTCTTCCCCCATATTTTTTCAACCCTTTTCTCCAAACTTATTTTTCCAAGCAGCATATTTTCATCTCTCACCAGGTCTATACTACCTCTTATTTAACTTCCTCCTCTTTGTTCTGTCATGCCTAATATTTCTTTTACTTTCCTAGTTTAAGTTGTGTACTTTCTCCAATCAATCTGTTAATTTTGGTAGTGTGTTCATTCTTCTAACTATACTTGAGAACATTTACCTTTTCCAAATATTTATATTCATTTTCAACTCCCATGTCTCTCCCTCGTCTACTTTCCTCCTATCAACCTTCCCCTTCCTCCTCTATCTTGTCATCCTTTTCAATCACTTTCCTTTCTCCTTATATTCCAAATTTCTTATCACGTAATCTTCCTTCACCTTCTGCTAATCACCATCTTTCACCTCAACCCATCCTCCATATCCTCTTCCATCCCCACCCCCATATTCTACTAATTCTTCCCCCTTCTATATTAATCCATCTCTTATCCTCTAGCTTTTTCTTCGTTTTCTCCCCATCGTTCCCCCATACACCTCTCTAGCCCCATCCTCCTTCACTTTCTCTCCCCAATAACTCCCGGAACATAGAGGCACTTCCAGTAAAGCTTCCCTTCCTGAAGACGACAATGTATTCGGGGGTGTGAGTCGGCTTAATTTTCTTTCCACTGCTTCACTTAGGCTAGCGCAATTCTCTCTCCTTGTCTAATGTAAATAACGCATACATTATTCATTCAGACCATCCAGTAGGCAGCATATGCCTTCACTGTCGTTCAGCTAAAAATTCACCTAAATTCTTCTTCTTTTTCTTCTTCTCCTAATTCTTTTTTCCATCTCATCGTAATCCTTTATCTTCCATTCATTTTCATCATCTATAGGCCACACCTACATGCAGATCTTGAGCATTTCAACGTTCATGGGGGTAATCCCCCATTACTCTTATCTGTGAAGATATCGCAAAAAAGGTTTTAGTCACGTACCTCCGGATCCATTTAAGGTGAATTACGAGATTCTGATGGATTACTCTGTGTTCGACTGGATAAATTGTGGATCAGAATTTTTGGATTATTATAGATAGAATATGATATTTCAGCGCTTATACTGCAAAACTATTTCACTGATGACGGAAGATTTCTCTCAACTCTTCCCAATATTGGGATTATCAAAAACGTTTGGAAACGTTGGAATATTAGTATATATTTCATTTCTATTCTATCGTGCTATATAGATTAAGAACTTCTTCCATTAGCTTTTCTCAAGTAGTCTATCCGTATCGAATAGGAAAACTTTTAATTTTTTAACAATTGGAATAACGTGAAACTATACTAGTAGTTCTGTGAACAGTGGACCTCATGCAGTTTTCTCATCCACAAGTAGGTATCTGGTGTCACCTGTTCTACTTCCAGCGATACCAGTCTATCTCTAAAATATCTGTTATTTATGTTTTACAGTCTAATATAAACTCCCTTAATTTTAGAGATGATGATGAACGTTTTCTTTACATTATTCAACAAATTTAATCTTCACTTTTCTTCTAATAGATGTGCATTAGAGTTCTGTTTATTTTTCGCGTTGATTAACAGAGTAGCAAAACAGAAACAGATTTTTCAAGTCACTTTCAATAATGATCTTTGATTTGAGTACGATCCACACTGTCAGCTACCATCGTTATACTACTTTTGTAGACGAAATATATGCTTAGGTTGGATATTATTGGAGTCTATTGGGAAAAATGCACCCCAGATATTGAACTGTACCGCAAAGTTATTCATTATATTTGTTCCAATGTTTGATATTGAAAACTAAAAACTATTTTTTTCCAAAATAATAACTTACCGGTTATTATTCACAAATGTTTACAAACACAGTTGAATCACAAAGCACAGGTGAATCATAATTAACTCTTAAAAACTGTTATTTGTTTTCTCCAAGATCAAACTTATTTGAAATGTTAACAAACTCAGAATTTGAATTTGTATTCCATTTGTTATCTAGTTCCGAAATAATCTTTCCATCTGATAATAATAATTCTCAAATAATTGAAAATTAATTTTTTTCAATAAAAAATATTATAATTCCTTCAGCATTATTTATTTAGTTCATTTAATTATTTTTTATTCTACTGTCAATCACCTATTTGATTTTTTTCTCACAAATTTGAGATTATTGATACTGATGGTGGCATTCATCATAATACCATGACTGCAAAACAAAATATTGAAGCCACAGATCTCAGGCCTATGCTATAGTTGCGTTAATGCTGCGGCGTTGGCAACGCTGAACCGAGTTACACACAGCGTTCTTAGCGCGCACTATGGAAGTACTATTGCTCAGTAAACGCGACGATAAAAACGCGGCGTTAATCGGCATTAGCGCTCGTATAACATGGGCCTTATAGTAATAGACACGGCTTCTCCAGAAATCTGTTTAATGAATGCAATGAATAATTCACTTGTCAGTTGATTGATTATAAATAATTCTATAGTCTCATTAATCTTATATTCAGAGTGAATGATATAGTGATATCGGAGTATGGAGGAAATTCCTTTTCCTTTCATATTATCTTTAAAATGCAACATATCAAAAAACCTTGTATATACATCGACGCGCGGTAAAAAAGGAATATTCTTGCCAAATCTCATAGAATTTTATCAACGCGTTTGGCCGTAAATGCGTTACATACATACAGACAGACAAAAGAAAATCCGTGTTGAAACATAGACCTCACTGCGTTCGGTCAACAATCAGTCGTTAAATCAAAATCCATATCAAGTTAACTGTCAACTATTTTTATGTAAAGCAAAGATGAAATTCTATTGAGCGAGTAATTCTAACAAAGCCTGATAATGCAACATTACTTTTAGATACATTTATTCAAAATATTATTTTGAATACGTTCGAATTGACAATAAAATTGTTACTCGCTTCGAACTCCAATAAGATATGTTTTATCGTTTTTCAAATACTCCTTTATTACTACTTCTGTCTGTTGGAAGTTTGTTCTCTAGTTTCGTAATAATTTATAGAGGTAGAATTGGTTTTCTGAAACCTTTGACAAGATCCCCTACACTACAGCAGGATCTCACAAAAATTCCACAAAATCTCAAATCTGAGCAAAGCTGGCACATGTTTTGTGGTGGTCCAATCTCGACCAACATGGCTGAAGTCGCAAGGCTGGCAGCAACCTCCACTGATTCCCAGCTACTTGATAAGAGAAATCGTGACACCAGCAGCTTCTCTCATGCTTTCCTCATATGAGCCGCTCTTAATAACATTGTGAAGAAAAGGCAGGCGCATGTCCTGCCTTAAGGCGGCTGGTTCCTAATAAGAGGCGCGACAGAAAAAAGCCAAAGAAAAGTCTCTCCTGTTGCCAAATACTGTAGGCCTACTTGCTTCCATGGCATTATTAGGATTTTCCACTATGAAAGAGGCGATGATCCTCTTTTCGTTATTAAGTTGTCGAAGGCTATTGAAGCGGGTTTCGACTCCAGCTACAATCCGGTTATCTGAGATTACTATGCGATAGCAAGAAGAAAAAATGAGAGCAAAAATAAGAAGGTGGTGGAGCTGAAGGAGGAGAAGAACGAGGAGGAGAAGGAGGACGAGAAGGAGGAAGAGAAGGATGAGGAGATGGTGGTGAGGAGGAGATGGAGGAGATGGAGGAGAGGGAGGAGAGGGAGGATTGGGAGGAGAGGGAGGAGTGGGTTGGAAGAAGAGGAGAAGTAGGAGGAGGAGCAGTAGAGGAAGAAGGAAGAGGAGGTGGATGAGGAATGGACGGAATAGAAGGAGCAGTGAGTGAAGGGGAAAGAGGTGGTGGGAGAGTAGACAGTGGTGGAGGGAAAAAAAGGAGGAGGTGGAGGAGATGGTGGAGAAGGAGGAAGACAAGGATGAGAAGGAAAAAGAGGTTAAGGAGAAAAAGAAGTGGGAGGAAGAGGATTATAGTAAGGAGGAGAAAGGAAAAGTATGTGATTGTGCCCAACTAATATATGACTAGCATTGTGGAAGGCAACTGGGATTATCCATGATGCCCATCACGCCTCACCAAATATATATTGGGCACAGCTACTGTGTACACAGTCTGCCATACAACGCTATCAAAGCTTCAGGCACTTTTTCCAATATCACACTCTCGACTTTCAGAGTCTCGTCAATACTGTGAAGAATATAATTCCTAGGGGATGAAAGGTCTGTAAATATATGATGAAATATCGTCCAAAAGAAAGTTTGCTATCATGGAAGGAGAGTTGTCCGAATAGGAAACTACATAATTATGATATTACTATGAGTAATGAATGCACCTGAAGCTTGAATTGGAAGAATCAAAATGATTCATTTCACGCCCAGGAGCTCGAAGCAATAAGCATTCTATTCTTGGCGAAGAAGAGTTACATATCGAGTAACTCAATTAATTGTTTTACCAATTATTATCAGTTAATAGCTATTTTGGACTACTTAGGATTAGGTGTTAATTGAGTCTTCAACACATCATAAACTCGAGTATAATTCGACTAGTCAATTTGATAATTAATGTTGAGTCTATTTCATTTGAATCAGGATTTGAAGTAGTTTTGAGTGAATTCCTGTTATTTCTATTGTAGCCTATGTATTGTCTGAGTAAATGAATAAGAAATATATTCTGTTCATGATGAATTTTATGACTGATACAATGATATTGTTCAAATTCTATAATACTCGTACATTGATTTTTGTTCTCCTTCATCTCTAAAATGATTCCCACTATGAGCAAACGTGATAAATAGTTTTGGACTGAAATTGTTATAATCTCTCTATGTACTTTTTACTACGTGACTTAGTCAATTGCCAATGTTGGTTTACGACAGTAAAACTTATTTACTCATATAAAACAACAGCGTCAGGAACAAAAATTCTTATTTAAAGCTACATTTAAAGTTGTATTATGATTGAATGTGTCTTATGTGGAAACATTGGCGAATGACAAAGTTGGGAGCTTTGACTTCCTGTTACGTCATTACATTGAAGCAAAGCATAATACGGCCTAATGAACTGCTTGTTGCCTTCTCGGTTGCCTTTATTCTAATTCTATAGTGTGCTGATTCGGTTTACTGCTATTGCTTCCCACTTTTAGTACAACTGTACTTATATTCAACAGTAAACAGGTGCGTTTCCAGTTAGCATTATGATTTTTGTTTGCAATTCTCTCCATTATGTATTTGTTTGCGTCATCCATTAAATAAATAATGTATATTGTATGAAAATGAGTAGGTTTAATCTATATTTAACCTACCTCTATCATGTACAGGATACAGAATTAACATTTATTTTCACTTACCTTGTGGCTTGAAATAGATGTACAAGAATACAACATATATGTAAATCTTGTATATACTCGTACAAATTCATAAGCGTGCTTTGATTTTCTGTATTGGCTTTCTGAGCTGTAGATGTTCTCTATTGGTTTTCGCTAAATAAATTACTTACAACTTCATTCTCGGATCCTATACTGTGAAAAAGTTTTCTCCATTGAATTGGCGTTCATTAGAGTTGAAATTCCCAATTTCATGGATTCATATGTTATCACTTGCAGAGAGTCAACATTCGACTATGATGAACACAATCCATTGTTTACCATCCAGTTGGAATCAATGTGGGAGTAGTTTGGGCAGATTGTTTATAGCTGTGTACAATGTGACATATAGGTCACGCTGGACGTTCCAGGGCCCAGCTCAAGTTTTCGGATTAGTACAGCTTTCATAGAAAAGGATATGGAAAGTTATGAGTTTACAAAAGAATTAGAAGATGACTTCCATTATTTAAAAGAATAAGAGAAATAGATAACACAATTATTTGAGTCTTTGAAAGATTCAGGATTAGAATAGCTTTCATGGAAAGGTATGAGGAATTATAGATTTACATAAGAATTGGAAGTTGAATTCTAATATAATAATTGAATGGATAGGGGAAGAAGGTATCTCTCAATTTGTCAATATTTGATGAGTATATCAATTGAGTAATTATATTACCTAAGTTAATTTATGTTACAAACTCCATGATTTGAAAACGTTTTTGTGATTTTATTTTTACATCTTGATATTTCAATATTAAATCACTAAGTAATGACAAATAGTTACGAAGTGAGGTCTAACGAGGAGGTATCAAACGACATCCTGTAGCAGCTTCGAAAATATGACGACAATAGGCAAACAGTATCATTCCAGCTAAGAGCATTTGGAAGTTGACATTTGAGCCGATTAGAAGTGAGCGCAATTAAGCATGCAGTCAGAAATTTTCAAACCCAAATGTTCGTTCGATCTCCCAGCGACAAACTTTTCCCGACCTGAATGGAAGCGATTTCACAGTCTGGCGGAAAATCTGTTTCCGCCATTAAATGCGAGCGAACCGGATCGTCGGAAAAGCGGAATAGCAACTTTTGTGTTTCGCGCGCCGCGACGCTTAATTCAGCCAACGAATTTTGTTGCAATGAGCGAAAAAAGGCGGATTCATTTGCGGACGGTGAGTGAGAGCGGCTCGTGACAGGGAGGGAGATAATTACAAGAGAGAGGAAAATATATATATTGAGTCACAAGAGAGAGGGAGGGATTGAGAGAGTGGTGATGTACTCTCAGGGGTGCTGGCTTCCATTTTAATGGTACAACTCCGGCGTAGTAATGCTTTTGCGAGTCTTTGTTATACGCGGGTTTAATTCGGTGAAATAAAGGTCAGTGCCAGAAGGATACAAGTGTGAGAGAATTGAGAAGGGAATGGAACTTTGAGAGGGGGTAAGAATGTGGAAGAGTTAATGGAAGAGGGATAGGGAGTGAGAGAGGGAGAGGGAGAAGAAGATGGAGCGAGAGGTCGAAAGAGGTTAGTTGTGGGAAAATGTGATGGTGTATGTTGGAGGAAGAAGGATACGGAAAAACGTGAAGAACTATGGATAAGGTTATGTATAACTCATGGATAAGGTTATAAAGGATGAGAAAGGATGGAAGAAAGTTAGTGTGTGTTGGGGAAAGAATGTGGGGAGATCCTATCAAAGTAAGAAAAGGTGTATGACGGTGAGTGGAAAAATGTGAGAAATTTAGTGAGAGGAGAGGGAGATGGATACAAAAAAATGATATCAAATCAATATACGAATAATTCATGCAGGTGGAGGAGGATCCAGTATTTCAATTCCTCAGTTTATGTAGTATGATGAAGAAGGAAAATTCTTCTATGAAGAATTTTATCCAGCATATACTATGGATTTTTTTTGGATGCTGGAAAGCAAAGAATGCGAAGTAATTTTATAATAATACCAGAGCTAAGACGGCTCTACTTGAAATGGTTGAGTTTGAACGAAAAATGTTCATTCTTGACATTTTTACAATATCCAAGGATATCCTTTCTGTTAACACTTGGCCGAAGCGTGAAGAGAAAATGAGAGAAAAGCTTATGTCGGAAAAAGTGAAGTTTGGAAAACAATGGGAGAAAGAAAACGTCGAAAATACTGAGGTAGAGGATTGGGGATTGAAGAGAACATAATTAATGAATCTAAAAAGAAACAGAAGATTGACGTATTTGGAAAAAGAAGAACAAGTAAAGTAGAGCTTCTGAGATTCAAAGATAAGGAGTAAGGAAGTGATATGAGGTAAAATGAGTGGAAATAACAGGGAATATGAGAATAGGAAAGATACGGCAAGAAATTGAAAGATATGAAAATAATGAAGAAACTAATTTGCACTTCTCTATAGGGAGATTAACACACTAAACTAATTGAGACTCTGACACTGAGAAAAAATTCAAAAATAGGAAAAATGAAAACGAAGGAAATTACAAGTAGTAGAACAGAGAAATTGTGAGTGAGAGAAGAACGAGCAATTTAGCACACACATGATTGTGAGAGAGCAGAGGAGCAGAGCACTGATTGTAGCCGTGTGGAAAGGATTGAACTCATTCAGGTTTATGGCGTCGGTTCTGAATGCGAAAACGAACAACGAGCAGCAGAAACTAGAGTGCCGTGGACAGCAACGAGTGCAGAAAACAAAAGAGGATTGCCGCGCCGTTTGAATTACAAGTGCTCCAAATGGAAAGGGTTTTCACACTTGCCATCAGCTTTAGCTCTAGTAAGATCCACTTTAAACTGTCATGAACTCCTCATACATAACTCCAATGCATCCCATACAACCAATGCTGTCACATTGAAGTGAATTTCACTATGGATTGGGTATCGTTGATCTGTCAGCATTCCTCAAAAATAACATACATACTTCCCCATTCAAATAATACTGACAGTTTTGGAAAATCTTACTATAATAGTGAGTCCGGTTACTCTGTCAGCATTTCATATGACTGTCACGAGTGCTTCCCTTTGAACTAATGGTGACAGTTTTAAGTGAATCAGGCGGGTTCACACTCTCCGCTACCGTTTTAACAATGGAATCCTGCATTGTCCATAGGAGGTGTTTAATATTCGCCATAGTAGGCAGATGAAGTGGCGTCTAATACAATAAATTCGCTCGACTTTCAACTTCACCCAGGTCGACTCATCCACTACATATATACTACTCCACTATACGGTATATACTCGTCCACTTGACGCCGAATTCAAAAGGCCCCTTAATAATTGGATTCGCGATATTGTTGAAAGCATAGGGAAGTTGGACGATGGCTGATTTGATAGAATAGGAAGTTCTAGAGTGAATGTTCGTGTTCATAGTTGAAAGGGTGCGTGACATGTATTTTCCAGAGTGAAAACTTATGTCATGGTGTTGATCTGGACTCACATTTTATTACAAAAATGTTAATTACAATAATATAATAGAATACTGTCTACCAGAAATGGTGAGGAAGGGAATGAAATCATAACTAAAAATTGTTCAAAATCTGAAAAAATATTACTTGAATAAAGTGCATATACCTAAACCTCAAGTTTTGCTTAAATAAACTCATCAATTCACAAGCTGGATTATAACTTCAAGTTTGAAGCTAGAGGTCTTGAATGTACTCTTTATTCACGAACGTATTTATAAGTTAAAGTTCAAGTTTGACGTTAGAAATTGTTCAAAATCTGAAAAAAATATTACTTGAATAAAGTGCATATGCCTGAACCTCAAATTTTGCTTAAATAAACTCATCAATTCACAAGCTGGATTATAACTCCAAGTTTGAAGCTAGAGGTCTTGAATGAACTCATTATTCACGAACGTAATTATAAGTTAAAGTTCAAGTTTGATGTTAGATGTTGAGTGAAAGAAATTTCAAAAATCATTTGAGAGCAGTCTCCACAAGAGAATAAAACTTTGTTCACATTATAATCATATCTGATCTTCGATTTATTATTTTATCATGCATTCATTAACATACTGCATTATCAAGAATAATTTTGGCATTATAATAATTCAACACAATTGAATTCCCATTTCCAAAGTATATTAAAATCCATTTCCAAAGTAGTGATTTTATCTTATATTCAACCATTTGTAAAAATGTACGGTCCTCAACACCAAGACGTTCCATCAAGTATAAACACAGATCATTGTTCATAGAAGAAGTTTGTGATAGATACTTGTATATTGTGTGTTCGAATTCTATATTGAAAAGTATTAAGACTGGTGAGTTTAACAATCATTTTTCTAGCTCTTTTCTATAGGAGGAGAGATCTTAGCATCTTACAAAATCCCATAAAGCTATCTATATATTTTATCTCTCTGTTACTACCTTGTTTCATAACGGTACTGTATGTCCAATAATGTAGCAAGAGTCTTTGTTTTCGTATGAAATGCAAATTATTTTTTAAAAAGATCCAAAACCAAATGTTAAAGACCATCTGTTCCTGTAAAAGAGAATCAACATGGTGTTTAGGGAAAGCTTAGAGCTCCTCTAATTACAATTCTGAATATAATTTATGCCTTCGAAATTGTCGTCAGTTGCTGGTGGGAGGGGAGGAAACCCGGGCGTGGATTTAAAATTATAGTCGAGCACTTTGAACGCTTTGCATATATGGTAATGATGCGAGCTCATTATTAGTATAATTTATGGCCGAAAATAATTAATCTGTGTTTCTCTTTTCTGGCACACAATAAACAATCGGACAGGCAATTATGTAATCATCAAGTTGAAGTATCATTAAGAGTGTCTTTGTTAAATGCTGAGTTCAATCACTTTCTTGGCCAGATGGTATGTGACTTTCTATAAATTACTTTACTTACGATTTTTGTATGATATTATATCTAAATATTTTTCAAAAGTAATTGGAGATGACTTGCTTGAGTTGGTCCTCTGTTCAAGGAAATTCTAAGTCAAATGTCAATTTATTTCAAGCAATACTTCTTAGATTTTAGTCTTTAAATGGCTGAGAGTGGGTTCAATTTCTTCAAGTTATTCCTAAATTAATTCTTGTACATCTTGAATTTACAACAGTACACTGTGTACAATTCAAGTCTATCATCAAAATTCCCATACTGGAACACAATAGAATGTGACAAGTACCCTTTAATTTTACGACGACAACACAAATAGTTTCAACTCTTCAAGAGTCATTTTCAAGTGTAAATTTTCTATTAAGTTACAATTTATTTGTTTTATTTATTTATTTTTTTTACAAAGAAGCACTGATTGGGAGAGAAAAACTAAGAATAGTCCTTGTACTATTTATTTCCCAAATTTAGGTAACATTTTAAAAGTCCATAATGGGGTTATGAATTCACTTTACTAAAATGTAGTCCATTTCCACTCAAAAACAACGAAAACTGAGATTTTTAAATTTTGACGGTTGAAAACAGAATAAAAAACAAAAATATCACACTCAAATCACCATTAATTGGAAAATTGTTGAGTAATTTTACGAAATTTAGAGCCAGAAAAAACACAACTCACTATTATTAATATGATAATAGTATTGTTTTGGTAATTAATAATTTTTTTCACAAACTTAATACTTTTAGTATCATCATACCTCTGCTAGAATGCATCAAAAGTGATTATCCGTCCATTACTAACTCACTACATCAGCATGTTATCATCAATATTATTTTTGGATCACTGACAGTAATCCTGATTGAAAATAGATTTCTCTTGATAAGTGAAGCGTAACTTGCTTGGACCAAGTCTCAAACTGGAAGCCACAATTGATTAACATCCAGTTTTTCAAAAGGTATTTGTTTTGAATGTTTTTTGATTTCTAATCTATGGTTACAGAGGTCTTTTGAGTATTTCGAGATGTTTTTTATTCCAGAGTTGAAAAAATCTATAAATCTCAACTGTCAATATTAACGAAGGGATTACGGGATTGGTATTGAGGAGTTTTTTTGCCAGATCATATTATTAATCCAGACTTTGGTGGTAATAAAAGGGTCTACACAAAAATTCAATTACACTTATTACAAGCTCAACCACTAATGTAATACACCGCGTTAGGGTAGCTTTTTTAGCACAGCTCCATTCCCATTCAGCAGCTATCAAAGTGAAACAACGGAAAAGTTTATTCTTCCGCTGCTATCCAAGAGGGAAGATAAAGTAAAAAGAAACCGAGAATGAAAAGATAATCAGAACTGCACTCGGAATTCTCTTTTCCCCCGAAACTGAGGGAATTCGTAAGTTGCTTTGAAACTCTTTCGCTACTCGAAACAGATAGATAAGGAATCGATGGAGTCCCACAGGGGGCGAAAGGGGAGCGATACACACTACTTACTGGAAATTTGCCCCTGCTATCGGGGCTTTTGATCGGAAAGGAGTAGGTCTGCTACTCTCACCTGCAGCTTTTATCTAGCTTTCGTTTTAGAACTACTACCGACAACATTTGGGCTTTGATGTTTGCTTCTCAACTACTGCTACTACTAGTACTATTCTTGCTATCATTCTCACACTCTCTCTCACTCTCTCTCTCTCTCTCTCTCTCTCTCTCTCTCTCTCTCTCTCTCTCATACTCACACACTTCCCCCCCTCTCACGGTCATTGAATATTGAACTCTCTTTCTTCACCCTCTAACCTCTATCATATACTCTCTCTGTTTCAACTCTCTCAGTCTCTCTTTCTTCACTCTCACTCTAGTTTTTACCTAGAGTAAACGTGCACACGTGTGCAATGTAGGGTCGCTTAGTTGGAACAGATATTGCAGAAGAAATAGTCACGAGCTAAGTGCTTCGAACTTTAAAAGTGCAAAGTGCATTTATCTTTGACAGTGCAGAGGTCGAATTGCGAATTGGAACTATTGCACGAAGTGATACCATTCAGGTAGTGCTTTTTATGGTTGAACGTGAGCTTAGTGATTGAGGAGAAGGAAAAAAGTTCGGAAATCACTTGAATCTGACTTCAAATATTACCACTCATCGTCACGGAACAAGTATTGTGCCAAAATTGAGCTCAAATGTAATCCAAACGCCTTCATATCAAATTTACACATTCTTTGAAGCATTACAATATAAATATCAGCAGCATCTCACTGAAGAGTTCTAACAAATCATAATAATTGAGAAACCCAGTTTTCCAGAGCTATCGATCTATAATCTTATTATTTTTTTATTTAAACTGTTCATAAATTAATGACAAAACCCAACTTCTGTCATAATAGTCATGACACGAACCTTAGAAAGGTCTTCCTTATGGAACAAGATTATGAGAAAGTTAACCATCTTGGGAGAAAAGTTTCCGCTAGGATCTTCCTACCTCTTTCTCCTGAGAGGTATCAGAACTATCTTGAAGACTCCGCGGTATTCATGAGATATTATTGACTAACTGTTCGTAAGTAACTCAAGTTATAAAAATAGGCCTACTGTAGCCTCACAAATAAAACAAATAATTTCAGAGTACAATCTTGGTAATGTTAGGCATACACAAGAGGAATAGAGGAAGAGGCACAGGTCCGTAAAAAAGGCATCATTTGCATGAGTTTTGCACTCAGCTATCTTAATTAGGATCGACGCTGCTGAGTCGGTTCAAGCGCCGCGACGCCTTTTAATTGTGCTCTCTTTGTTTTCGCTGGGAAAATAAGAGAGTAAGAAGTGGAGAAATTGAATGGAGAGGGAGAGAAGATTAGGTAGGAAAGGGGAATTGAGTCGAGAAGGAGGAATTTGGAGTGAGAAATTATTAGAGTATAGAGAGAAGAGAACAGGAATGGAAGAGAGAATAGAAGAGAATATAGAAAAATATTGATTTAGAACGAAAACGTGAATATAGTAAAGAGGGAAAGATTGAGATGAAAACGAAGAAATTTAGTAGCTGTCAAAGTATGGAAAAACAATAGACAAGAGTGAGAAGAATAAAAAGGAACAAAATGCGTTCCTCAATTTCGTTTATGAAGTGCGATGATGGGATGAACATAACAAGAAAGAAAGTGATGTATGATGAAGGAGAAAGAGAATGATGAGAAAAGAGAAAGAAAAGTAGGTGTAATATAGCTCAGACAAGTGATGAGGATAGAAAATGAAAATGTAGAAGATAAGATTATAAACTATTGAATCAAAATAAGAAGAGAGAAGAACTAGTCGAGGAAACAACTCTAAGAAGTAACTTGAGAAACTAGTCACGAGGAATCTTAGAAGGAAGGTTGAAAATAGCAATAAAAATGAAAAAATTAAGATGAGACAAGAAATTAGTTGACGAAATATGAGAATGACGAACAAAGTCTTTGAGAAATGTAGCATTAAACATTTGTGATGTAGCATTTTCAAATGTAATATTTAAATGTAATCATTTGAGAGGAAAGGAACGATTTGGTAGTGCTAAAAAATGTATATATTTTAAGACTTAATATGATATATGATACATCCAATATGTACTGTATAAAGAATACCTATAAACTATACAGTACACACTACTAAAACTCTACTTGTTTCCTAAGAAAAATACTAAATATTGTTGTTTACATATAATAAATTATGCTCCCAGACTATCAACTTCTGACCATTTAAAAGATTGCACATTGAATTTGTGAATTTGAAGAGAAAAAGAGAATGAAATGAAAGACAATTTATAAAAGGATGAGGAAGAATTTGAAACAAAAAAATGAGAATGAGAACAGATAAAAATAAAAGAAGAGGATAGAGAGAGAGAAGAGATTCTGAAAGGGAAAAAGACAGTGAATGAGAGTGAGCGAGTCAAGTGTGAACGAGGCTTAGCATAACTGCATGATCCCCGGCGCAGAGCAGCCAACAGCAGCCAACTCTACTACTAAGCAGATTTGCCAGAAGCTGAACTTAAAACGGCTAAAGTCATCCGTTAATTAAGTGTCGCACCCGACAAGCAATCGCAATTAGCGGATGTAAACCCCCTCTCACCTCTCTTGCACAATGAGAAAACCCCCTTTCACCCTCACACTGAGGAGCTTTCCTCCCCCCCACCCCCCGACACCACAAGCTATTCTAGCACAAACAACTGGAAGTCCAAAATCTATTGCTTTACGTTCTCTGGAGCCTTTGGTGGAAATTAAATTGGGAATTTCGAAATAGAATTGAGCATTATCCATTAACATGCTATAATTTCAATTATTCCAATTTACATAAATTATCAACACTAAGGAATATTGAGTTCAAACTACAGTATCAAGATACAGCTTGAATATGATTTTAAAATATGAAGCTGAATGAATTTTCATCGTTTAAGAAAACGTGAGTCAGTTTTATTTGCTTTCCATTGCTATTGTTTTGACTTCATAGACGAATATCGAGGTTTCAATCCAAGAAGGATATGTTCAACCTCTGAAAGGCTCTAGAGTCTACATTATATTGCGATAAATAAAAAGTTGGCACACGTGTAATTGTCTCGTATTTTGATTGCATTGAAGAAAATTGTTTCATCGTTCTTTAATAACTCAAGTCAAACACGAATTTTCACGAAAATTATGTGATATCTAGTCAACGAAATAGGAAACAGAAATAAACCAAATCATGAACTTGACATGTTCCTGATTCCAAAAATCATCTAAGTGAAGTTTGTGTAACTATTTCCAATCTTTCAATTATATTATAATACTACTATCTCAATCTAGTATTGGTATTTCTCTTTCACAATAATAGCTTCAAGACACATGATTCTTTGCAGTTTCAATGTACTTTATCATCACACACTCCACACAGAAGAACCTTTGGGCGCCTCCATAATTCACAAAGCATGATATAAATTCTGTTGTCAATGCAGGATTTGCTACTACATCATGTCAAAATTCGAGTTTTTTTATACATTATTGTGCTTGCAAAATTAAATACACCAAATCAGAAATAATACGGGAGCTGATTTAGATGATACAAGGATTTATTCAATCCCTTATTATCCATGAAACTGTAATACACCCAAAATGGCCGCTAATGAACGGCACACCCTCAATTTCATCCAATAATAACGCAATAAAGTTAATGGCCTGTATTTTATTTGGATCCGGCTACCCACGCCATGCTTCCGTTTCATTTAGCCGCCGATAAATAAACGGTTAAACGCCATTAGTTAATCTCGGATCACAAATAACGGTTGGCTCCGTTTAAGGATTATCTATTCAATGGCACGGTCGACTTTAATGGGGAAATGTCGACTTTTCAGAAAAAAACGCTTACAATGTATGGTGAATAATGAATGGTTTTGATTCGCGTTCAGTTGACAAAATGGAGTAGAAATGAATATGGGGGACATTTTGCTTAGCTTTACCGTGAAACAGTATATTTCAAATTGTAAAAAGACATATTTTGTATAGGAAATAGAATAAAAAAAATATTTAAAAAGATTCGATTTCAATCAGAATGTTGTTTGTCTCTACTGTTTCAAGAGTATAGATAAATTGGTAAATAGGTTTTGTCAACATTCACTAGTCTTCAAGGACAACTATAGAGATTTCAAACTATGAACATATTCGTGATTATCCTTTCATTGAGAATTTATTTCCCAATTTTTTACAAATTTCGACAAAGAACTTTTTACAAATTTAAAATATATTTATAAAGAAAGAGTTTTCTAACAGTTTTCAAATCTATAATTTTTAATTAATATTTGTACCTTGGGCCTGTTTCATAATAGTCAAGGAATAATTGTACAATACACTTCCACATTGGTTTTATTGTTAGAGTCTATTGAATAGGCTAATAATTATGGAAAGACCATTGAAAAAAATTAATATTTTTCATAGAAGTCCATTCTGAAAAATAATAGTTCAAATAGTTTGAGCTAGCGAAACCCTCCGTTATATGAATAATAATTGAACGAGCGTTAGCGAAGTTCTCACTTTTGACTTACTAGAGCAAAAAGGCGTTTTGTGACTGCTTGTATGTTCGACAAGAACTTTAGAGAGAATTGATCAATCGGCTTTGAATTTTGAACATAAATTCTTCGAACCTATTTACAGGTCAAGTTCGTTGGTCATCAAAATTGACTCACTCCTTCGTCCTTTTTCAGGATATAAAAATAACATTGAAAGTGCATAAGAAAAAGAATTTTTTTGACTTATCATTTATTTATCAGTCAGCTGAAGTTATTTGTATGCTATTTTTGTAATTTTTCCATACATTTTTGCATTTAAAGAAGCATGCGCCGGCACATGCTTTCAGCTCAACAATGCACAACATTAATAATAATGTTCCATATAAACTCACTTCTGTTAACATACACGTAATTAATACTACTTGTGATAGCAGTTGCTATGACATTTATTTTTTGATCAAAGTGTTCTAAATGAAGCTGGATTCGAAATGAAGTTGGATTCATTTGACGGATCCAAGATGGAGGACGAAAGTTTTGAAGCGACAGAAAGTTTTTTCAATTTGAATAGGATTTCCATGGAACCTACTACTCTAATATCATACTTGAAAAAGATATATATTTAGCTGTTTCCACAATAATTCTCACCAAATCTGTATAATTACAAGTAGCGGATCTCAGAGATCAATCCAATTCTAGAGCGAGTTTTTCAACCCAGGGGTCCCTAATAGCTATGCAAACATTTCTAGCCTGCTAAGTACTATCTTCGATCGTTATGATTCACTACAGAATCACTATTCCGCAACTGCACCCCTTGGGATAACAAATGGCAACGACGTCGCATTTAATTAAGTAATTAAATGGGTGTTGTCATACGCCGAGTAAGTTATAAACTACCTTCGGTCCTGCCGTAATTTTATTAATAAATACGTACACGTTTGCATTTCTTTCACGTAGATTGTAGATTACGCGAATTATTTATAGTGACGGTTTTATTCCCGGTTGCATCTAATCGGTATAGCAGATCGGATATTGTGATTTATTTATAGGCGATATGGCTTGCTATTGTTACATCCATAATTTTTGCGTGCAAGTACATGTGCGTGACTTTTACCCTATTGTACATATATTGAGTTTGGAGACCAGCACATTAATAATAATCTCTGAAAATGAAGTGGAACTGTTTGTACTTTGAAAATGGGTTCTTTCTTCCAGAAAGTTCATGTTGGGGAGTTGGTATTTATTTGCAAAGTAGAAATGTCACACTATCGAATTCAATGTACTGGATTAGTGTAGTAGGAATAGTATTCATGTAGAAAAATAACTGAGAGTTGATTCGTCGGTCCCGGCTGTCTAATAACAGTCTTGAGGTATTGTCAGGTGCCCTAATATTTATTTGTCAGGTGCGCCTTGGAAACTCTGACACCAGACCTGAGCCAGCCAGGTCATTAGATATTATTATTATAACTGGAAGTTATATTTTCTGAGAGCTCATCAATCTATGTGCAAAAACTTCGAATTGAGCTCTGATTCAAAATATTCATCATAAAGTGGCCTACTAAGCTCTTATGCTACGAATAAAATAATAGAGAAAATTGAAATGGTAATAGAATTAACTTGAATAACTTGATAGTATGAGGCTACATCACAGTCTAGACGAAGAACCCCTGCATTCTATATCTGATAAATTGCTCTGAGCAAAAGTTATCCATCTAAGAAACTGTGCTTTTGAAATGAACTTTGCTCAGAACATTTTTTCAGAACTTTTCTCTAAGCGACCATTTTACATAACTATTGCTATTGTGCTCTGAAAAAAATGTCTTGAATACAATGTCTTTTTAATACAAAAATATGAAAAAATTATTACTTTTTAATGAATGATTCAATTAATCAGACGCTACTAGTAATAGATAGGAACTTTATGAACTTACCTACGAACCTATCATTACCTCCAGTACTCCTATCTATTACTAGTAGAGTCTGATCAATTGAATAATTCATTAAAAAGATCATAAAGTCCCTATCAGTTGAAAAATAAGTAGCTCTGTATAAACTTGTTGAAGCTCTGAGCAAAGTTCATTATGTAGTTGAATCTCAATACTGTATAATGAATAATAGGGATAATCTTTGCTCTTTCTATTAGCTAAGGTTGTTCTATAAAAAAGAAAATTCCTTTAGAATTGAGAGTTTTAGAGAATAAAATACGGTATGAAAAAATGATAGGAATAAATGCAGAATCAACATAATATAATCCAGTAGCATTGAAGGTGAAGATTGATCGATTTAAAAACAAATCTATCTAATCTGCTGATATACTTGATCACATTCACACTCCCAACACCTACTATTATTATTTATCAAGTAAATAAAAGATTAAAACTTGAGTAATTTTACATGCGTACTTGATAGACGAGTACATATTTATTCTATGTAAAGTCAACAAACCCAACACGTACGCTGTATGTCTTATCAATGGCAAGCCCTCACATTCATCAATCACTGTGTTCCTTGTTAGTACAAGCGGACGACATAACTCCTCTTCAACTATTGATAAAAGAATTTCTAAAAAATGAAGTAAATTTGATAAAGAATTAGGCTAGTTATTTGATTTGTTACGGGTGACAGATGTGACCAGTTACTCCGAGAACTATCTATTCTTAGTTTTTATCTAACTTATTTATCATGTAGTGACAGAGCATTGATGTGTACTTCAAGTTCGTTAGTGAAGAAATCGTGGTTCAACTAATATTGATCTTTGATTTCAATTGATGCGTGAAGCATTTGACGGGGCATGGTTGCAAAACAAGGTTCTGTTTTCCAGGAAATGGTGATCTGATTCACTAATTCGGATCTAATTGAAGGCACAGTCCCATAACTCTATGTTATATACTCGAGAATATTATCCTATTATAATGAGCGAGCAATTCCTGTATGTATTTTTATATTTGGTTTTTTATATTTATTTATGGTTATTTATGTTTAACGGATCTCGAAAACGGCTCTAACGATTTTCACGAAATTTGAGACATAGTAGGTTTATGATATAAAATTCGATTGCACTAGGTCTCATCCTTGGGAAAACTCGCTGAACGACATTAAAAGGATAATTTATCCTTGGAAAAACCAATGATAATAATTTCGTCGTCAGTCGATAACAGAAGATGCGTGTGCCAGTGTGGGAGATCAGCTGTGTAATTAATCAGCTTACCGTATCTCGCGAGAAATCTAGAAATTTGAATAGACTCGATCAAAATAATCTGATTTGTTGACATGAGACATGGTATATTATCATAATATTCATAGTTAATCATTATTTTACAGTTTAAAGTGATTAATATGTGTTATTTTGTTATTCAATTTGGTTTGTAAACAATCTAAATTAGAACTTTTAGGTTTTCAAATATTTGGTCTGAGAATTTGACCTGAATTCAAGTGTATGGAACATAGCCTACTTTTTGGAATATTTATAGCGTATAAATCTAAATTCGGGGAAGGAACAGTTTTGGGCTGTGCCTGTTAGTCCTTCCCCAATCATTTTAAAGAATTGAGTTCTGTTTATCAATAAATAAATAACGAGCGAAGCTCGGTGCCCCGATATTATTCTCGTTATATGAATACATGCATTGTTACATCACTTAGTATAGTTACACAGTATAATGGTGGAAATTTGTAATTTTCCGTAAGAGGGACACCTGAAATCCTACCTCCTGATAGTTTCTCCTTCAAAATGCCAAGACCATGGGCATAGAGAGGCTAAAAACGACACAGTTGGTTCCAGTAAATGTAGTTGTGACAATACTCAAATGTAGAATTCTATCATTATGGACATTGGCGATTATATCAAGTTGGTCAATACAATAAGAGAGTGGGAAGTATTATTTTTTTATAAAAATAGAATAAAAAGGATACATTGATTTCATTTTTATTTGAATGAAATAGTAGGAAGCTAGAATAAGAATGTCAAACTTATAATGCTCAAATAGATTAGGTTGAGTGACTAAGTTTTCTTGGACAATTTTTACATTTTTGTCTCTATAATTTTGAGTCAATATAATTCTTGGAGATCAATTGATTGAACAATAAACATCGGACTGTGAATTGATTCTATTTCAAAGTAGAATAACGTCATAAATAATCGATCATCCCTCTCATAAAACCAACAAGTCCATCTCGCTAGATTCCTGATACCATTTTATGACAGAAATCAGATATCCGACACCACCATCTCTCACCAAGTGATAAATCATTCGACTATTGTACAGAACGACCGATCATCGTTCAGCTGGTGTCAAATCTCATAGGAGCAATCAGGTGTCATAAACCAGATCATAAAGTGACACCACTGAAGGGAGCGAGTGTTAATTTATTACAGTCATAAACACGAATTAGGCTAACAGATCTCTGTAGGGTGTAAAAACACACACGATAGATTCATAGCTCTGTAAATTTGCTTGGGTACACACAACCTCACACCTACTCACTAACACACTTGTAAAAGTTGAGTGTATTTTCGACACACAACTACACACCTAGACACTCACTCACACACATGTAAGCGTCGAGTGTATTTCAAACAAGCACTTACAATAACATGGCAGTAATAAAGTTATTCAACTGCTGTCATTAAAACTTCCCCTATTAAAAATACCTCAACGCAGATTATACGGCTTGAAAAGTTTTTATCACGCGTGAATGCGGGTTTGGGTGTGAATTATTTTAGTTACGGGCTGAACTTTATGGGCTTGTTACTAGATCATTGAAAAATTGAAACGTTTTGGTAATAATTTTAGCTCTAACACGAGCGATGAAGAGTGTTTCTTGACGTTGTGGGTCACGTTTTTCATTGTAAAAACGGCCATTTTCGTGATTTTTGCAGTCTCTCTTGCAAATTTCTGGTTTTTAGGTATATGAGTGAGGTTTAGGTGTACTTTAATTTTACTTTAGAATTTGTTAATTCCTCACCACACCTTCAAAAGGACTTGTACAGGATAGAACAGAAGAAATATAGCGTCAAACAATAGAAGTCAAGTCTCACGTCAAAACAATAACAATAATTATCAAACTTTCAAATAAAGTTGAAACAGCAGTAGCTCAAAGTTATTATCCGGGCACGTAGGATGTGGCCAAACTCAGTTTCTGTTGTTAAACGCCGGGAAAAGTAGGCTACATGCTTTAACAGATTGCTTGGAGTACTTAGAACTGTTTATTTGTAGATGGTAAGGGAAAGTAGGAGGAAAAGAGAATAAAAAGAGAAGGAGAATGAGAAAAGAACGGCAGGAGCAGGATGAGAAGAAGAAAACAAAGGAGTGGAAAAGATGAAAAGGAGGGGTACAAGATGAAGAAGAAAAAGAAGAAGAAGAAGAAGAAGGAGAAGAAGAGAGAGAAAAAGAAAGATGAGAATGAATGGGAAACAGTGGATAAGAAATGGGTGGAAGAAGAAAGAAAGCAATAATTGGTGACGAAAGTATCTGGGAGCAATACTTTACAGGAAGAATCGATAAGGAGATGAAAGAGAAATTAAAGGGTGTGGAATAGGATGAGTAGACAAAAAATACAATGAGAAGAATAAGGGAGGAATTCAGGATCACAAAAGGAATAAGGTATGTAGGTGAGAGTGTTGATCGGAGAAAATGATTACAAAGAACAATGAACAGAAGATGGAACTTTGAAGGATAAGATTAGGAATTAGAGAGGAGCAAAGAAGAGGCCTAATGTGATATGGAAATTAAAACGTTGAAGAACAAGGAAATAGGAAAGAAGAAATCAGAGAGCAAGAATTGGGGGATTAGATGACAAAAAATGAAGACAGCAGGAAAGAATAAAAATAATGAGAAAAATAATAATAAGTTATGCATTAGGTATTCGTCAGGTGTAACCTCAGCGCGGTTCAACGAAAATAGAAGGTACACTAAACTTAAATCTGTGGGTTCAACGAAGAGTGTTGAAATTCAAACTTCAGTAAGGAGTTGAATGCTGGAGTGCTCATAGCTGGTTTTGGTAATAGCGTCGCGTTCCAATTGTAAATGGCGGATGGCGCACAGAATTGCAGTTCAGCTACTTCTGTTGTATTAAAACTTTTGCAGTCACGTCTGTCGCATTATGCGTTGTTAGCTCGTACGCCGAAAAATTGTGCACGTTCTGCGGGCGTTTATTCTCTCAAGGGGAGTGTATAAATTCAATTTTTATCAACTTGCAAGACAATAGTGGAATTCCAAACCTGCTCCCTACGACTACAAGGTAAATTGTATTGACAGATTTTATTTCAAATCAAGCTGTTTCTATTTCTAAATGCAACAAAACTTATTATGGGATGAGGATGTTCATATCAGTTCTAAATCGATTTTTTTGTCAATGTTTAATTTTTATTTATTATTTTATTTATTTATTTAATCTTTCAGAATCACACAACTTACAGAAAAGTACCACAGGCTTATATAAGCCCAAAACGGTTCCAATTCTAATTTATACAACAGTCCAAATGTAGCTAGGCTATGTGAAATGTTAGTCAAATTTTATCAAATTTGAATATTTTCGACTTGGTAGTTGCTCATATTTATTCGATTGAATTCATCATAACAAAGCGAAATCATGTAAGAATTCAGTCTGACAAAGTTATTTAGTAATTCTCGAATATTAGATTGGGAAAGGAACATTACCATCATCATCATAGATATCATGAGAATAGACATAGAGAGGAATGTGGAATCGATTTCAAACCTGAATTACCTGGATTCTTATCTGGGAAACACATTTAAAGAATTTTGAATTTTATTTAACTTGTTACAACCCAACATTATTTTAAATAAAGAGTTTCGAAGATGAACTCTGCAAATATAAGTTTAGCAAAACTTTCATTCTCTCTTCCTCTCTTATTTAATGTCATTTAATGTGAATTAGTGTATGGGCCAGTATATATTGTAACATAGACGTAAATGAAGAATATAAATAGAATTATAAATCTTAGTACCCTTGACAATGAATAAAGAACTCTAATCTAATCTAATCCACGCAATGTTTCAGATTGTGATCAACAATAATTGTGTGGATTAGATTAGATTAGAGTTCTTTATTCATTTTCTTTATTTAGAAAAATTATTTTTCTATCTCTCTTTCTTCGAGGATATCCTAGACTGACTCATCATCAATCCCCCCAAGTCATCTAAAAGCAACAAGTCAATTACTTCCTACTATTGAATACTTCCGCATAAACAGCAAGGTAGGGGGTGATAGAAAGAGGGTGTTTTCCGAGGTAGACATCAACTGGAAAATAATTGAAAATCAATGAAGTTCCTCAATACTTCAGGCTCTAGTTATACCTACTTCAAGATATCAGTATTCCCTATAAATAAGGTGAATGCTTCTCATCCAGTCATTGCTGGCAGTTTGAAATGAATCTGAATTTGGATGATGAAGAAACCAATACAAATCGTTTCTGGACCATGTGCCTTTGCAATCAGAAGTGAACTCAGGGGTTCTAAGCTATTATGTATAGATAGAGGGTGTCCCGAAGTACTGCGGAAATATCATTATGGACAGAAATGTTATCAAGGAGCTCTCTCCAATGGCTGCCCACAAATTCCTCCCCTCATTAGCGATTTCGCACCCTCCACTGGACAAAGTGATTAGCACCCTTCACTTCTGTGATGCTCTGTGATGTTCTTGCAGATCTCAAACCTCACATTTCAACCTCAATTCGAGGCCACAAGACTCCTCAGAGTATTGTTGTTTCATCATTTTGGAATTAACCCGTAACGTCTTAATATCAAAACCAGATATTTCAATATGTTAGTAATATTAGCATGATAATTAGTATATTTGTTATTCAGTTTCATAAAATATCTCAGATAAGTAAATTTTACAGATGAAAATTAATGACAAATTGCATTTGTTCAAATGCTGATGAATAAATTATTATTATTAAACTAATCGTTAGTTTATAAATAAAGTTAATTTTCTCAACACCTGGTAACTCCAAGGGGAATTGCATTTGTTGAAATGCTGATGAATAAACTATTATTTTTAAACTAATCGTTAGTTTATATAATTATTAGTTAATTTTCTCAACTCCTGGTAACTTCAAGGGATTCTCCAGTGTTTCAGTAGTTCTAATTGAATTGGTTGAACTCCATCAGACCAGTTTTGTTAATCTTTTCTGTCTAAAAACCCCCATAAGGAATGAAAGCCTGAGTGCCACAAAAAGTAATAAATATACTGATAACATCAGTAAACTTGATTATTGAAGTGATAAAAGATCGGAAGTGAAAAAATTAGTGTGTTAATGATAGAAGATTAGTTTTCTCAAAAATTGCAGAATGATCAAATCTTAGAATCTATCACCATCAATAAGTTATGTAAACTCTCCTTTAAATTATCCCCATTCTTGATCCATATTATCTAAATAAAATGTGACTTCAAAACTTGAAAACTTCTAAAAAAACTTCTTCAGAACTTGTAAGCTACAGGTATGCCTACTACTTACATCCGAACATTACTTCGTTTGCGCTTATATCAAATGCTAGGTTTGTTCTGTGATTCGATATTGTTTACATCCAAACTTAGTTTGTTCATTTTTGTTAGATCAATTTTTTCCACTCCACCAAGCTTACTTCTGTCAATATTATTTCAGCTACAAACATCTCTTTCCTTTGTTGATTCTTGTGAAGATCTTAGTTCTGGAAAATGTTTAATTACATCTGAGCTTCCGCTACAAAGTAATTTGAAAATGATAATTCTACGTGAATTGCAATTTAAAATTGATGAGAACGAGAAAATTAGCCACATCCATCCCACTATACACACATACAAGCACTATTAAATTGAAAAACTTTCACTTCCATCCCATACAAACTAAGTAAAGAGAGTTTAGGTACTAGATTTGTGCAGCTGTTAGAAATGAATAGACACAGCTTGGGCTGTTCGTTGTTTTTTGTGTTTCTTGGAGGGGTGAATCTGACTAAAGTTGGTGAAGTCTGCTGAAAGAAAGATCGCCTATTACTGGTGAAAGCTCAAGACGCTCTGTTTTATTCGAAAATCTCATTAGAGAGCTCGGTAAAAGACTTTTCTCTTCTGTCTGTCCTATTGCCTTCGAGGAAGGGGTGTCCTTGAACAAATGAATGGAGAGAGAGATGGATGCTAAGTGAGTGAGAGAGGTGAAATTGGGGATGGAGAAAAGTGAAGAGCAAGGAAAAATTATGTTATCAAAGGGATCTGATTACAAAGTCGATGAACTAATGCTCCTTCAAGTTCAAAATGTAATATGGTGTTGATTCATTCATAAAATAGCATTCAAGTACCCTTTTTTGAAATTAAAATAAAATATGAGATTAAAAACACAAATTAAAACTTCTAGGTTTGATGTTCCACATCATCTAAACAATCAAAAAATCGAAACTAGTAGTTTCAATTTGTGTTTTTTAACTAATATTTTATATTAATTTCGAAAAAGGGTACTTGTATTAATTATTATTACTTAAATTAATTTCAAGAAGTGTTGATTTATTTTTTAAGTAAAGAATAGGATTAATATCGAGATTTTACTTATTTTGAATTTTGAAGTGGAGTACTATAATTTTCAAATTGTTATATAATAGATCACAATAGTGATTTTATATTGACCAAGGAGTGGGAACAATCATAAACTATTCTGGAACAAACAATCTCTTTGCTCTTTTCTATTTTTCTGAAGAAACATTATCAAAAAATATACATTGTCAATGTCTGCCATAGAAAAAATCAATCTTACAGTAAGTTTTCTCTGGTCCTGTTTAACATCCTATGATTCAATTTCAGACGAACATAAACTCAGCGAGATGGATGTATTCCAACGTTTAGCTCCGATAAGGGACAATATTCGTACATAAGCTCTGAACTATTTTCATTTTCTGCTTCAAAGACTAATGATCATCATTTTTTCCATGCAATCTTCATAATACAATAGTACATAATATATACAATGTACATGGCCACAATAGAACGAACAACAAATTTTCCAAAATTTACAGTTTTGATACACTCATCAGATTGTGTAAGATTGAGAAAGTCTCCTGAAATCACTCGTATGTTGAATCGGATTTCGTGAGGACCAAATCACGTGACATGACTAACTGTCAGTAGTGTGACACACGATGACTCATTCCCTCGTTTATTAGGAACACTGTTTATTTGCAAGGAAGAGGGAGAAACGGAGGCTCTTAGGGAAAGAGAGAGAGAGAGAGTTTGTGTAAGGAGGGAAGAGAAGCTGATGAAATTGGATGTGACAAGTTAGCGAACGTGCAGTGACTGCAATGATGAAAATGAGTGCGGAAGAGGACAAATGATGAAGTGAGATGGGATGAGGGAGAGGGAGCAGATTGGAAAAGGAGTGCTGATGAGTGGCTCACATGGACTAACATGCATGGAGTGTGTGTTATGGAGTAGAGAAGAACTTTAGAGAGGAAAGTTGTATTTGAGAATCAATGTAAGTTAATGCTGAGTTGCTGACTACATGAAAATCACAATAGAAAAGGAAATTGTTTCATACTTTGGGAAATACGGTTGCTCAATAGCAGATTTTTTTTATTGAAATGGAATTGGGATAGATACATGTTTCACAATAGACATTCTAGTACTCAATAGAACCGTAACTGATGGAAAATAGTAGCAAATTGGTGAGTTCTTTTTAGAAGGCTACTACTAGAATTTATGTCACATGTTGTGAAACGTGAAAGTGAATGATGTGAAGCTTTTCAAGCTTGACTTTTGCTATAAATACAAATATTATTTGGAATTGAATTTACATTTTTTATTTAATATTGTTTGATTTTGAATAATTTAACAACTATAGGATCACCATGGTCTAGTATGGTACTTTGGAAAATCTGTTAACTGAATATTACAAATTGAAACATCAATTTGAATCTCTATAAAATCTCAATATTCTTGTTCATTCTACTGAACTAAGAATTAATATGAAATTATACAGAGATGAGTCAACTTATGAAACTAGTATTTCAATTCAATTCAATTTATTTTTTTACACACACATACAAGTTTAATACGGAGATTAACAAAATAAAATACATGCAAACAACATCAACAACATTACACATTAAAACTAAATAAAAAGAAAGTGGTGCAAAAATATTTCCTGTTATATCCTATTAGTATTATATCCATTATTCATTTCTATACAATACTGTTTGAGTTATAATTCAGAGAATAAAAATATAATTCTATTGGTGGATGACTATTTCGGCGTCACCTGTGAGCTCTACTGTGTCACACAAAATCGACCAATCACATTCAAGTACGCTTCAAGTAGCCTGCACAAGTCCACGCCCACCTCTTACTATCATTGGCTGATGTCATCATATCATTCATGGACGCCATTTTGTTGAACGAAAGCTTGGAATGTTTTTGTGGGGTTTTAATCCGTGAAGTGATGATTGATTAAATTTTTGAAGTAGTGATGAAATTGCTATCTTCCACTATCAAAACGTATTTTTTAGTTGAATCAGGATTTGCTTCACACTACATCTTATCACTTTATAATAATCTTCATCCATTAATTTATTTTCGTACACATTCCTTCCTATGTTTGTAGACACTGCAATACCTAATGAGAATATATTAATACTAATGATGTATGTTGGTATTTGATACAGTGTTCTCAATGCAGTCCAGATACAGAACTTGATTATTTCAAATATCTCACATTTTTCAAACTATGTTTTCATACTGAATTTATCTCGTATGTTCTTATGTATTTTTTTCAACCTTAGAATCTGAAACCGTAACCTAGAAACAGAAACTACAAAACAAACAATAAAGCATCCAAGACAAAGGAAAGTGAAACTAGTGACGTATGTAGTAATTAAGATAGGATTGAGAGGGAGGAAGTGTAAGAGGGAGGAGTGGTGGAGTAGAGGAAGCAGTGAGTGTGAAATAAAGGGGAGAAAGTGGCACTTGAGAACTACCCTCGCTGGGGGCGATTTTGAAATTCCAGCCCCTCTACGGACGGTGAACAAACCAAAGGCGCCTGAAATTCCCTGGACAAATCACCCCTCCCCTCCTTCACGTAATAGCATGCAGATCTTTAAAAGCAAAATCTCGTTACGGCTTTCTTACGTCAGATGGTACACGGTTCTTCAAGGAACCAAGGTTTGAGCGTGATCTGTACCGTTGATTAATTCATTAAATGTTGTGATGAATCTTTCAAATAGATCTCATGAGAAGAGAGAAAATTGTGATTACCTTTTAAAATGAAAGAATTTGCTAAAGGAATAGTTAGCGACCGAGCGATAAAGCTTACTTATCAGTAACTGTATATTAGATAAGAGTACCGTTCTGTACCGAATATTTTCTAGGAAAATTATTCAATAAAATTATAATTATTTTGCAAATAAAGCACAAATTGTTTATGAATTGCTCACTGATTTTGAGGTTACACTTTGTTTACTATCGATCAGATGTTTTAAAACAGTTCGAACGCAGCTGACTGATTCAAAGTATTGTCAAACGTCATGCTGGCTTCAAGCAAGATATAATACCATCTCTAAAAATTATAAAACTATCAATAAAGGACCAAGAATTTCAAATAAAAAAATAAAATGTATGTATTATTGTTGAAATTATTTATTATTTAAGAAATTATATTATATGTCAGGTCTTATTGTAACTAAATAGATCATAGCATGAAATTATATTATTGATAAAACGGCAGAAATTAATTATAACAGTCTCAAACCTAATAAAAATTGTATAAGAATATTAATTTATTAATGATTTAATTCAACTGAACCACATGGTAATTAAATCTCTTTGGCAAGCCTAAGCCAATCATAGTGCATAGAAATAGCACCAAGAAGGTGATCGTTTGAAAGCAACACATGTTAATCTATTATCAGACAACAACCCTGCCTTATCATTTACGCTAGCACATGTACATTGTATGAGAGAAACTATGTCTAGAAGATTAAGCAGTTTTAAGAATTACATAAATTGAATTATTATTGTAATTAAAGGAATTATATTCTACTGCCTGCCACTGACGTCACGTCTACGTCACAATCTTTCTACCAATGGCAAATTTTCATGCAAATTATTACATCGAGATTCTCAGAAGAAAGGTCTAGCCGAGAAGCTTAGAGAAAAAGACAGCACTTCCCTTTTGAAATCCTCACCGTTCAGATCTCTTTTTATAGTTACCAAGACCTATTTGTGAAAATTTCTTGTTCGATTTTAAATGTTCTATTTGTGAGCCGATATTTTAGGCCAATCTATTTGTTATTTGTAAATTTCTGTTTTCATCAATCGATAAATTTAAAAGCTTAAAGTAAATTATCCCTTAATTAATTCGGTGAAGGAGATATTTAAACTAAAATTCCACACGTGCTGAAACCGAAGCCTGGATTGCTGCCGATCAAACGATTTTTGATCTAAAGAAGAAAACCACGACCGCCAAGGAAATTCACGTGAGTTATAAGTTTTAAAAGGGGCCCCAATCTACGCTTCGAAAATATTTCAGTGCAGAAAAATATAAAATTTTCTTCGTTAAATTATTGGCCACGCCGACAAGCGCTTTAGCATTTAAGAGCATAGAATTTATTCATGTAGAATTTCTAAGAACTTGTGGTTGATTAACTATCCTCCGCTGCCTGAACCACGACCCCGAGCAATTTTAAAAATATTTTATAATTCATTTTTTCACTATTTTTTCAAAACTGTTCAATTTTATCAATTGTAAAATTCTGTTGAATCACGCATGGTATCATGCAAGCACAAGAAAATTTTTAACTATTCTATTAATGCTAAATTATTATCAACCTGTAAATCAAATTCTGAACCTGCACTGTATGATTACATATTTTATTATAATATATTTCAGTTTTGTTAATTCGCTTTCTGAGTTCGATTATTTCTTGAGCCTGTCAATTATTGTGTCTGATACGTTCTATATCATCAAGAACCGATCGAATACGATCATTGGAATAATTGAATTAAGCTGGATATTGGAACAGGTCTAAGTGGATGTAGCGAGTGGGGTCAGATCGAGATATTTATTCTTTGTCCTTACCTGCTCATATATCAGCTTTTATCTGTTACCTACCTCGACTTTGGAGCGAACACATCAATTGTACAGCAGATGCAGCCATAGATCATATAAATTCCTACAATAGAGCTTAAAACCCGACAAGACTCTGTTCTCGAAGTATATTCTGAACGATATTTGGTCCAAATACCGTATCTTAATCCTTCAGAACTTATTAGAGACGCAGTCCCGTAAATTATCTACATCGGGATTTTTGCTCGACCTGTATGATTTTGTATGCTCATTCTTCACAGGTAATAATTTTAAGGTATTCGTATTCAGTGTTTAGCGATCGCTACACTACTTATAAAAATTTCATCACTATACAATTTGTCATTAGAAGAATCAAGGGTGAGCGAGTGTTTAGGCCTCCCGCGATTCCGACAATTATATGAATCTTGTAGTGAATCAATCAGTCTGGTGTTCACTCAGCGTCCACACACGCATTGCAAAATTTATAGCCGCTACACCATTGACTCAGTACAAGATTCACTCTACATGTGTGAAGCCTTCAAATCACGCTCCACAATGTACAGCGAAATTCAATTACAGGCCGCAGTATTGATATGTTTTCAACTTTCTCGTGCAATAAGTGATAGTAAGGTTGAGAGAAGGATAAAACTATGAAACGGGTAATATATTAGGAGAAGGGTGTATCTAAAGAAGAATTTAGAAAGGCTTATAGTGAGACTAATAAAAGGGAAGGCTTTATTGAAAACAAAGTATGTTCGGTATAAGAAGCGACACGAGTTGAAATAAGAAGCAGGCTGAAAACCTTTGATGCCTGTCGTTTATTTTATCACACAGCGTGACTCAAATACCGCTGAGAATAATGTAGTTTATACTTAAAATTGAACTTATAATTGGGGATGAAAACGATAGAGAAATTATTAATCATTCGCATAAAGTAGGTACATTCGAATTTGAGATAGAAATTATAACAAGGAGATTTGAATCACTTATTAAATAAGTGGTGTGTATCTCATTGAAACTTTCTGTTCCAATTCATTATGAAGGATATCTGCACTTTCACACTCAATTTCCACATCATTTGAAACCACATTTCTAGTCACGTAGAAACTATCCGGCAACAATCTGTTTCGAATGAAAACTGAAAATAATCAATCTACGGTTTACAGAGATGATTAGTCTGACCAAATAAGTTCAATTCAACTCAATTCATTGGAAAAAATAATAGAAATGAAAGTAATTATTATCGAGGATTACATCAAAACTACTATTACAATCATACTATTTGCTTTTTAATTAGTCAAGTCAATATAGACATAAAAAGGGAGTGTGCTTGCAATTTATATTGTATTTCTGATTTTTTATAATATATTATTTGGGTACATAAGAGAAGTCCAGAACCAATTTCTTTATGCAAAATTTCCTTCTGCTGGATATAGGGTGACCCAAAAACCTCGTATTTTCGGCTCATTCTCCAGTATTTCTGCCAAATCTCGTAATCAGACAGAAAAATTTGCTCCCGCTTTTTTTTAGATTATAAAAATGCTCCTTGTATTGTGAAAAACACCTAATTTTCAGCTTCAACCATCATCACCAACTACACATAAGTTCATGAGAATATTTTCTATGAGGATCACCCGTTAGATGCACTTCAATATTTCCTAGTGGAGAGGCGCGCTTAAGGACACCTCAAGGATCAAAATTTCAAACACCTATAACTTTTGACACAATGCTCAGATTTCATCGTACTACACTTCATTCTTCTCGGCTCGTCAAGGCGGTCCAAAATCATGCATTATAAGTCAAATTTGGTCGAAAATGGAAAATTTACCGTTCAGTGTACTTAAGCCCATATTCCAATACATAAAAAATGGCCAATATTTCTATATTCAAAGCTATGTATCTCGGTAACACCTTATTATAAAAATCATCACTTCATCTTGAAATGTACAATAGAATTTCCCCTTTCATCTTCTGTGAACGATTCATAAAAAATATGTTCGTGAAGTGAGATTTGATTGTTGATAAAAATCCGGGAATTATAGATATTTTTCTCATAGATATTTTTACGGTTTTGCCAGTTCTATGATAGAGAAAAGTGATTCAAGATGGATTTTAGGCAACTGAGCTCGTAGAGAATGAATTTATCTACAATTTGGAATCAATCATGAGTTTCTATAATGTATCAGACTCGTTTTAGAAACTCTTGATCAACAGTAAAATCAAGGAGAAATGTAAAAGCTGAAATCGCCATTTTTAAAATCTTCTGTAACTTTCGAATTGTATTGGAATCGAAAGTATTATTCATTGGAGTGGGTAGAGGGGGACAATTCTCATATCCTTACTAGATTTGGAAATTTTATCAGAAGTATTTCACAAGACATGCAGCTTTGAATATAGAAATTGGCCATTTCTTGTGTATTGGAATATGGGCTTAAGTACACTCAGGCTCAGTCCACTTCATGCATCTAACGGGTGATTCTCATAGAAAATATTCTCATGAACTTATGTCATTGTGCGAAATATCAATGTGAGGACAATGTAGTTGGTGATGATGGTTGAAGCTGAAAATTAGGTGTTTTTCACAATACAAGGAGCATTGTTGTCAGGTGTACCTGGAAATCTATATGAGATAGAGCGCTCTACCTAATCTCAGATTGTAGAGCACAAAAATATGCTCAGAGGGATTTTGAATTATATATCTAAATGGTAACGGATGAAAGATATTGTTGATCAAAAACTAAAATTAATCAATATTGATTTTTTCTTCAAATTTCAATCATTTTTGAAAAATCATAACTCAGTACTCATTGGAGATAGAAAGTTCCGAATGATCTCATTTTATTCATAATTTTATAATCTAAAAAAAGCGAGAGAAAATTCTTCTGTCTAATTACGGGATTTGGCAGAAATAGCTGAAAAATGGAAAATGAGCCGAAAATAAGAAGTTTTGGGCCACTCTGTATCTAGCGCAAGGAAATTTTGCATGAAGAAATTGTTTCTGGACTCTTATGTACCCAAATAATATATTAAAAAATCAGAACTACAATATAAATTGCATGCACCAATGTAAATAGTGACTGGATTAAATATCTAAATCGTCATTGGTTGATTATCTGATCTGTGGATTCAAATCTGATTCTTTGATCTCTGGTAGTGGATTAAATTATAGAGAGGGTCAAATTACCTCAACGTCACCTACATCACTTGTAATGAATGTATTAAATGTGAAATTGAAGACATTTGTATCATTTTACCCAATTACCGTACACACTATTACCGTATTACTGTATTACCAAATCAATGTCACCCACATCACTTGTGATATATCAAAAAATGTAAAATTGAAGACATTTGGATCATTTTACTTAATTAAGCTCTTACTTTACCCTCCTAGGCAAGAAATGTGTGTAACCTGAACACTATTGTATAGTAATTCTACCATTCCTATTTCATTCTCAATGCAGATTTTTTTTAAGTTTCTTTTTCAAATTTATTCTGCAGATGCTACTTTTTTATAATGTTATACAAAACTTATCATGCAATATGAAATGATACTCTCTCTTCATTAATTGAAGCTCACTGAACTCATCACAATATTTGTAATCAAATTGTCAACAAAACAAGCACTTGTAAATAATACAGCGTGACAATAATCCCAATCAACACCGTCCAATTAACGATTCAAATCAATTGTAAGTTCATGACTATAGTCAGTGATTGCCAATGAACCGATTTTACTGATCATCGGTTATCGGTGAAGCGACGAAGAACAGTGTCCTCTAATTAGGCCAGTTATTCGATTGGAATGTCGCCCGCTTCTACACGAAAATGCAAACATTCTGAATCAAAATGGCGTCTGTAATATTGGTCGAATCGTGTGTTTTGGTCACTGTTTACAAACTCTGTTGTAATAAGGGAGGCGTAACTGTTAGTTTTGTGGTTTTGATTTGCTTCCATCGATGGTGGAAATTAGGAAAATTATCACGATGTGATTTGAATTCAACATCCAATTCTGACTTTATTAGGGTTCTGCACTCCCACTTCTATGAGAAAAATATGATATGTCCATATCGCTTTGCAAATCATTGTAGGAAGATCTATACTGCAACACTTTGATTAATTGATCAAAATCTATAACTACTGTTTGTACATTTCAGACGTTGGATACCGGTACTGAGGAGAAAATTGAAGTTCTACTTCCAAGAGGTAATAGAATCAAATTATATTATTATTATAAAGAATGTTTATATACTGTATTACTTATGAGAATTCCCAATAATACAATTTTATTCAACAAAATGGAGAAGCTTCAATATTTTAAAAAATCAATATAAAAATTGAGATAACTAATTGAATCCAGTTATTCTTTTGCCTACTGGAAAAATACATTTTTGATACTTTGTTGGAGAAATTGTAGATTGTATCCCTTAAATTCAATGTATGAGAAAACCTACTATACTGAAAAAGCTTAGATATTGTCCAACCACAATTTTTTTGAATCAAGAATTTTTCTGATAGTTCTCGATTTCTAATAAATCTTCGGTTGGACGATATATATAGTATTCTTATTTAGTATGGATGAACTACCACAATATCTATCACCTTTACGACTACTCATAAATTGTATAGTTGATTTAGTTCATACATCTTCTATGTACAAGAAAGTTCCCTCTGTCCATGTAGTTGTATTATACTACTGAGTCAGCCTCCAGAAATATTTGTGGAACCTCATGTAACTCAATGAAAATCATCAAAACAACTCATATCACATATTTTCCTCTCAAGATGAAATCTCAGTTTATTACACTCGTTCTCCGTAATGTAGGCGGGGTCAAACTTTTTCAAAACTCGCAAACTTTCAACGCATTTTGATGACAAACGACAATCACAATTCGGCTGCTTCTCGCTTCCTTCGCCATAAAGCGACCATTACGCCACTTCTCGTCCTTACGAAAGTACAAAACAAAATGGAAAGAATCTCGGCAGCGAACTTTTGTACTTTGAGATGCTTCTCTGCACCAGCCAATAGGCTTACAGAGATATGTCGTAATCATTTTTATCCGAGACCTTTTTAGAGCCTCTATACATGCTTAGCACTCTCAATCATCAATCGCCAAGCTCTACATTTTCAGAGTTTTTTGTCCAAATGCACATTTCGCATTTCTTTGCAATGCTAGGGATAAAAATGAAGTCTCATTTCCTTTCTATGGGTATGCTGTTGTTAACATTATGAAACTTCCAGTGTTCCTGACAAATTTATGACACAATATGCTCAGATACGAGTTTTTGGGATTGGAACAATCTCTTCTAAGGAAAACCTACAGTCTCATGAGAAAAAAAATTGTTGCTCAGATGAATATCACAAGAATGTATTCTGTTGCGTCAATTTTTGAATGGAGAATTCTCCTGGTTCCGCAGGAAGAGTATAGCCCTTAAGTAGCCTCGTAATAGGCATATAGACGCAAAAAGCATAGCAGCCTCTTAGTAATAAATAGCCATAATAGTATTTCAATATTAGCCTATTATCATCATCATGTTGTTGTAGCATTTCATTGATATTATGGTACCAGTCAGGAATAATTTGTTCTTAATCTAAAGTCGCTTACTTCTGTATGGAATAGAGGTTCTGCGATAAGTTGGTCTAATTAGAAAATTATATCACCTGTATTAGCTTTATATTTTGGAAAGAACTTATATTATAGGAATATGGACTTGATTGAAAATAAGGAGGTGCCAAGTTCAGAACGGTATAATCTTACAATCGTGTTATTAAAATGGTCCTTCTTAATAAACTATTGACATGTAGTGGACTTGAAATAATAATATTTTCAAGTTGGTATTTGAAAACTCTGTATTTTCTCACTGCACTTGAAAATCAGTTTGCGAGTGATATATGAAATTAAGTGTCCCGTCTAGATCAAGAGCTCAGAAGTCGCATCCTCATGCATAATAAAGGTGATATTAGTGAGTATTGTAGCTCTTCAGTAGCCCTACGATATTTGCAACAAGGCCTCTGTAACCTATTAAATTAGTTACTGGATTGCTCACAGAAATATTGAAACCACTTATTCTAAGATCCCAGCATATTTTCTATAATACGATACGACGTTTTTCTGAATAAAGCGTTTCATAGTAGGCTAGAATATAGGACGAAAAGATTCTTAAAGACCAAAGAGATGAAAAGATGCGACTTCAAAGTCCATGTTGGTGATAAACCAGCGGGGCATAAACTATACAGTACTACATACCGCATCTTATACTAAAAATAAGTGAACAAACAACACTAGCTCTCATGGTTCTCTTTAGAAGATAAATAAAACCTAACCTACAGATAAGAAACGTACTCGTAATTTATCCTAGCTTTATCTCTGGGTGGATAAGAGAAAGAAAATTAAATTTTATGCCTGGACCAGGCTTGGTTCAATAACCCTGGAGTTATCTGGAAAACGTCAATAGCGCTGGATCATGTGTGGAGAGGCAATCAAAAATATCTTCTGTGACAATATCTGCTATAAATCGTCAGTTAATGTCAACATAACATCTAGAGTATTTTAATAAATCATCAGGAAATTGATTGGGGGATGTGTCAAATATGTGACCGATTGTACCTTATAAATAAAATCATGTCAAATGTCATTGAAAAATGTCATTTTTGGAATTGAGTACAAATTGTTATCTTACCCTTTTTCAATTTGAAAACACTTCACTCATCCGATTTTTCTCCACTCTAGATGGTTTTTGAGCGGAGCAGGAAATAGAGAGCGTATTCAAACTATTTTTGGCGTATCTATTGTAATGATATAGATCGACGTTTTTTAATCAGAATTTTTTTAGTCGAGTGGATCAGATGCTGGCTTTGTGATTCAGAGGCCCCGGGTTCAAATCTCGGCCCGAGCAAGATATATCTCGGGCTACTCCCGTGTTTCGGATGGACACGTTAAACCGTCGGTCCCCGCTGCCTAAAAAGTAGTGTAAGAGTAATGTCAGAGGCCCTGAAATTGATCAGTTGCGACCTGAAAACTCTGACACCAGACCTGAGCCAGTCAGGTCACTCGATATTATTATATTATAATTATAATTATTATTATTATTTAATCAGGATATATTGTGAATTTGGTCATTAGGAGATGGGAAGAAAAGACCAAAAAATGTCTTGAAAAAATAGGAAAATTTCCATTCCACATTATTGTCACATCTCAATCTCGTCTTAAACAATGAAATGAACCAGTTGTATACAGTTATGATACGTTAACATACTTTAAGCTGACAATGATTATTGTACAATCTTGTATAACGTGTATAATTTGGTTTCTTTGCAATTGAATGATAGGAGCTTCAACATTATTCTTCAACTCTTGTATATAAATTAAGTTGATAGTAATCAGGTCTACAAGAGAAAAATACTGGATTCCAAATTACAAAATAGTAATTTAGTATCTCGAATCATTTCAATCAGCTCTCTGCTTTCAACTGGCAATTTAATTGTACTTTGTATCCATTTTGTATTAGCTATAATTATCCACCATCTACTCTCATGCGTAAACGATGGGATATAACTCTGCAAGAAACGCAATTGAGAGATTAGACTTGTAAGCAAGTTGATTGAGCCATAAATGGAATTACAGCCGGTTGAATACCTTGCCATAAAAAGTCCAGCAATGATTGGCTCAACAATAATCAAACCGTTCGCGGCATTTGTTTCATTAGTGAAATGCGTGCAAAACTGCAACAATCATCGAACCATTCACCGTTCAAACAAGTTAGTTGCCTATCAAAAACAGAGAATGATACTTCAGGACACCGGAGTGGAAGTTAGGAATCTCAAGCATTTTTTGCTGCTTTGCTTAAATTCACTCAGTGGGATTTAATTCAAACTGACAGCATTGGTTTTACTGGAAAGATTGATATTATGTAAAAGAAATGCTGATTGTTTGAAGTCAATCTTACTATATAAGTCAAAGTCATAGTACTTAATAATATAGATAGAGTTGTATGCTATAAGCTAGCCTGGCAAGTAGTGGGCTTCGCCTTGCTAACAAGACTTGACGGCTACGTTGTTTACATAGAAGTATATGTGTATATACAGTAGATATAGGTATATGGTTGTTAGTGGCGCAGCGTGGTGGTGGGGATAGGAACGTGCTGTGAAAAGTGGAGGGGGAAGAGCCAGACGCCACAGTCTGCCGATGGATCAACTTCAGTGCGAGTCGAGATTTCGTCAGTTGCGTTTCTAGAGTCGTGTTGGTAGGTTGTTAGTGGTGTTTTTCGCGCGGCGTGTGAGTTTGTGTGTGGTTTGTTGTTTTTAGTAAACTTTTCAACAACTTTCATCAGTTCTATTGGATTACTTTGCCCGATATCTACACAAAGTAAGTAGTTTTTTGTTGTGGTTTTTCTCTAAAATAATATACTGGAAGTGAGGGAAGTATTTCATCAATCTTGCACCTTTCATGTATTGCAAACGGTTTTTCCAACTATGTCTCAACCCTAAAATCAGTGTTGTTTTGTAATTATAATAGAAGAAAAAACACTCTCGAAATACTCTTGATGCAGGCTACTTTGGAAATTAAGAAGTTTGGCTTTTCAGGAATTCAGTTAAGTATGCAAGAAAATCGCTTTTCCGGAGGGTTTTTATCTCGACCCCAGAATAAAGATGATATTGAAACACATAATAAGATTATGTTACTTCAAGTGTGATTCCCCATTCTAGGATAACATGAAACTATTATCCTGCATTACTGCATTATCTGTATATAAAAACAGATTGGTTCATTTTTCTTGTAAGATAGAAGACTATCAGAAACCTACTGAATGTTTTATCCAGAATGGAATACTAAAGTTCCATTTCCGAATCATATAGAAAATATTGAGTCACGTTTGAAATCATTCTGCATTTTTTATTATTCAATATGCAGTGGTCTTTGAATTTGGTTCGTTGATGATATTTTCGCAGTTACCTTTCACTATACAACAATAATCTTCTCTATTTCAATTTTATTATTGTTACAATTTCTCCAATATTCCAATTATGATAATTCCTCCCTTATTGTTGAACCCCTCCTACATAGTTTTTCGCCCTGCCGAAGGGAGAATATAATAACCGAGAACGCCGGTTCTAGCTTCCAGGTATAGGGGCAAGCCTGTGAACGGGAAAAGCTCTTCATCGATGGTTTTCCGGCTGAGCATGATAAGAGAGGAAACCCCTTATAAAACGCTAAGGTTCAAATTTCGATTAATATAATAGTAATTGCATAGATTTTCCAGGAAATCATGATTTTAGAATTTTTACAACCACCATCATAGGATCGAAATGATCTGATGATTCACACACGGAGAAAAATATTACTGTTGACAATTTCAGTTGAATAGAACGGATAATGATAATGAAAATGAAAATTAACGAAATGAATCAAATTTAGGGAATTTGATAAATCGAATTTTGTTGTCTCTCATAAAATGACTCATCAATATGGTTCCTAAACTCATTCGGTACGCTGATGAGTAGCAAATTATTTATGATATTTTATGGAGAAGTACTGGTATCATACCTTGAATAATGTAGATCGATGATGTCTCTCTCTAGTTAGATTACCTTATCGTAGCGTGCTTCGAGCTCATCGCTGTACTAATGACATATTCCTCTACAGTCCGAATTCTCTCATCATGAGCAATTACCTTTGATCATTGAACATGCTAGTTTCGAATTTATCGTGATGAGAAAGTACAAGATTCGATTACTGCTTCTAGGACTAGGGGTCTAATTCCCAACTGGAAATTAGATTATTCTGTCAGAAGAAAATTTGGGACCGATCTACTGCCAATTTCATTCGTTTTGATGTAGTGTTGGATATTATGCAGTTATGCCCGTGGATTAGATAAGAATAGGGTAAAAATATTATTGATAACGCCGGAAAGGTAGATTTATTTTTCGAAGTAACAAGCTTTTTTCATAACGGACAAACACGATTGACTACATTATTAGGTTTTTTTTTCAAATGCGACAGATTATTCATTTATTACTTGACTATTGATTTATTGTCTCCATTATTATGTCCAAAAAGCAATTTCCTCGTTGACTCATATCTTTTCCTAGGGAACCTGGCAAGAAAAGAATAAAGTGATCTCCAGAAATATTTTCTAAATCTCAGCTTTTACAAAATTACTCCTATGATTTATATAAATTACAGCTACATTGTAATTTGGAATTAGAAATGTTCTGCTTTCTTTCGGTGATCATTAAATTTCCTTGCAGTCTCACAGACTCACAGATTCATCCACCACCATTGCTCCTCTACTTCAATAGTACCTATGCTTCGAATTGCTAAGCTTGTTGTATGCTATGTTTCACGTATTCCATATATTTTCCATGATAATAAACCTTTTGCCAATTCCCTATACACATTTCCGGGTACGCTCTACATTTTCCATGTATGCTATTCATTTTCCATGAATCCTACGCAACTTTTACGTACGCTGAACAATGTCTATGCATGCTCTGCATTTTTCATCAATGCTAAAAATCTACCATACACAGTATTTATATATATTCTCGACTATAGTGCGGTCCACGTTATAATGGCAGTATTTGATTAACTTTGATGTTGCTATCCTTGTCTATCATTCCACAAAGTAGGTGGTACTATCCTTTTTTAGCTGCATAAAGATGCCAAATATGTTTTTGACAATATGGAAAAAAAATTAATTAAGGCAGAGAACAGGCAACGCTGCTCGTCTATCTTTATCCACTGCCATTACAACGTGGACCTCACTATAGACATGTTCTCTGATTCTTTACATTTGTTATGTATAGTAGCCTACACTATGCATTCTCATTACTATGAGTATGATATGCATTTACCAACATTGCATAACATCTCCATCTACACTATTAATACATTTTCTATGCATGTTTTCTGATTATGTACATGTTTTATGTAGCCTACACTATGCATTCTCCAGGTACAGTGACTATAATTATATTTTCTGCAAACTCCATTAACTTTCACTTATGTATTCTGTATTTTGTATGTTATATTGCTATAGGATGTTCAATTCCATGTATCTTGTATAGTTATATTTTGCAAGTACGCATCATACCATGTATGATTGATTAGTAAGTGTGTTGGGAAAGACAGATGCCCCCAACTGCATGGTGAGGGTAAGTGAGGCCGCAGGCGGTAAGGTTGTTAGTGCTTTGCGTTTCAGAGCTCGCACAGATTGACTGATGAACTTGACTTGCTGATGAAGCTCTGTGAGCTCTTTGAGGCCTATTTACAGCTCGGCTGCAGCAGGCGTGTGATCTCATGTCATGATTTACGGCCACATTCGTCACTCATTAAACGGCTACATTGATGGCACTGTGTGCTTCTTCACTGGTCAATTGCTCTCTGAATAATTGTGGAGTGACCTCGAAGAGTAACAAAATATGGATGAACTTGAAACTTGAGAAACTTGAATTATGATTAAGAAAATAGGAATGCTGCTAGTCTGTTTATGAGTAATAATATAGAGTTAGGCTATAATAATATAGGAAAGCCACTATCTGCAAACGAGTTAAAACTGATCAGTAAATCTGAAAATTTTCGTATATTTTTTAAATGCCATATCTTTTTAAATTTGAGTAGTTGTTTTTGATTATTCAAAAAAAAATGTACCCACCTTTTTGCAGTGATGCGGTAACAGCTTCCATAATGAATGTTATAATCATTACAAGATTCTAATTGTAGCATAATTTAACAGTCATTGATAGGTGATTATCACAATCACAATTTCAAAAATATTTTGATCAAATCTCATACTATTAGTCATACAAAAAATCGTATTATTGCTCTCAATTGGCACCAACTACTAGTTTTTTCAAGAGACTTGGGAAATTATCAGTAATAATTCATAAATATATTTTACTTCGATATGACACAAAAAAAAGCACAAGCACAAGTATTATTCTTTACAATCAGCTACCTGTCAACTACATCAGTCAACTACATTTAGTTTTATCGTTCGTATTAATGTTGCGAAGATTGATAAGTAGTTAAAAATCGGTAAAAGTTTGAGTTCTGAGGATCTGGATTCACTTTCCGAATGTAGTAACAGTATTTAAAAGTTTTATAACATTCTCGTTTATCTAAACAGGTTTTCCGCCAAAAATTACGTTTTCCCTTTTTAGATAAATTTTGATGAATCTATAGTACACAGATAATATTTACAGTTTAGCTTTTTGAAGACTCAAATCATGAATTATTTCGGAAGGAACAACGTATTCAATTGTTTACCTGAAAATGTCAAAAAATATTGGCCCATGGGGGGATCGAACCCACGACCTTCGCGTTATTAGCACGACGCTCTAACCAACTGAGCTAATGGGCCGAGTTGATTGACAAAGTTTAGACGTATCTTACCAATGTAAATAAATTATTGATTTTCAAGACTTCATCACTCTTAAGAGTTAGTTAGCAGAAGTTTATGTAACTGTGCATAAAATTTACCTTATCTTATACCTTATACGCGGGTTTTTACAGCCTTTCCGGCCGTTTCCCGCACTCAACACGCCATCTGCCTCTATCTCTCCATACGTCTTGTTGGATGCCCCTGCTCATCATGGCCTCTTCTATGTTTTGCTGTCAAACCGTTCGTGGTCGTCCTCGTTTTCTCCATTTTTCCAATTTTTCTATTTCATTATCCAATAATTTTCGAGTAAATTTATTTCTGACGTTCGCAATGATTCGCATGTAATTGCAGATTGGAGCAGCTTATCTTCTGTTTACCGTGCTTTTTATTCTGCTTCATCATCAAACAATAAATCAGTAATCTCGAGGGTAACGTGATTACGACTACTTCAACTCATTCTGAAGTAACTATGTCACCATAAAACAGTGCGGCTATGGTATCAGTCAGTCACTGTCACTGATAACAATAATCAATACGAGATTTTGAAAAATTGTTTCTTAGATTGTCGAAGTGTTGATGATTGCAGAAACTGATTTTGCAGTCTATATTATTTTTGTAGCTATATGGCAACTGGAATTTTCGGAACTACCGGAATATAAATTAAAATTCATTTAATTGAGTTATTTCAATTTCTCAAAAGTTGTTAATCATCTATTCCCCATGATATTTCAACTGCTCTTTACTGTGAGCCTAGAGGAGAGAGAGATTAAAGTGCCCAGCTAGTGTGTCGGTGTGTTGAAAGTTGGAAGGGTTGCCTCCTGTTCCTTTCAACACACACTGTGTGCCTAGAAAGAGAGGCACAGCCCAGAAGAGCCCAGATTTGCATAAGCCGATTTGAATGTGACTACCGCCATAAACATTGCGCATAAATCTGGGCGTTTATCGCGTCGTTCCGGGTCCCAAACCAAAATTTACAACAAATAAAGTTGGCTTGGCTTTAGCGTCTGATGCCGTGAGAATTGCACATTGTTACAGGTGGTATAAATAGGTATAGTGATAGGTGTAGATATAAATATATAGGCTACGATAGTAGTTGCGACCTTAGAAGGCACTCGCTCCACTCTTCGAGATCCACTTAATACTGTCAGCATTATTCAAATGTGAAGCTATGGTATTATTTATAAGGAATGCTGACAGTTGGTAGTGAACCTCACCAGAGATGATTGCCCACTTTGTTGACCGTTAGTTGTTTCTCTTCGCTCTAGAATTGGAGTGATGCTTGTTTTCCAATGATTTACTTCAAGTAGTTCAACAACAATCTTATTGTTTTTTTGAATTCAAATGGGGCATTAACACCTGCAAGTACATGGTAACAGTTTCAGAGAAAAAACAAAGAACAATCGTTGTGTTTCTTTGGATTGAAATGGACATCACCAGCTGGAATGAAGGTGTAAACGACTACCTACAACAAAGATGCTGCGATTCTTCTCTGTGGAATTACACAGGGAACAGAATGGTCTCTAGATAAAATTGTAGTGGTGAAGGTAGAGTAATTTGAGTGCATATATACAAGGTATGAATCAAATAACGTGGCAGATGGCAATTTGAAATCCAAATATATTCGAGATCTGTTAGAAAGATTGATCTGCGAATACAATGATGGAAGAATATACTGAAAGAAAGATGAAGAAACATGTTGTGAGTAGAATTAAAAAAAGGTACTTGAATTTTTATTTCAAGTTATTGATAGAAAGAAACAGTTATTTCAAGAGAGAACAATATTGATGAAGAATATCATGTGTTGTAGAGAGAATGAAGTAGTCCAGATAAGTTGCAGGAGAATAATTATTGGTAGAATTGAGACGTCCCAGATCGAGAGGGATTTCATAGTGTAATATCTAAGGTATAACTAGAAATTTATATCTCATTGATGCAGTAATTTATACGCATATAAATCTGTGATTATGGTGTACTAAATGATGCCACGTTGGGAGCAAATCAATTACATTTTAAATATGAACGTCCAATATAATCTTGCTCTCACACCAAGATTAGACCGAAGCTCTCTCGGTTGATATCATATAAATTAGGCATTGAACAAGATTTACTGAGCTTACAGTATTTTATTAGATTATATAAATAGTAGAATAGTATATGTGGACTTTGTTTGCTGAGCTCATAAGCTCATATATTTGCCAAAATGCATTCTGCCGTCCTTTATGGCTAAATGCATAATATTGTATGTAGTATGACCAGTGAGGATAGAATTTAAATTCTTACATTCAATACTCACTGAGTGTGAACGGCAAAAGACATGCATAATAAATGAAAATTCATTTTCACAAGAGTATTAAAGTGAATCTATTAGCCGCCATAGGATGTAGAAGTGAAGTGCTATTCCACAATAAAATGCCCAAGACTCCCACTACTCTCTATTGGAAGCCACAGTTCAACCATCAAAACCTTGCAGCTTCTTCTTTCTTCGTGGGTGGAGTCTGGAGTGGTCCATCCTGCACACCTGCCACAAAAACAAACATCCCAGGTAGTTAGTAGTAGCTGCAACCATTATATTATATCTGTATATTGTGAAATATAGATATATTGTATTAGCCACCGATCTACCTGGATCCTGATGCACCATGTGATAGCCTGCCTGCTACAGGAACATTTTCAGTTGTATTTTATTAACCATAGCGAAAAAACGATGCTCAGACACCAAGTGATTTATAGTCTGTAACCAATTATCTATAGGGCTGTTGCGTTTGTGCGTGTCATCAAGCTGAGTGTATGTGTGTGAGAGTGAGTGAGAGAGTGAATGTGTGAGACTGCGTGAGATAATGTTAAAAAGAGAATAATATAAGGGAAGTAAAAAAGAATGAATGGGGAGAGAAATGGTGGAACGTGGAGAGAAGAATTGAAAAAACCGTTTCATTTCACCTGTGTCAAGCACCATTCGTCAGGATCATTCTTCGCTCGATAGCAAGCCTAAAAGCTCAATTTATTGCTCTTGCCATTGAATTCAACGAAGAAAAAGATCAAAAAGAAATAGAAGAATTCCCTCCTTCACTTCTGAAGGTTTCATCTTCATCTTGATCCACTTTGCTCATATGCAATCCTTCCATCAGTGATCTCCTTTCTAAAATAGCATGATGTTTCTTGGTGGAGTAGACCCACTCTTCTTGGCACTATTCGAACGTCCTTCGATTGAAGCTTGATACTTCACTTCTCATCTACATCGTGGTATGGAACAGGAACAATACAAAAGACGATGAAGTGATTTCAATATTGGGCGTTTTTCATCATTCCACAGTTAAGTACTGTAATTTGAATTTACTATTAACAGTATTCTGTGTATTGTATTAAACTCTCTTGGAAAAAAATATATTTGAATAGAGTCTTATTCAATACAGTATTTTAAATTTTCTGTAACAGCAAAAACTGAAAATCACTCTGAAAATAAAAAGTCCGTTAAATCTTATTCAAATTATCATTATTTATCTATTTCATTAATTTATATACGATGCAAATGACACTAATGTAATAATATTGGTGGATAGAACAATAAGGCAATTCTTGTGCTTTTCTTCCAAATTTAGGTGATGGCACAGCTCAAAATAAGGTTAGTTTTTCACATATAATTCCCATCCAATTTCAGTTCAAAATAAACATGGAAACTATAAGTTTTCAATTTAGATGGCTCCGATTGATAACTTATTTCTAGATTTTATTTCAGTCTACATGACTGACCTCCAATCGAATTTTCTGTTCTCCCCAGTTTAGTTGACCAGTCTGGTGGCTTTCGAAAACTCTTCGTTTTGCAATTGTATTGTAGACTGTAGTGGGACCCACTTTGAACTGTCAGCATTCATATGAATTACGCAAATTCTTCCTATTCAACCAACGCTGACCATTGAAAGTGAATCATCCTGTACAGAATGCAAATGAAGAAGTTGGCTTGCTGTGTCCAGACGAGACCGATTCCTCTTTGTTTCCAAGAGATGCTAAAACGGTTCGCTCTGTTCTGTTAATGAGGCGAAACTGGCTGCCAAACTCACACAGTCTGCCTGCAGTCAGATTAATGGACCAGTCAGATTCACTTCATAGTGTCACCATTGTTTTAATAGGAACCGTTGAACTTATTTATGAGAATTGTTGACAATTCAAAGACAATCTCTCAGTGTTGATTTTCACTTCATCTGTCAGCATTGGTTGGGGGAGAATTGTTAGTATCATTTATAAGAAATTCTGACAGTTTGAAGTGAATTCAACTTAAGCTGTTGACTGGCCACGGTCAAATATTTTCGTGTTTTTTTTTTCATTTGCTTCTATAACAGTCACTTAATTTTGTGATATGTATCACAACCGTTTTCAATCAATACTATAACATCATATAACATGATTAACGTGAAACATTCTTAATCAGTGATCAGTTCCAATCAAATCTACCTGAAACTAGACGATATAAATTGATTTGAGCAGGGGTGCCCACAGCATGTTTTGATGTCGCAAATTGCGACATGAAGCTGAATTTTGGGGGGGATTTTTGGAAAAAACTAGGGAAAATGGGGGGGGATTTTTCAATATACAGTTTTTAAGTACCTAAATGGATAACAAATTTTGAGAATTTTGGGGGGGAATTTTGCGACATGGGCCATTGGGGGGATGGGCACCACTGGATTTGAGAATGTGTCTTGTGCGAAATAAATTGATAGTACAGTATTTTTAGATGATTGAATCGGGAATTAATCTTATGAGCTGGTACATCAACAACGTGTCTCATTTAATTATTTGAATTAATCAGTTAATTGAATACTTGCAATTCACTCATTGTGTAGTTGATAAGTTGATATTGTGGTAATTATTCATATTAAATAAAAATACTAAGAAACTGTCAAAAACATTGTTTATCAGATATTGACTGACAATGGTGTAACAACCGAAACCGGTCTTTCTAAATTTTAATTAAATCTGTGGTTTTTGACAATTTCTTAGTCTTTTTATTTAACTTGCAATTCACTTGAATCACTTGTTAGCAATATGTTGTACGGAATGAAGGAATCCAACTGTTTTCATTGTAGGATTAAGCGCTTTCTCCTCTTTTAAATTCATTGTGATAACAAAATCAATTTTTATAGATTTCAATGGTATCTGAATAATCTTGTAATTCCGTACCCGAATAGTAGAAAAGTTCTGAATAATTTTTTTTATCTTCTGGTGAATTTATATTAATATTATAATGGTATGATTATCCGCAACACTATTTTCTCCTTGTCTATTTTATCTTTTTCTGAATATGATGCCCTCGTTACCTTGTGGTTGATTAGTTGTAGAACTATGAGAAATCAATGAGCTTACATTACATTTTGGGGAGTTCTGAACTTACACATTTATTCTTGGTAATTATTTTGAAGCTGAAAGATGCAACCTGTATGTTTTCAAATTTGATCTGTCCATTTATTTATCCTATTTCTTCTTGCTTCAATGTCCTTCCAATGCCCATTTTAGTCCAAGTTCCTTGTAGTCAGTTCCAATGTATCATGGTTCATGGATAAATAAGAAAGTAGAATTAAATAAATATGAACTGGGAAGGTAAGCAAACAAGAGAGGAAAACAAGAAAAGAAAATAGGTCATGTATAATAATTGCATCTGGAGCAAGCTTTTCATCTACTCTGTAACCTTTCCAACGTATTTAGCGAGCTACTTCTCAGCACAACAATGCACACCTGATGAAACCCTCGTTACCACTGCATGGCATTGTACTGTTTTCCACTTGAGACTCACACCAAACACTTGGTACACCTACAGTCGGCACTTACTTCCCATAGTTCACCTCACCCAACCTCTCACCACTGATTCTAACTTTGAGGAGAAGAAGTAGAAGAACCAAACTAATGAGCCGCACGTCCAAGGAGAGAAAAGTAACAGTAAAGTAATGAGTGTCACGTGCGTGGAGAGAAATACAGAAAAGAGAGAGTGTGAGTAAGAGAGAGTGACTAAATGCAGTACAAGTGAATGTGTGAAGGTCTTCTGGACATCCTAAAAGGATTCCTTCTCTATTTCTAGTAGTCGGCCATATACGGGTTCTTAGTCTATCTTGTGTTCTCCTCTGCGTTTCTTCTTCTGTTCTTATCTTTATTCTTCATGCATCTCTTCATTACTTATCCACCTACCCTTCTGACTCACATAATTCTCCTTCTTCTGGTCTTTATCCTACTGTTAATTGATAATTCTCTCTTTCTAAGTATTCATCATTTACCTCGTATCATTTTTCTACTTTATCACCATTTCGTCTGATTTTCCTTCATCCTAAGATTCTTTTTCATCTCTATGTTAGTGTTCTCTATATTTAAATCAAATTTACGTAATCCTACTTCTCCTTTCTCATTCTTAGACTTCTGCCAATCAACCTTTTTCCATTACTTCTATATCAACTTCTCCCCCTCCTAACTCCAAATCTTGTTCTCATTCTTATACTTCTCCAAATCTCACCTGTTTACTAGGTATATGCTTGTCCTATTCTGCTTATTTACTCGTCCTGCCTTATCGAATAACCTTTTCCTCTAGTTCTTTTTCCTTCCCCTTTTCATGTTTTCCTTCTGATGTGTTTTATTATTCTTATCATCCCATTTTTTCTGTATTTTATCTACATTCTTATTCATTAACTCATTTCTCCCTGTCTTTCGCTTCCCATGTATCTCTGCTTGATTCTGTTCATTATCAATGTTACAATAATATACCATAGACTTGAACCACAGATACCTTGGTTATGTCCATACTGTTCCTCATCTTTTCTCCTTAATATTTTATTCTTTCCCCCTCTTCTTCTTCTCATATTGAGCCTCTTCTTCTTGACCACTTCTTCCAACCCAACTCAACACTACTATTTCTTCTCACAACTTTGCACTATCGTGCACCTGACTACTAAAACCAATTCCCCGAGTTTCTTACGAGCTGCTACAACTCTACAACTCTACCACCGACCATCAATATACATAGTTGCTCTCACCCCTTCTCCTGCCACTTCCTTACTACTTACAATTTCTTCCTCCTCATCCTTCGTCCTTCATCATCTTCTATCAGCGCGCGCTTACCGCGAGGTCGTTAGCCTCAACAATCGTGCTTCCATAGACGCGATAAGGAGCCCCTTTAACCTTGCCTCTCTCCTTCCCACTACTTATCTCTACTCTCTTCTGCGCCCTTGCTGCACTTTTCTCTTTCTTCTTCTTCATATTCTTCCTCGTCCTCACACCAATTTACATTCCGAGACCCACGGCGACGACTGCGATTGTGCTAGTCGTGCCTCTACTTATATTTCTTTCCTCTTTCCTTGTTTCTCAGCAGCTAGCTGTGTTCTCCAAAGATAAACTGTAAACATAGGGGCGTGGACGAAGCAAATAATGGGTTGGTGAAGAACAATCAGAGGGTGAAGAAGAAGAAAAAGAAGAAGAAGAAGGAGGAGGAGGAGGAGGAGGAGGTGGTGATGGAGAAGGGAAAAGATTGAGTAGAGGAGAAGAAAAGGAAGGGAAGGAGAAGGCAATAGAGAAGCAGAAAAGTGGGGAAGAAGAAGAATAGGGAAAAGAGGAGATGAGGAAAAGAAGAGAAGAGATTAAAGCAACATAAGAACATCAAGATAAGAAACAGGAGAAAGAAGGAGAAAATGAGGAGTGAAAGAAGGAGAGAGTGAGGAAGATTTGTAGAAGAAAAAGTTGAATTGAAGAACATCAACGATAAAACAATAAGAACAAGAAGTAGAATAAGAGTAGAGAAGAGGAATTGATGACGAGGAGAAATGGTGGAATGAGTGAAGAAGGCGAAGAAGCAGCAGGAGAGGAGATGGAGTGGAATGAGAAAAGGAGTCCAAGAAGGAGGTGAAGTAAATGGAGAAGAAGTCGAAGAAGGAGTTGAAGAAGGAGAACATAAGAAGGAGAAAGTGTGGTGAAAGGAGGAGAAAATATACAAAAACGAGAAGATGATTCACTTGAAGATTTCGAAAGAGAATAAGGTAAAGCAGGAGTGGAAGAGGATGAGGATTAGGCTTGAAATCAGAAGAAGAAGAAGAAGAAGGCGATCAGCTAAAAAACCAAGTAGACAGATAAGATTTGGTAGTGTAAAAAGGAAGAGAAAGAGAGTAATAAGGACGAAATGACTAGTTGATTGTGAGTCCCTTTCATCCGTCACACAAATTGGAAAAACGTTGCGTTGCTTTTCAACGAATCTCCACCTCTTCGGTGTTGTTCGGCCTCAGGCGTCTTTTTAACGGTGATAACGATGTATGTTACTCCATGCCGGCAAATACTTGCATCGCAGTTCACATTTTATTTCGAATATCATTACCGGTTTATTTATTTATGGCCCGTTTGACTTACTGCATCCTTGTTAACGGAATTGATTTTCTCCGTTTGTCATATCCGAAACAACTATAGTGTTGAAGGTTATTGATTTACAGTTTGATTTATGGAAATAATTTGTAGATTTTCAGTTACTGTATGGAGGTTATTGATTTCCATAGACGAAACTATTTTTAAATGTAGTGTTTGAAATAACAAGTTTAATTTGATTCCTTAGTTTTAGTTTCATTCCCGAAATTAGACTTTATTGTTATTAGTCGTTTGAATCGGATTCTAAAAATTTCATGGATGGAATGATTTTTGTGGACGTCATGTTTGATCGCCGTTCTGAACTTATGCTACAGTTTTTAATCCATGCATGTTTTATCTTGGAATACACATTAAATATAAACGAAAATATACCCGTGCTTTACAATATTATACATTCTTTATAAAGTGTATACACAATACTTTGTCAATCACGAAAAATATCCTTTTGAATGAAAATCTTATAATTATTATTCTATTCCATTTCCTTCAGCTTTGCTCCAGTAGGCATTTTATGTAGGAGTCGACATTGAGTTGTTTAGAATCAAACATGTAATACACAATACAGATTTTTAAATGTCTGCAATTTCGAATCATAAACGACTAATCGATTTTAAAATAGTACAAAAAAATCATCCAGCATTATCTTAACCTATTCTTCTATTGAATCGAGAAAATCTGAGTTTGGCTGTGAAGTAGCTGAAGTAATGTGTGAGGAGTACCTATCTGTAATTGAATAACAATTTATTTTAAATACTGAAACACATTGAGGATAAAACTTTGATCAGATTGAGGATGGAAGGTGTGGGAAGAATTATGATTTCAGTCTTTTCACGTTATTTCCATGTAAAATCATCCATTCTCAATAGATCGGATTAAAATTACTTCGAAGAATAATGTAGCACCCTTTTTACCTTCCTAAACCCTCCTTAAATCATCTCCGATAACTCGTTCCCCTTTCCCCCAAAAAACATTTTCCTGATTTTTGTCTCCGCTTCTACTTCAATTTCCTGCACTTCATATTTTATATTCAATCCCTAAATACGATAATAAAAGTGAATTGATCGGTCGCCGGTAAATGCGTTCTCGATAAATCAATGAGGGAAACTGTCCGGGTGGAAGAGTTTTCCGAGGAAAATAAAATGCATTAAGGAAGATATACGATTTGTGCAACCCGGGTGGGTGGTTAGTAGTGAGATTCACTCCAAACTGTCAGCATCCCTTATTTGAAAAATTAATGCTTCCCATTCGACCAATGCTGTCTCACTATAGTTGCGCACGTTATTGGGTTTGGACGGTGGAAAACCCTTTTTATTGGTCAGTTGAAGCTGGGCTCAGTTGTCAGTTTTGTCGAACATTACTAAAAAACGCTTCTACCTGGTCTTGGAATCCTTTTTTTCAATAAATAGAGGTATGAAACGGATGATTTTTGTAAATTGAATGTACCTCACACATAGCTTAATTGCTCCAGTTTGGAAGCTTTTTTTCAGATAAATCTATTAAATCTTAAACTGATTTTAAATATGTACTTGCTATTGGAAACTTTCTCATCTGTATGTTCACAATGACCATAACATCAATCAGTGTATCATTGATCAATAATGACAAAATAATATTCACAAAATAACAACAGACTGATCTATTGATCTATTGATCTAACAGACTGATCTATTGTTATTGATTTCTGATCTCCAAAATATCAGCAAGCTAGATACTGTGGTATTTGACAACATTCTGCTATTTTTGCATTGTTATTGACTAGGTCTAAATCCCATTTATTTTTAGGCTCTAGTCAGTTAAAGTTACCTGGATTCAAATCACTTTCATTTGTGTAGACTCTAGCCTATTGCTGTAGGAAATTCATTTTCGGATCCATCAAACTCCGTTAATAGATTTGTTATTGAGTAGACTCTCAAAACTGGAATACTCAAAATGATTTGTATTACTCAAGTTTTCTATTTTCGTCAAAAATGCAGAGGTGACTGGAATCATTTATAACTTGATTCATTGTGTTGAGAGCAGACGCTGACTCTGCTAACATTTCACTTTTGCAGTTGATGCTATTTCAAAACTAAATACCATTTCGCTATCGGTAGAAAATGTAAACAACAAAGGAAACCGCCGTAAAAATATCGTCGCCAACATTCTAGTCTTGGATATGGTTGACTGGCAGATTGATTGACTGTCAACTTCTAATAAATTATTTCTGTGATGAAATTGAAAATATTCTAATGATGGTGAAAGGTGTTTCAATTTCATTGCTCCAACGCTGTTTATGAAGTCAGTGAGAAATGAGAAGATCATTTATCAAAATTTGACAATATTTTTTCATATTTAATTTTGCTTTCTCCACTTTATATTCTACAACCATTACTTCCAGTTCCCATCCATTGAGTATGGAATGTAATGAATAAAATGAATTATTCTATACTCACTGTTCCCATCTCATCTAACAAAAATAAAGCATCACTTAAAAAACCAAGTATGAGGTTCATATCTAGAAAACTGTCTCTGCATGTCTCAAGAATATCATTCTCTCATTATATAATCATGATCAGGGAATAGCTGAATTTCAACGATATGATTTATTCCAAGTAGGCAATCTTGTTCAAACTCTTAAAATTTTGAAGTCATATCAGTAATTGATCTCACGTATTAACTCATGTCTTATCTGTCATGGATGGAAATTCTAGTTTCTAAACTCACTTAAATCTTGTCAAATTTTCAAAATTACTTGAATGTTTTGCGCACATAGTGCAAAAAGCCAGATTGTGCTACTGTTATCAATTGAAGAAGCCATTATCACTTGAAAAACGAATTCACTTCAACCACTTCACCTCAATATTCATTGAAAAACTGGTTCAAACTCATAACTTTGAGCTTTGTCTAATCTTGTTACGATTTGATAACGGTGACATTGATTTTTCAAGAGATGTTTGTATTACACTTACCACAGAACACCGTATTAATATGACCAACGTAATAATGTTGTGAGAACTCAACAATATATTTTTTTTTACGTTGGTATTAGAATTATATATTTTTCTTGATATTTTTCTTTACCATCTTACTGATTATAAAGAATAAAAGCTTATTGTTTCTCTGTCGAACCTGTGGGAATTACATTTGAGAGTATAGGATGTGAAGAGAATCTATAATCTCTGTGTGGGAGAAGTTACTTATTTTCGATCATTGATTTAATATACTGTATATCATCACAGTCAGCTGCTCATGTAACAATACTCAAGAATTCGAGCTCACTTCATTCTTACTTCTTTCTTGGTTATTTCACCTCCATATTGAATGTAAATAATCAAATGTTATGAAATCAACTTTTGACATTGAAAAGTTGTTCATAAACATTACCGGGAACTGCAATGAATTCATTAATGTTGTATAGACTGCAGACGTGTAGACAACCGGAAATTTATGCGAAATATACTTGTTTGATGGTGACATTTCTGTGCTAGATACATAAGTCCATTGTGTTATGATAATTTATTGATGTTTTTGCACAATAAACAAACCTTGTGAGTTGATTCGCGAAGTACAATATTCCAGTTTTGGCATTGTACAACAATAATTTGACGCCTGCCCACTGCCGATGCCTAACCCATATAATACTAACCCACGCATAGCTCCCCACCCACTTTTAGGTATCACACTGCTTTTCAAAGTTTATTCTGTGTTCTCTTTTTTACATAAATTTGCCATTTCTTTCTCACCCAGCATCCTGTTTTCCATATTTTCAAACTTTCGCCATCTGTAGTACCCTACATTGTGAAATGTCTTGCATGCACTTATAAAGCTCAAGATAGCTTGGAATACTGATATTCTGTTGATATGAGTATACCGTACATCTAGTAGTATACATCTTTTATACATCTTATAGTCCGGCACTACTGGAATAAAATATAAAGCATTTCCATCATTGTTGGTTTCAAAAAATGATCTATCGTGTAAGTTGTATTTCAACTTTCAAATAGATTAACGCTTCAAGAAATTTCAAGTCGTTCTATCTAATATGGATATCATAGCATCACACTACAGTATATTTCACCTTCAATGAAAAACAGAAATGATAAATATTATTGTCCATTTGTTCTTCAAAGTGAATTTTGCTAACCTTCAGAAATCAAGATCAACCAATCTCTGTTTTGTGATGTTTTGTCATATTTTATTATTTCTAGCAATCCAAGTCAATGTGTTTCGAATTCGATTTAATATACAATAGAACTGCTTTCAGTATTTTGTCTCCTGTGAAATTCTGTGAAATAAACCAGCACGCTCTTGGCCAACGGCAATTTCATACTGAGAAGAATAATGTTATTGAAATCATAATACAATCTCAATCTAAAAACAGCTCTTGAAGCTAATATTAGTTCAACTGCTATTGTATATAGAAGCTTGCAATTGAATTATACAGTTTCAAATATCAATTCCACTTCAGAAAATAATTCACTGAACCGTGAATTCACCGAACAGTCAATGAACGGAGTTGTTTGATTATTATGAAGTCCGTCACTACTGGAATAAAATATAAATCATTCATGAACACTATTATACTAATAGTATTAGTACAGTAACTTTTTGAAGAACACAATTCGCGCGATTTTATTATTCTTTTTTAGCTGCACATCATTTGTTATAAATTTATTATTAAAGTATTGATCGCTACGTGTGATAATACTGATATTTCAGAAGTGACCTGTCCTAAAATTATTATCTCGATACAGGCTACTTTTGAAATATCAGTCCTATTACACGTAGCGATCAATATTTTAATAATAAATTTATAACAACTGATTAATGAACAGCTAAAATGGAATAATGAAATCGCGCGAATTCACAAGCACAATTACAGTAAAATGGCGATCACAGGTGGTGGAATAATACGGATATGATAGGGATTTTCCAGTTGCAGTCATCGCGAACAACAACAGATTAAATTGAATCAAATCGTATTGGTCGCTTTGGTGTGAGATTAATCTCATCGGTATTATAACGCCGTGTGGAACCCAATGTTGGTTTAGCGTCAACTCTGAACCGATCAATGTGTGGGATATGGGACCTGTGGGAATGGTCACACATGTGTCATGGAGGTTGTGAGTTGCTCTCTATCTCTACTGACCATAGAACAACAGCCATGAACCATATATGCTCATGACTATGTTATCTGGAACATGGGTGTAAGTAAAAGGTGTTACATAAGAATAGAATCATTTGAAAATCCGTCAACCATGAACTATATACTCATGATGACCATCAGTTTACGGTTTTCGGTATGTTTTAGTATGGATTCATATGTTGCAACCAGAGTGTAAATGATGTATACTCTCTGGTTCTAACATCTTAAGGTGCGTACAGATATACGCGCCGCGAACATGAGCAATTCACTTTTAATCAGCTGATGCCAAGCTTTTTATATCTATATCTTACCTTTTCTGTAAAAATACAGATATAGTCAGCTGATTAAAAGTGAATTGCTCATGTTCGCGGCGCGTATATCTGTACGCACCTTTACAAATTCGTCTTTACTGATATATGTGATAACACATAAGAAGGAACACTATTATCTTTCCTTTGTGATAATATGTTCATAAATATAGATGCAATGTACCACATAAAATAATATGTCAATAATTGAAATCATGATTAATTAAATGAACCGACCATATTTGAGCTCCTTTTAATTTATAATGGATATTTTTCTGGAAGTAGAAAATATAGATTTTGTAAACAGTTTGAAAATGTATGAACCACAAATATGTAATTTATTCAGATGCAAGAAGTAAGTCTAGTAATGACAGATTAAAAGTTTCAGTTCAGGTTCAGCTCACTTCTAGACTATACTGAACAGTTCTAATCTTGCCTGTCACTACAGAACCTAGCACTCATCCAAATCTAAAAAAATATGTTTGTTTTATTCTAATCTATTCTATTCTCAGATTGTGATTGGATGTAGAAAATTGAAATGGACATAACATATGTATAATATTTGGACAATTAGAAACTGAATTGGGAAATTGAAAAAGTTTTGGGCAATAGCCTTTTTTTCTTTTCCGATCATTGTATTGTTTGTGCTAACCTAAGAAATAAATATATTTCACATTCTATCTTGACAATGATATATAGTCCATGGATTACAAATACTTCCGTCGTTCAAATACGATGCTGCTACACTACTCGTATTATAAATGGGAACTTGGGTGCAAAATGGGACAGAACTTTGCTCCAAAACCTAGTAGCCACTGCCCCACCACATAGTAATTCAGCGCCTGTTTTTAGGTTAGGTTTACTTTGAAAGTTGAAGCACGTAGCTATCCCTCCTAACCTCTGCACATTATGTGCATATACCTATATGCTACCTATTTCACCTAATCCCATACATACCTACCTATACACCTATATGTTTAGAGAACTGGCCAAATGCATGGAATGAGAGCACACTGCAGGAGAGCTATAGAACGGTGGCATCATTTGCGGATGGTAGATTATTGTGGTGCAAATGGCCACACTCTCTGTTTAGATAACGTATTTTGAGGTGTGATTACGCAAGGTGAGAGAGATAACGAGATTTAACAGAGACAGATAGATAAACAAAGAGTATGTGCGAGAGTGAGAGATCGAGAGATAGTACAAGTGTGTGTGAGTGAGCTGAGAAGAGAGCTAGGACCTGAATGTGGAAGAGAGTGAGAGTGAGAGACACAAAGCGAGACGTGTAAAGGAGACAAGATGAGTTTTGATCTATGAAAAACAAATACGGGGTAAACGAATTGGAAAAGAAAGATAGATGGATAGGCAGATTTTATTATTCAATTGTTACTAGGCTTGTCGCCTAGTGATTACAATAATATTTATAGTATTACAAATCATTTTAAATGTTACATGATATGGTTTCATTACATTCTCATAATAATATGATGTCATGATAATGTGTGACATTGTAATACTACATGATCATATGATAATTTATAATAATATAGTGAAATAAAAAAGGATAAATATATGATAGAATAATTCAATCGATAATTCAGTATCAACAAAAATAAGATGCTATTAGGTATTATGATTTACAGAAAGAGAAAAACAGTTGTGGAGAATTTTAGGCAAGAGATGAATGATAGAATGACATTTCAAGAAATAATAATATAGGAGAAAATTGTTGTTCTAAATTATATAAATATCATCTTGTGAATAATATATTCTACAATCATACGTTGTAAATAATTGCAATTGTCCCAAAATTAGTATTTTCTCAAATTGAATTTCATGCCTCTTGGCTTTTGAATCTTTACTTTCTCACGAATCATTCTCACAGCGTTTCTGTTAGCATCTTGTGCTCAATCCATCAACAAGTGTCAGTTTAACAGTTACACTAATTGCAGATCGGCAGAATAGTTTACAAAAGAGACGTTGAGTATGAGAAAGCGAAGCAACGATTGTGAATAATTGGGGCACCTGTTCAGCATTTCGTGAACAAGTGAAGAAAGAGGATTACAAAGAGAAGAAGATTAAGGATGAAAGGAAGAAGAAGAAGAAGAAGAAGAAGAAGAAGAAGAAAAAAAAAAGAATAAGAAAAGGAAGGATGGGGCCGACGTCTGTTACCACTCCATCAAACCGTCAGGCTTGTTTCAGATTTGACACGCAAATTGCAGCTTACCTTCAGCCTGTTAGTTACCTATGCAAAGAGTTAAGAAGATTGTGGACAGATAGAGGAAAGGAAAAGCAGTAGCAGGAAGAGGAGGAGTAGCAGGAAGAGAAAAGGAGGAGGAGAATGAGTAGTTGGAGTAACGATGAGCTCGAGCTGGATTAGAAGAGGACAGGCGAAAATGCACAATCTCCTTCAATAGATAGGTGGAATTTTCGCTATTTAATAGTGTTTTTCATGAATTCGTTCCGCACACGTCTCAGTGCATACAAAAGGTGCATTGTTATTGTGAGATTTATATTCATTGTTGTTGTATGCACCCTATTCATTATGCATTGAGTTACAGTGTAACGGGGGTCATTGACAAGAGATTCATCCAAAAATGCAAAATATTACTTGAAATTAAGGAAGGAATTAAATTCACGAAAGAATACTAGATTTGAGAAAAAAAACTATAACTACTATTGTACAGTAGTGGTTTTATAATCTATATATATAAAAGCGAAATGGCACTCACTCACTCACTCACTCGCATAACTAAAAATCTACCGGACCAAAACGTTCAAATTTGGTAGGTATGTTCAGTTGGCCCTTTAGAGGCGCACTAAGAAATCTTTTGGCAATATTTTAACTCTAAGGGTTGTTTTTAAGGGTTTAAAGTTCGTCTTTTAGCATGTATATTCTTCTTCTCCCAATCTCTTAATTATAATTGAAATTTCCATATCATATGTTACTATAGAACTATAATCTAGATAGAGTACCTCTTCGAAACAGTTGTTAACTGGCAACTAAATTAATAATTTTGTCAGGGCATTGAGTTGAGTTGACTTTGTTAGGTTGGCACCAAGTTGAAGATTGAAATGCATTTATCGCGGAAAAATTGATTGGGCACTGCTACTTCAATCCTGGGAATATTATATTACTAGCAGTCAGGCTCGCTTCGCTCGCCATATCCGTTTAGCCAGACGTTTAGTCTGGATCCCCGACTGGATCGTCCTAACATATGATAAAAATGCTCAAATGAAAAATGCAGGCGATCTCACTCTGATCTCACTCTTGGACGATCCAGTCGGGGTCCAGGGGGCGGAGCCCCACTGACGGCTAGTGGTTTTATAAGGTACGGTAGCTCCACATAGACAATGCTAATAGGATAGTATGTTTTAGAAATACAATATTGTATTTAGAATATCAAAAGGCTCAATCACACCTACTCCACTTCCCCTCGAAGTAAGTAATGAAACTTTAATTCGTTTTGAAACAGGAAAACTAAGAACGTTTCCAGGCGTTAAGTAACGAATAACTGTTCAATGGATTTTATTATCCAAAATAGACATATAATAGTTTTTATGCTGTTCCAAAACAACATTTTCATCACCATACTTCGAATTAGTGCGAATCCTCATACTAATACTGATTAGATTAGTGTTCAACTGGTCTTTACTATCAATTTAAGGAGTACTATGAACAAATTTGTGGAGCATAAACTTCGAACCAGAATAATAAGAAGCCTTGTTAAATAGAGTTCAACAGTTTCGATAAAAAGTGGTGCATAAAATTGGATCTGACAGCCAACAAGGCTTTGTTTCATGAGAAGCGACTGGTTGCTGAGAAAAAGTAGCGTTGCTTTGCTGGAAGAGTGATGCTATTCCCATTTCAATCTGTCAGCATTACTTATAAATAAGATTATTGCTTCCTATTCAACCAATGCTGACTTGATATCAGCTCACGATCTGAGCTGACCCTCAAGCCCAGGGAAAGGGAAGTGCGATTCACTTTGAACAGTCAGCATTCGTTATAAGTAAGATTCATGATTCCCATTCAGCATTTGCTGACGGTGAATGTTACTATCGCATAAACGACCTCCAGTCTGAACCGATAACCGAGCGTCTGCTTCGAAATGTAGAGTAAGAGAAAGAGATAATGGGAGAGGAGAAAGAGTAGAGGAGGAATGGTGAAATACGAGATGAGCTAGGACGACGTAGTGATGATGTTGTTGGAGGAGGGGGAGGAGAATGATGAGGAGATGGAGGAGGATGTGGAGAAGGGAGAGGAGGAGGAGAATATGGTACAGCAGAAGGAGGAGATGGAGGAGGAGGAGGAGGAGGAGGATAATGTGGTACAGGAGGAGGAGGAAGAGGATTAGTAGAAGGAGGAGGATGATGAGAAGGAAGTGGAGGAGGAGGAGGATGATGAGAAGGAAGTGGAGGAGGAGAGGAGAAGAATTAGTCGAAGGAGGAGGATTATGAGAAGGAAGTAGAGGAGGAGGAGGATGAGGAGGAGGAGGAGAAGGACAGATGAGCTAGCGATTGATTCAAAATGTTGAGTAGAAAAGTAGGAGAAAGGTTGAGAATAATAATAAGAAGAGAGGTAGGAGGAGAAGGGAGAAGCTGTAGGAGAAAAGTGTGGTACACTATGAAGAGTTGAGAAGCAAGATTATGAGAAGAAGCAGTGCTGATGGAGACTGTTTATACTGAAGGCTTAGAGTGCGATAAGAGCTTTCACATACTTCGATCATAAAATACTGATATGGTAGAGAATGACCATGAGCTTGTTGTGTCATAGAGATAGAGGTAATGGTATTATGTGATGACGTGTGAAAGTGGGTGAGTGAAGAAAATGTTTCTATGTAGAATAGTTTTTATTTTGATTCATCTCATCAACCTTAAGGTTTTTTATAAGGTTTATTATGAATAGATTAGTATTTCTTTCTTCTTCTCATTTTCTGACGAGGCTAAAGTTTTGAAATAATATGTCATAAGCACGAAAGGCATGTAATGATTGGAATTGCATTTTTAGAAATTTATATGTAGCTGTATCTAGATCTCTTATGACATTCTCATTTTCAAATGCCTCTATTGCATGAAAAAATATTTTTCAGCATATTCTAAAAACTGTTTCAATAGTGGTCTCATATAGAAGAAACTATGACAAATTACAGATTAGGTTACACCATATGCTTCTTGAATATCTTGTATTAATCTCCATCCTGTTCGAGAATCTTCTTCAGTCTTGTTATCTCATCAATATTCCACAATATATCCCTCAATATCACTGACTGCTCGTATTTTGCGCTACCCAAAATAACTTTCATAAGGAGCTTCCATCAATGAATTTTCTCTCTGGAAGAACAAAGAAGTCTATTTGTCTGGACTGACTCACTAGCTGGAAATGGTTGTATCCCAAACACAATTCTGCTACTATAATTTATGTTGAATTCCTTCATCAATGAATTTTCACTCTGGGAAAACAAAAATAGTTTAGTTCGCTGGACTAACCCACTATATTAGCTGAAAATAAACATTATGCCAAACACATGTTATAAGGAACTATAGTGATGCTTACACCAAAAAGTGTATTAATTTCTATTATATTCTTTGTCTGAATAGAGAACCACTTCATTCAACTGTCAGAAAACTACTTTACGTCAATATGAAGCTAGTAAGCTACAAAAATACTGTAGAATACACAAATTTTTAGCTTCTTGAGAGCTGTGTTATCCTCTACTTAACACGACGGCGCCACTCATTTAATTCAACAATATTCGACTCATTTGATACAACATGTATCTGAAAATACACAGATATAGTTGATGTAGTGTCGGCAGTTTTGGCCGGCAAAGAGCACCAACAACTTACTAATAGAACAGGTTGTTGAAGATGTTGATGGTCTGGTTGTTGGGTGTTGAGGAGGGGGAGGTGGTGGTGTTGGAGAAGGAGAAGGAGGAGGAAAAGGTAACGAACTGTGTGATTAGGAATGTGTCAGAGAGATGAAGGAAGAAGCAAAGCGGTGGGGCACAAACGAGCTAACACCAACGCCTGTCAATATTTTAGGGGGGCCAAGGAAGTTGGGAAGAAGGACGAGTAGTAGGGAAGGTGGAAGAAGAGAAAGAGAATGGTCCAGAGGAGGGTTAGAGGAGTGGTGAGGATAGAAGGTACTGGCCACACTAATAATTGGCATGTGATCTGTGATGTATATTTGGGAGGTGGCGGTCGGCGTTACTTGTGTAGTTTGTTGTTGACCTTAACAAGGCGTTGGAATCGGGTTAGCAACGCGGTTAGTGGTAGTAGAAGAAGAGGAAGATAAAAAATGTAGAATAGTGCTTCGGATGAAGATGGTGGTTGTGGATAAAAAGGGAGAGGATGGGCTTGGAGAAGTAAGGATTAGGAGTAGAAAACTGTGATAACGAGAAAGAGGAGAGGATGAGGAATAGAAGAAAGAAGGAGAATAAGAGATTGGAAATGAAGGGAAAGTTGTTAAAATACGTGGATGAGCAAGGAGGATGATGATAGTGTTAGAGAGTGGAAATAAAAAGTGAAAATTTGAAAGAGTTTGGAAGGAAATGCGAGGAGGCGGAAAATATGCAGATAAAAACTTACTTTCTCTAAAGGGCTACTAAAATATTATTAAACACAATAAAAGTTATCAAGTACCCTTTTTATTTTATTAAATCACAATATTGATTCCAAAAATAGCTCTGATGAGCTGGAACAAGTTGTGATTTTTGATTTAATAAAATAGAATGGGTACTCGAAGTGAATAAAATATGGAAAATAAGAATAAGAAGTGAGAGGAACAGAAGAATATGGAGTGAAATTAAGGAGATGAGATACTAAAAAATGTGTTTTGGAGGGAGTGAAATCGATTTAAGATGGATGATGAAGAGAAGAACATACTAATGGTCATGTTTTACAGAGAATGAGAAGAACTAATAGAAGAAGATGGTGACGAAGGTTAAGAAGAATGAGAAAAGAGAGAGAAAAGTAGTGAAGAAGGAGAAGGAGGAAGAGGAAAAAATTATAAAACCAGAGTACTCTACCACTGTAAGCTCTGAGACTGAGGTGGTGGTAAAGAGGATCGACACCTATCTCTGAAAAGATCTCAACGATCGTTCTTTAAACACGGTAACATTCCAAAGACTTGATTCTCGTTATGTTGAACAGAATACAATGATAAATAAGGCGATAAATGAGGTTGATAAATAACAAAATACCCTTCCAGTCGTTTCAATTATCGCGAATTGATCTTTCAATCGTAACACTCATTTTTTGTTGTCGTCCACCTGACAAAAACGGCTTTTTATGTGTCCTTTTACATTTCTCGAAGATTGGAGGAATGATAGCTGAGAATTTGATAGCGTTCATTATTTTGCGTCATGAAATGTTCATGGGTTTTAAATCATTTCCATGTTTTATTCAAAGTATTACATTACCATAAAGGACAGGAATATTGAATATCCATGTAACTCACATTCATTTATTCACAAGAATGAATAGTCTTATATTTTTTATTATCATTCTTCATCGACTATTAAAAGAACTTAAATTGTAGACTGTGTGCTCCTCTGAAAAACCTTGTAACATATATGCTCAGAAGCTTTCTGTTAAACTCGCATAACCTTGTAAGATAATTAAATTTATTACTGTCCATCACGATTTGAATGGATCTCCTTTTCCCAATTTTTGTATCTCTTCAAACCTGATGTAACGTATTTTAGAAGACAGTTATATAAAATATCATTGGAAGTACAGTACAATATTCTATTTTGATTATTTCAAGGATAATAGTAAATTATCTACAGTAACTATTACTTTGAAGAATGTAATTCTTAAATAGATTATCATGTAACTGTTCAATTTTGGAGCATTGGAAAATTAAGAATTAAAGTTTTATTGGAATAATGGACCAATAAGATTATTAGAACTAGATAATAGCTCCATAATATAACCGAACTGCAGTAGAATCTTGTAGTTGGATTAAAAAAAGTAAATTCGTATGGCTTTTGTTGGTGGGGAGTCCCTTGCGGGAAGGTCCCACCGCCTGAATATATAATTTAAGCCGTCAATGGGCCTTACGACTGTCATACTCCAGCCGGGACCGACAGTTTTAGTTGGATTGATATCCATTCAAAATTGCTTCCATTTATTCTAAAAGTGATTGAATTTGTTTGGTCTGTTGATTAATTGATTGAAAATAATTATGGAGCATTGGTAATCAATATAGAATTATCGTGCCCTGGAAAGAAGGGTGAATGATCCAAATACGATAGAAATCCACCCTTCAAGGGTAATACTGATCCTCATCCACTCAACACATTCTAAAAAAGAGTTATTAATAGGTAGCGATGTTGAAAAGATTAATAACCTTATCGAGCGATCCGTCCTTTCAAGGAGGGATTTTAAAACAAAAGAAAGTAGGGAGAAAGGGAATGTTGGTGGCAAAGGGCACTGCAAAAGAAACAGGGAAAAGGGATCAATACGTGATATTCATTCATGTGTACCATTCGTAATTGAGCCCTTCAAAGGGAGAGAACATGGAACGTTTCTGCCCTGTTTCTTCCTAACCCGGCCCAAGTAGCAATTCTGGGTTTCAAAACGGATTTATTCAGAAAATATTAATCACTGTCACTTGAGGGAATTGAGACTATGGGGTGGAAGGCTCGGCTCGCAGAAAGTAATTTCGCTGAGGGTATTTTTCCACCAACTTTTACCAGCTTAAAGTGTCGTCCCTAGCAGTTAAATATGGGGGGATTTCCCCGGCCGACATTGGCACAATCCAAACCCTTGTTCATTATTATTTCTCATTAAAAATGCTGAGAACTCGGTTCAGGCTAACCGCAGTTTTATAACCGGAATATTCGCTGAATTTATTACTGTGAGCAAAGTTGTATGGTTCGTGAGATGTAAATGTGTGCTGTTTTGCAAAATGCAATTTCAGAGAGAAACATTAAAACAATGTGTGACCTCTAGATATACATTCCAACTTATATTGGAATTCAACTTACATTCGACTCTGTATATAGGCTACTTATTTATTAACTTATATTTTACAACCCTGTATTAGCTGAAGAGTAGTGAATTAGTCAGTCAAGAGTCTAAGATGATGTAGCCTACCATACAAGTAGCAAAGTAAACTGATGTACTGTATATTTATAATAATAGCTAATACAAATTATTATAATCATAACGGATAATAAAATATAAACCTTTAACAATGAAAACTGATGAGTTGCTTTTTGTACCAGATGAAATAATTTGTAAACAAAATTGAACACCCAATCATTGATTTCAACCATGGTGAAATCAATTATGTTACGAATTGTTCTGAAATTGTGATATTTTTTTATCGATATGTTTTTAACAATTTCAAAAAAAAATTCAAATCTCCTTTGTAACTTCAATAATGTAGGAATAATAAATCCTGTAGAATCAAATACATAATATTTTACAGCCTAACTTCTCAGTGGTGTTCCAACAAATTGGAGTCCCTGTCAATTAAAGTGTATGTATTCTGGACCAGTAAATTATTCATAGATCCATGTTATGTTGTCATAATGGTTTGAAAAAAAGTTCCAGCAAATATTTTTCTCATGTTGTATGTTGTAAAGAATCTTGTTGGGCTACGATGAAGAGGCTGTGTTGAAAATTCCGGCATTAAAATTTCAGTACAACTCGTAAATGGAAACCACGACGTATTCAATAACGAAACATCATTTTGATTTAGTCTCGCTTGTAAAAGCCGAATGCTGTGAAGTTTCTCTGCTTAACGAGCTAATTTACATAAAAAATGGAACTGTGATCCCTCCCAAGACGAAAATAAATGTGAAGCGTGCTGTGATTCATTGCCTGGTTAGAAAAACAAGCAGATCTCTTGTGAAAATGTTGGGAGGGGTAGGGGTGGTGTTTGGATGGTAGGTGGAGGGGGGAGGGATAATGCCGAAGATTAATAACCAGCAGGCGGGTAACGAACCAACATCAAATAGTCTCTCTGATAGATAATGCACACTGTTCACATCGGTTATCTAGAGTCGTTCGCTGAGTTCTGATGAATCTCTGCTGACACTTTAGATGAGCAGCTTGCAGATGTCTGCAAATAAGAGGAAACGAGGTGTTTACAAGGATAATACACCATACAATACCGTAATATACCATAAATATACCACTAATGTAATGATCATTAATATACAGGGTGATTCTTAATTATGGTAAAATAATTTAATTCCTGATAGTAGGGGTAAAAAAAAGAAAAAAGTGCTTATAAACATATATCCATAAACGCTTCATTAGCGAGCTATACAGAGTGAAAGATTTCGCCCGGAATTCAGTTCCACTGGTGAAATACACCGATTCTGAATTGTTTGGGGACTAGTTTTTGAAAAACTCATGGTGGATTCATATGGAAAAATATCTGAAAAATTGAATAAAACTAGTCTAGAAGCTGTAGTGTATTTTTTGAGAAAAAAGTTGAAATATGCAAAAAATCTAAGTAGAAAAACACAGACTTCTACGTTTGAAGCCCAATAACTTTCTTTAATGACAAGTGAACAAATAATTTCTCCCAATAAAAATTGTAGAGAATTTAATTCTGAAAAGAATTATGTAAGCTGTGTGAACTAAATTTAAAAAAGAGTTGAATAAATAGTATTCTTATGTAGTACAATTCACCACAAAAATTTGCTGTTTTAAGAGGAGAGAACTAACTAATAACTCATAGGTTTAGTCTGTGTTTTTCAACTTAGATTTTTTGTATATTTGAACTTTTTCTCAAAAACTACTCACACTACAGCTTCCAGACTAGTTTCATTCAATTTTTCAGATATTTTTCCATATGAATCCACCATAAGTTTTTCAATAACTAGTCCCCAAACAATTTAGCATCGGTGTATTTCACCAGAGGAACTGAATTCCAGGCGAAATCTTTCACTCTGTATAGCTCGCAAATGAATCGTTTTTGGATATATGTCTATAAGAACTTTTTTTTCTTATTTTTACCTCTACTACGTATAAAATTATTTACTATAATTAAGAATCACTCTGTATAATATATGAAAAGGCAATCCTTTGATGAGTGGGGAATGATACAAAATTGAATGCAGAATTCTACAAAATCATGAAAACATTAATATTTTGTAATATGTAACAGCATGTTAAATAAAAATTGAAGATTCAATTCCAGTAAGGGCTAGAAAGCATGTACGGCTATTGAATTTAGCAGAGTTTAAATGACGTCATCGCACTGTTGTCTATTTGTTCATTAGTTTACATTAACTCTTTACATTTTTTCAGAGTTCTCTTTACATATGAATTCCCTTGTGGAACGTTTTACTGTGCATTCTATTCAAGAAATTGATTAGAAGCGTCCTTACTGGAATTTCCAGTAGTTTATTATCATTCGCCTCTCACCCCCAACTTCTCATTTTCCTTTAGTTGTCTCTCTATTGAAAAACAGCTAAACGAACTTGATTGAAATATTGAAATTTTCTTCGTCGTTTTTCCCAAAGGTGGCCCCCATAAGTAAAAGTACCACTTTCAGTGAAATTTATTATTGAAATATAGGAAATACGGTTCTAATAAATCACTGCGACCCGGTATAGAATAATATTTCTCGAAAATAACTGTTGCAGGGTAGGGGAGTGGGATGAAGTGCATTATCACATATTATTTACTGTGGACGCAATGGCTACTACCAGAAATATATTAAAGCCGTTAAAATGAGAAAGAGCTTTTTCTGAATTGTGGGAACAACAATGAGAATTCTAATTTCGAACGGTACCATTGTACGGAATATTATTTATATGCCTGGTATTTTACCTATGCAACTTATAATAAAGTATTCGGGAAATTATTATGACAGCCATAATTTATAGCGTCAACCTAACAAAGCGTTAGTGGCCCATTGTTGAAACAGGTGCAGGCAACGCCTCTTTCCGAAATGGGCGATCCTTGGTGTGGGGTGAGTGGCCCAAATTCGTTAGTTTTCAAAATAAATTCACCTACACAGTTTTTGGACAGTTGAATGTACAATATATTATTATATGCCTGAAAGTTAGTCGACATAGTTGACTGTAGTTGATTGAATTCATAAGACAGAATTGTACCCAGATGTTATTCTATTTCAAAAAAGTTGATCTCTTCAATTTCGAATGTGGATTGAAAATTGTATTTTGTTGTGGTGTGTCTAGGTGATAAGTTCAAATACTGAAGACCGATCCCATCAACTTACGTTTTAACATGATAACGGGTTTGATGAATAAATCAGCTCTATTCAATCATATATTTCCTGCATAATTCCATTTTATTATATATTCTGCTATTGGAATCGATTATTCTGTTGATCCAAATAGACTGTATTGTCCTCATCTGCCAATATTTTCAAATTTTCTGAATATTTCTTCTGCTCGTAATTATCTATTCATTCCACTTTTGAAAGTTTTCCTGGATGAATAACCCTAGATTGTTGTTGAACCATTGAAAGAAGTTTGTATGCTGAGTTTCCTTTGAATTGAGTATGTGTTCATAAGATCATAGTGTAGAGTACCTTGTTATGAGTTCGAAACCATATCTCTCCTCATAACCTATCATTTTATGGTCTACTAAGAATCCATCCATGATAATGTTCTTTTTACTTCTTTGTTTCACCACAAGACTGTTCTCAAATATTGTGATCTGAGCAGAAGACTTGAGAAAGAAGATCACCAGAAGAAGGTTTTGAAACCATCAACCTCAATCTTGTCTAGAATCTCATCTACAATCAACAACGAACTACATCTTTCTCTTATTCTTCTTCTTCTTCTTCTTCTTCTTCTTTTTCTTAATGTTCTTCTTTTTGGCCCGCCCAATAATAGGGTAACAAGGTAGTGGAGAAAACCAAGAAGAAGAACACCAACAACATGATTATGGTTCTGAAGAGAGGGAAATAAACAAACAGAAACCTTCCATAATCATCATCATCATCATCATCATCATCGTGAGCATTCGTCGAGTTACAACCAGATGATGCGTTTCAAAATTTTATAGTGTTCTGTGTGTAGTTGGTAATCACGGACAAGTATCGGATGGATGGAAGAAGAAAATAATGGAGAAGAAGAAGAAGAAGAAGATGTTGCTGTGGAGGAAAGGGGTGGAAAAGGAGAGCCGCATCGAAAAGGATTAGGAGATGATTATGACAATGATTCGGTAGATGAGGCGGTGAACCTGTTTTGTTTTAATCTGGGGATTTACTCTCTTTTTCTTCCTATTTTTCTTCTCTCTTGTTATCTGTCATCTTCTATTTTATTTTTAGTTGAAGAAGGTCTCAGCTACTCAGCCTCTACTCTTCAGCTCTCCAAGTACTGTACAATGTAATAGTGATGGGGTACCTCCACTATGTTATCAGTTGTTATGTAGGTACCTTTATTACATTTTTTCTAGTAGTCCTTCATCCACTGTTCTCTTCATCTTCTTCCGCTCCTATCCAGTTTCTTATTCATGTTTTCCGTTTTTAACCCTCTTGTATCATGTGTTTTCCTCTGCTTACTTTTTCCATTTTATTTTCCTACTTACATCCTACTTACGTTCTGGTTTCCGTAATCTACTTTTGCTATTCTAATCTTTCTCTCCCCGATCTCAATTTTCATTGTTTTCTCGGACCCTCTATTCATCTTTGATCTTCTCATCTTCTTTTTCCTTCCTCCCACCTCTTCATTCTCTTTTGTATTATTCTATTCTTGCCTTTTCTTCCTTGTCTCATAGTTCTCTCCTCCTACACCTTCTCATTCATATTTTACTTCTCTGTGCTCTGTCTATGTGTTTTTCTACTTTCATCTCTTCCGTTTTTTCTATTTTCTGTGTTTTGCCATCTCCCTACACTTTTTCCTTGTCGCTCCTTTGTTTTTTTCTCTTACTTTTGCACTATGTTTTCCGAATCATTTTCTCCTCTTCATTAGTTTTTCCTCGCTGTTTTCTTTCCACAACCTACTTCTCGTTTATCAATATTAATCTTGTATTCCACTTCTTCCATCTTGTCCTCCTCTTATTATACTTTTCCGACTTTTCTACCTCTCCATTTTCTTCAACATCTTCATTTATTCTTCCTCCTTTAACTTGAAATCCTCCTCCTTCTCAATTATTTTCACAATAATCTTCTTCCTCGTCCTCCTCCTCCTCCTCATCGTCCACCACCACCTCTCCCTCCTTCTTCCCTTTTCTTTCTTTTCTCTTCTTCTCCTTCTACTTCATTCTCTCACCTCATCACGATGATATCCACCAGACCGGGGCGGCAGAAGTATTCAGCAGTCTCCACTCATTACAGCATCGACATGTGAAATTGGCTGGCTTTGCAAATTGGCCCTCGACAAATAAATAATAATCAAATAACCGCAACCATCTACAAATTGCTTAACTACCGTCTGCCTCCTCTCCCCTCTCCACACTCCCCACCGCAAACCTCATCTGATCTTTTAACAACATGTGTTGTCTATTTTTCCCATATCATCGTTGTATAGTGAATTTCATCCATCGGTGTCTCACATTTACTTTCTCACTTTTTCTCATAGATTTTATCGGTGTGATGGAGAGAGAGAAACAGAGAGATAATAGGGAGAAGTCGGAAACTTGGAGAGTAGCGAGGAAGGTATTGGAGCGTGAGAGATGGAAGAAGGAAAAGAGAGGAGTAAATGAATGGGAGAGGATGATTCGGGAAATTACAAAATAAGAGAAGGAGTGAGAGAGAGACAACAAAGCAAAGCTACCGACACCGACAAAGAGCCGTAATGAATAATATGGCGAATCAGTTCCTTGAGAGAAAAATGTAGGATGCAGTGGGAGAAAAAGAGTAGAGAATTGCGAATAGCAGCAGAGAAGAGCAGAGTTTGTGGCTGGAGATGGTGCAAAAAGAGAACAATGTGATGATACCGATGCCGACTGAGATATGTGGACTGTAGGCCGATGTTATCAGCATGACAATCATATTATCAGATTCAGATTTTCTTGGATCGTTTTTATACACAGAGGATGGTGGAAATATTTTAAAAAATATGAAATAATTTGAAATTAATCGCGCAGGAATCACTTTGGAAAAGTTGGGAATTTGAATGCATTGATCCAAGTATGACTGAAGTAATTACCGATAATAAATTTAAGAAGGTTAAGAATATGAAAGAGGAGTATAACGGTAATGGAGAAGAAGGAGAAGAAGAAAGAAAAGAAAAAGAAGAAGTAGGAGGAGAAGGAGGAGAAGGAGTAAAGGGGAAAAGGAGAAGGTAGAGTTTGATTAGAAAACGAAGAATAAGATAATGATAAAGAGAAGAAGAGAAAGGAGAAGAAGAGAAAGGAGAAGAAGGAAGAGAAGGAGGAATGGAAGGAAGAAAAGAATAATGAAAAGTTGGAGAAGAAGAATAATAAAAGGAGGAAGGAAGAGAGGATGTTGATAAAGATGAAAATGCCAGAAAAGAATTGAGGGAAAAAAGGAGTATGAAGACAAAGAAGGGGAATGGATTTTGAAGAGGATAGAGAGGAATTGATAGAAATGGAAAACAATGAGAGTAGAGGGGCGAGGAGGGAGATAGTATTTTTGTTACACTTGAATATTCTACCAAGGGGTGAGATAGGCCTACTAATCGACAGTGGTATAACAGCTTGTCTAGACTACAGTAACTAAATAACCAATTTATATAGTTAATGGTTTATATAGTTTATGGTTTATATAGTTACTGTAGTCTAGACCACCCGTGTCTCATCATTCCTGTAACGATATCTCAACGAAGCAAACACTTTATTAGTGAACTCCAGACAGATATCAGTCAACTTTCCAGTTTTCTGTAGACAAATTATCAACGTCAACCTGTTTCGCCTTTCGTTAATTACTGATCAAGATAAAAGCTATTTTCATTTGTCCAGTCATTATGCATCGCGATTCAAAATCTTGTTTTCAATACTAATGAGTTTTGATTCTGTGTGGGCCGGGTATTTGCAAGATTCAAAGAGTGAGTGAGAGAGAGTGTATGTTTATACGATGCATTGAATATTCTGGGTAGTACAGCTATTTAGAGCAACTTCTAGAGCTTATTTTAATGATCATCGTTTAACAAGCAACGTCAAGCTTCTTGTTTGGATTACAGTAATCTTGATTAATGATCAATGCAAATTAATTATTTTGATTGAAGAACTGTTCTTAATTCAAATTAAATGCAAACCATATGCAAGACACAAATAAATAAATAGACGCCTACTGTATATCAGATTGATAGGTGCTGTTGAGGTAAGTATAATTAGTCACTGCAAATTTCACTGCTGAAGGTTCTCTTTGGGAGGTTCCCATGATATTTTACAAAACTACAGGTAGAAAGTAGAGCTAGCATACTGTGTTGAATAGTTTGAAATAAAAAGGCGATCGTAGCAGTACCTTTGATCGATTACTTGATAAGCCAAACTTAATATTTATGTTTTCATGTTTATTTTGGACTAAATTTTTTTTAAAAATTGTACACGTGAAATTCTAACCTTATCTTGTACTTTGTCACCTTTAAATTTGGGAGAAAAATAGCACAAGGACTACTGTACCTTATTATTTTATCTACCAATGTTATTACATTAGTGTCATTTGCATTGTAAATAAAAAAATAAATAAATATTAGGAATTGAAAAATTAGCAAGGTAAAACTTATTTTGAAACATTTTACAAGCCTTTTTATAGGTTTGTTGGATTGTGTTACTGATATTCATCCATCTAATTACTGATTCGATTTTGTTTCTCAAAGAAAATTTGTCTTGATAATTTAATAATATCAACAAATAATCAGCTTCTGCATCTACGATTTACTTCTATAATTCAACTTCCAAATTCAAATTCTGCATTAATATCAGCAATTCTATTACAATACTGTAATAACTTTTCTCTTCAACTTTTCAATTAGCAATTCACATTTCCCCTTCCAATTCCTCTACCATCCACTTTCAACACACAAGTTGTTCAATTCGTAACCAGGCTGTTTAAGGAGCTGCAGGAAATCATTATTTGCCTTGCCTCACGCACTCGCATGCACACACACTACCCACCAGCTACAACCCCATGCTCAATAATTTAAAGCTGATACATCGGAATTACTTCTTTGAATATTTATAACCTCAGCCAGCCTTCCCCAGGCAACTCAACGTGTATTTACTCAACCCTTCCAGCCAGCCTACATTGGCGTATTTATGCATATGCAGCCAGTTTGATCTACGGATGGATTTCGTTCAGAGTAGCGTGCATATAGATGAGCTGTTATCGACAGGAAGGCTCCTTGATACACGTTTGCGTTTCTGATCACCGAGTCTTGATTACCGTATCAGAATATTAAACAGGGCAATATACTGAACAGTGCAAATAGTGCAATATACAAAATATACAAAATAAAATATACAAAATATACAAAATAAATATACAAAATATACAAAATATACAAACAGTGCAATATACTGAAAATTCGAGGACATTGTTGCAGTAGCTTCAACATCCAATCTGGAAACGAAATTGTGAAAAACATATCTACTCTTTTCTAGTAACGTATTGCAGTTTCATATTTAAATGATTATTATTGAATATATTTAATTTATTTAATAATAACTTTTCAGCAGAAAGTGATTAAACAAATAAATTCGTAATTAGGACAGATATATATAGTTGAAGGAACTATAATCATGCATTCCACACTTCATTCATCAGATGATAAATTAATACACAAATGATTCAACACTATGTAAGTACCTCAGTGAATTACGTGTAGGTGTCACCTACCATTTTTCCGAATTGATCTTTATGATATAAAAAATCTCGTCAAAAACTGTACGTTATTTTTTAACTACTGGGTTAACGACTCTTTTCCTGTCCATGCTACTTGATTAGCTCAATTGATCCAACTGATACATTGATTTTGGTCATATTTTTCTCAATAAAAATTGATTTGATCTGATTTATATATTAACGTTGTCATTGAATTTTTCAATTCTCATAGTATAGTGTGTGTTATTGCGTCAATTTCTCACGAATTGATCTGATGATTTTTATTGAGCGTCTGAATGAATTTTTGCCAAGAAAAACTCCCAAGATATTAGCGGGGCAGGGTAGGCAACACATCGTCTCTCCAACCTGTATCCAACCACATATAAACTGTTTCAATTTTATTTGTAACTGTATCATTGAAACTGTATCAAATAACAAGCTGCTGAGAGGAATGCAGCACGTGGATTCCTTGTTTTTTTCTCGGACTCTCGTTGTCGATTTGAAATATGTCTGTGGCAGTTACATTCTCACCACGTATTCTTGGCACGTTCGTTGCGTGTGTCTGCGAGAGGTGTCTGCCGAGTGTCTGCAGACTAGGTGGTCGGTCACTCACAATCTCACGCACATAAATCACACACTCGTTTTGCATTTTACGCTTTTTAGCAATGCACGATATTATTCTACGTTTTGAAAATGGTATGGCAGGCCGTTATCAGTGTTTTTTTATGTTGTTGGTTGTTACTGTATAATATTAAACCAGATCCGTATAAATTTGTGATAGTACATTCCATATTCCAATTTCTCTGTCTTTAGACACCGCTAAGCTAACTAACATTCTAAAATTATTGGGTTATGATTTTAGATCATTATGGCTTTATGGTTGATTTACATATTTCTCTCTCTTTATTATTGCTCAATTTCTGTTCTATGTTATTGTATAGTTTATTCAAGTTTTTCGATATTCGGTTTACCACACTCTTTATTCATATGTCACTGTCTTTTAACCCTGACTAAGCTATAGGCTGCTATAATAAAGATGAAATTGTAGCTCTCTCATTGGATGGTTTATGATTTGTTGAATTCCCTCTCCCACTCAACTTCTACTGGCTATGGCCATGACGACGGAACACTGCTCTATTATTGTTTGAATTGTCATTCATTTGATTTCGGATAGTTTCAGTAAATCATCAATAATGTAACTTATTCTAACTCCCTACTCATGTTCTCTACAGTTGCTTTACATAACTTTCAGTTGATGAATTATAGTATTTGTGAAAGATTTCAAGTTTCAAGAATTCATAAGATCTTTTTTTTCATCATCATCATCATCATCGTCATTCAAGGATTAGACTCTGTTGGTCTGTTCCGGCATCCATTTCTTCATCGGTCGTCCGACGCCTCTTCTCCCATCGGGTTTGTAGTGCCAAGCTTGAATTGGAAGTCTATTTGCTGGCATACGGAGTAGATGGCTGGACCAGTCTTCCCTACCTTTCTTCAATATTCGCAATAAAGACTCTACATTCAGTTCGGTTCTTATTACTTCGTTTCTTATATAATCCAACTTAGTGTAACCTTTGACTGCTCGAAGGAACCTCATTTCGGCTGCTTGGATACGTGACTCAGTTTTTTTCATTGACACCCAGGCTTCGCTTCCATAAGCTATTATTGGTACAGCCATTAGTCTGTAGAACTTCATCTGAGTGGCTTGTCTTGTTTACATGAGTGATCTTGTCTCAGTGATCTTTTTTTTACATGAGACATTGACTATTTTTCTATGCGATCTAGTGAATTTCTGTTTGATCTTAACATTCTACACAACTTCTGTTTTAGAAGGAAGTATACAGTCCACCCAGAATCGTCCCCCTTCATTATTAAGGAAAACAGAATACTTGGAAGGACCCCTGAAACTAACTCGGCCGAATTTCTAATCCAGTCACCATTCGCATGTAGGCGTAATTAACAAGTAACGAAGTAGTCACATGATAACATCATCATGCCGTAAAAGTTGTGTCTTCAAAGTTGCAACTTCTAACAATATTAGCGTGAGATTTCAGCAGCATCATCGTCGAAAACTTTTGCTTGAGTCAAGCGCGTACTTAGGGAGTACTTAAGGCCCTCTCTACATCCACACTTTCCGCTCTCTCTTTCTCTCGTGCTACCCTCTCTCTTTCCCTGTTTTATCTCTCCTACAAAATTAACCAAGGCAAGACGAGCTGGGCTTAAGATACGGTGGCTCTGTGAGCAAGCCGGCTAGCTACTGAATAAAAAATCAGCTTTATCCATTGTTCGTTGAATGCTCCTTGTCTTCACGTCGACACCTAGCTCTAGTGCTCACAGATAGTCAGCTTAAAATATTTCTAGATGGGTTCTGGAAGTATCCTTGGACGGTACTAGGTTTGAATAATGCAGTAAAACTATCTATATTATAGTACGGTCTTCATGAAAAACTATATGAGTTTGTGTAAGCAGAAAGCTGAATTCCGTGGATGAGTGATTCTCTTCTTACAGTCATGATTCCTTTCTACAGGATGACCCATGTACATTCCTGGTGACTCCTTCAGGCTAATTCTTGTACACTCCTATTGATTTCTATAAACTGATTCCTGTTTCTAGGACACTCAATGATCATTGGATAGAATGATCAGGACACTAAGATCTAATGGATCATTATTAACCTATAGATTTATTTTAGATGTTTTGGCAGATTAGATTCAATAAGTCTTCTAGGAATCGGGCCTTAGACACCTACATAATCTTACGGGTTATTTATCTATCATATTATACTATTTACCTCTACTTTCTTAATGATAGAAATATCTCACAAGAAACCTTTCTAGAAATCACTAACGGAATTTTTCTTTTTCCAGTGTTCGTGAAAGTGCACTCGAGATGTCCACATATTTCAAGCCCTGGCGTCTAGAAGATTCTCGATATCTAATCCACCAGAGATTTCGAACTTTTTGAAGGTAAGTGTTTTCCAATTCCAATAATTATAAATAACATTACCAACATCTGATAATCAGTTGGAACACGATATTCAACTCCATTCATCATTAATATTTATAGATAAATTGTAAATTTGAATAATAAATATTGATTTTATCACAATTCAACTATTTTTAATGGAAAGTTGAAATTAACATGAGATGTGGTGGTATTTCAATGAATTTGACTTTTTTCAAGAGGCCTCCAACATAGATAAAGATAACTCCATAAATTTCTTAAAGCACAATTATATTTTTGAATAGTCTTCTCCCCTTTGAGTGTAGGGATGTTAATTTTCTTGACGGAAAACACGCTGCAATAGAAGCATATTGAGACGGGAGGTCGGTGATCTCTTTCTTCGTGTGAAAAGCCTCCACGTGGCCTTGTAAAAAAGCGTTGGGTCTACAATCGAGGGTTGCGCGCTTTTTAACAAAGGGTCCAAAATGAGTTGCTAGCAACTTCATTTCAACAATAAATTGCACGTTACATCATTTACAAAGGAGCGTATTACAGACTAATAAAACCGTATAGGATGTATTTCATCCTTCTTTCGGTTGAGAATCGATTCAAAAGATGATTGCCTTTAATAAGGGCGAAATTGGGACTCCAGGTTCTCTGTGCGACACAACCATTGCACAGAAATAGGATTTTGATGAACAAACAAAGAAATGTAATCATATTGTAAAAAAAATGCTATAATTTTGTACATTTATTAGGATCATCTGATTTTTCAGCAACATGATATTCCTTTCAACAAATTAGTAGTATTGGTTGAAGAAGTTGAAATATTAGAGTGATCTGAGATCACTATGTGGCCCAAGTAGTGTTCTACTGTAACAAAAATATCAACTATACTGTGTAGTTTTACAACACTAGAATAGGGAGAAATAAGACCAGATTAAGGAATCTCAGTCTTGATTCAGGGTGGTTTATATTGTGGGGGGAGGGGCGAGCATGCAGCGGAATTAACTGCAGACTGCAGATAAGAAGGGTGAGCAGTCATAAATTTAACGACCGTCAACTAGAACTGCGATATAATAGAGTGAAATGAATTCAGGTCCCTATAATTATTGCTAATGGCTCTATGGTTATAGCTTGGCATCAGTAGCCCATATAGACTAACACTGACATATTGAAAACTTGGTGCAAGGCAAACTGTAGGGTGGAAGTAGCTGGGGGTCAGGTCTACTGTAATTGTATGAGATTGGACAATAAAAACTGAATACTTATAGTTGTAAAAATGTGTCACTCAATAGCTGATACTGTAGTAGAGGTTGCAGTAATATTCTATATTTCACTTGAGTAGAGGGGTGTTGTGTGAAATCGAGAGCATATTACACCATCATAAAATTATATGATTAAATATTTTCTATACTCACTTCATTCTCACTATTCTATTTAAGATTTAATCCACCATATTTCACGATTTCAATACGTTTCGAGTCTACGTGAGTTTGAACTATACTACTCATCGTTCTTAGTAGTTACACAATTGGAGATTTTGAGCTCTAGTGATTAATAGACTACTATTGAGACCACTTATTGACTGATAATTCATGATTATATAATCAATATCGAGGCACCGAGCATTGCTCGTTATTTATTTATTGATAAACAGAACTCAATTCTTTAAATTGATTGGGGAAGAAGGACTAACAGGCAAAGACCAAAACTGTTTCTTCCCCGAGTTTTGATTTACAAACTATAAATATTCCAAAAAGTAGGTTATGTTCCATACACTTGATTTCAGGACAAATTTTCAGTCCAAACATTTAAATACAGAAAAGTTCTAATTTATATTCTTTACAAACCAAATTTAATAACAAAATAACACTCACTAAACACTTAAAAGTGTAAAATAATTATTATTAACTTTGAATATTATGATATACTATAATATTTAGAATGATATACCATATCATGTCAACAAATCAGATTATTTTGAACAAGTCTATTAAAATTTGTAGATCTTATTTCTCGTGAGATACGGTAAGCTGATTGATTACACAGCTGATCTCCTACACAGGCACACGCATCTTCTGTTATCGACAGACTTCGAAATTATTGTCATCTGTTTTTCCAAGGATGAATAACTATTATCCTTTACTTGTCCTTCAGCGAGTTTTCCCAGGGTTGAGACCTAGTGCAATCGAATTTTTATATCATAAACCTTCCATGTTCCAAATTTCGTGAAAATCGTTAGAGCCGTTTTCGAGATCCGTTGAACATACATAACCAGATAACCATATACAGAAATTGCTCGCTTAATATAATAGTATACTCATATTGATAGATTACAAACTATACCAATTGATAGAGCTCTACCAATAGATTCAATAGATTTTAGAATAAGCTACCTTATTCATAGACTACTGTTGTTAGATTATAATTTCACCAATTTAAATTGATTTATTCGAACCTATGGGAATAGGTATAAACCCAATTATGAACTTAAAAAAAAGCTCAACCAGTGAGCTAACCAGATGCTATTCATGATTTTAAATATGGAGAGAAGTCTCCAAAATTAAATATGAAGTCTAATTTATACTTCTTGTCATTGAAAGACTCTCAAACTCCTTGGAAATGGAGAGTTAGAATAAACATGTAGAATGAGATAAACCAAAAAGGAAAGCATGATAGTCGGTGAATGACAATGATTATTGATGGAAAATGAAGTTAGAAATGGTATGAAAAATACAGATCAAGAGGGGAAATTTAATGAAGAGTGATGAAATAAGAGTTGGAAGATTTTTAAGAGTAGGTAGCTAAGTAGGAAGATATGCTGTATTTAAGAAGAAAGAGTTAGAAACATCGTGATATAGAGTGCTCTTCATACATCCTAACTGATGAAACCAGTAGGATAAAGATCATGAGAGTATGATAGTTTATGGATGTACATGTATGAACACAACAGCGAGTACAAACAACTCTCGAGAAATTCACAGTGAGCGAGCTAAAATGAGAAGTTTGAGGGGCTCAAAGTGGTTTGTGTATGTGTTGGGTCGTTGGGTGATCAACATTCAGTTTTATGGCTGAAAACCAGTGTCTAATCATCTGATAATATCGTGTGTAGGCCCCTTCACCAGTTAGCTCTACTGAGATTCACTTTCAACTGTCAGCATTCTTTATAAATGATACCAAAGCTTCTCATTCAACCTATACTGAATATCACTTCAGCTACAAGCTCACTTTCACAATCTATTGCAAGCTCATAGATATTATCATCTTGCTATCATTAACTTTACGATCAAATAAACAACAAAGCAGGTAGGAGTGCAGTGTTAGTAGTCATTGTTTTTATGTGGGTTGGACTCACTCAGTGCTGTAAAATCCTTAGACAAATAGCTCTTGAAATATTATTCAATTACCTTTGTTGTCATTGGACACCTGTTCAAGTGAACAGCTCAGCTGTGACCAATAACAATAAATTTAACAATTGATATGGATTGTCAACATCCATTACATTGGATGACGACTGCAAAAACAACTATATGAAAATTGATAGAATCAGATTCAGGACAAGAAGTAGCTTTGAGTAACTACCGTACCTCTTTTTGTAAGAATGAATGAAAATTCCGCGGTTACTGCTGTTTTTAACAGAGAATATTCCAACAAAATCATATAGCTAAAATCATCTAGTTCAATGAATGATCATTTTAATAATTTCAATTCCAGGCTAGTTCGTTGTTATTTTATGGTTCGTAAGACATGTATGTTCGTCTCATTATAATGTGAAATATCTTACAATGCTGTATTAGACTAGGAGAAATCATTGTTCAAGCTTCAAGTATAAGAAAATATGGAGTTGAAGGATTTTGAAAAAGAATTCAAGAGCAATTCCAATTTACGCCTTGAAAATTATTGTATAGGTGGATTATAAACTAACCAACAAAACTTGGAAAATGAACCAAACAATAAACATTAAATCTTCCACAAATGTGAATTCTGACCTCCCTGTTATAATAATGACTCACTTCCATAGTACACTGTCACAAAAACAATGAAAGAATAAATTATACATGACTAATAGACGCTGGACGATGTAAAACGGTAAAATATTCTGAAAAGTGTTGATTTCTCTGGGGGTGGCAACAGTAAGCTATAGTGAAATTCACTTCAAAATGACAGCATTGTTTGAATGTGGTGCATTGATGCTAGGAATGCTGACATTAAAAAGTGAATGTTAATATAGTGGCGGCGCATATCAGGGTAGTGTGTAGTGTGTAGAAGCAGCTAGCATGCTTGGAAAACTGTTGGCGATCATTAGTGGCTTATCACAACAAAGTGAGTGGTTTCTATAGTTGGCCGATTCTCGGCGCGTCAGGCAGGTTGATTGCGTGCCGGAGAAGCGGGGTTTCGGTCGAACTGGTGGGGTTTGAACCTGCTGCAACTCTCCAGAGTGCAGCAGTGCCACTCTACAGCTTGATGGATGATTTTAGAGGTGGAGCAAGAGAGAACATCCAGTACCTTAGAGTGCTAGAGAGAGATGAGCGAGCGTTCGATTATCGTTGAGGGGGCGCATAAATATGATTAATAGCTTTGCGAGCCCGAGGAGGGTGATTTGAGGGTGTTGCCCTAACCTGAACTTGCTTCTCTGTTGCCAGACCTGCGGTCTCACTCCCTTTGCATGTTTCTGTTTCGAAAATCTCAAATTCAAGCACCTTCCCTGCTTTCTGTCCCCAACATTCCATTTTTTATTTTCCTCTGTGAGTTGTCATTATCTCCCACGAAACAGTCAGCCATTCCACATTCTATTGCTGTTACTTTTGTGAGATGTGATGTTCTCAAAACGTTTGGTACAATACTCTCTTATCACTGTGATCAAAAAATTACAAGATTAGAAAATATAAATTATTGTTTAAAGTGAGGTTACCAGTCGATATTATCTTAGGGTCTCCTAGAACCTAGAATTTCGTTGAAAATTCCACGTTATTTTTATAACTGAAATCTTAACCTATGTGCATTTGAGAATCTTCATATTCTGGACACGTTCAGCCTACGATACTGTGATTAGGCTTTTACAATCACTCTCATATTTTGTCTGAATAGTGGACCAATACTTAGAAACTCAGTTACTCAGGAAGTAACTCAAACGAAAATACAGTTTCAAACATGATCAATGTCTTAGTAATGGATGACTCATTCAGTTTTATTTAAATTGAATACCGTTTGTAAATACAGATCGATAATCAGTTATGTTTTTGTGTAATTGATATAGAATGGTGTATAGTATCTGTCGTGAATGGTAGACTATTCTCTACCTTTGCGCTGTGGATTTTTCCATTCATACATTGCAATCCAGTCTAAATAGATTGGGGAATTTTTTCGTATAATGGGTTAAATTAATAAGATAGATAATTCTCACCAGGACTACTATTCCAAGTACTCACTTGAAATTGACAAATAATATTCAAAATAAATAAATTATCATGTCTTATAGATGTACAAAGAGTTATCAAATTAATCAATAAAATTTACTTTCGTGTGTATTGACACTATTCTCAAGTTATTTTTTAAAATCATATCTCTCAATCATTCCAATAACATTTATATTGTAACATTAACTCACTTTCCAACACTAACTTTTCTTCAGTATTTTGGCTAGGAATACCAATGCACCCCAATATATACAGGAGTTGTGGAATCTCGCTTCCAAAATGAACTCACAGTATCGGTTGAGCACGCTAACGCCAGTGTGGTTGCCATGACAACGGGGTTGATGCGGGTGTATCCAAGGTGACGGGGAGAACTTTTTTGGGGGTGACACTGGCAGTCAAATTTTGGGGTATGTTGCCACCCTGGTCCTGGGGGATGAAAGGGAGGATGATAGTGGGAGAGAGAGAGGATCTAAAAGGAAAAGAAAGAGAGGAAGACAGGGGTAGAATGAGGGAATGAGGGGAAAAGGGGATTCTCTTTGTATTCGGGGGAGAGAGCCTGGAACGAGCAAGGGACCGATAACTGCGTAAGGTTATGGTTTACTGCTTCATCTTTCCTACTATTTGCCCAAAATTCTGGCTTCTCGTTTTGTCTTTGTTGTTGTCTCGTCCTATTCCTCTCATTCCGATTGTACTTCTTCATTATTTGACCAAAGTTCAAGCTTCCTGTTTCTTCTTTGTTGTCTTGTCCTATATATGTCATTTACGATTTCTTAATTCTCAATCTTTCCTAGCTATATATTTGGCAAGAATCCTGACTCCTTGTGTCATTTTTTGTTGAGCTATCCCATTCTTCTGTAACCTAGATTTTGATCTTTCTTTGCTTCTGCTTCTTGATTTCTCTTTGCTCTTCTTTATTCTTAGTATTTGTTCAAAACTCTATATCCTAGTTTCTTCTTTCTTTCCCCCCTTCCTATTCTATCAATAAGGAGATAAAATAACGACTGTGGAAAGCAAATCACAAACAAGTTTATTTACTGTCTATTTCCTCTGTAAATGAAACATCTTTACTCATATGCTTTGGCTTAGTAGCTGTTCAATAAGTGAAAAAAGTTAGTGACAAGATACATCGAGATGGGGAACTGAGTACTGAGTTCCACATCACATTTTCAAGAAGTTTCTGAAAGTTCCTATTGTGTGTGTTGAGAATATTGCACTAGGACTTACAGTAACAATTTCTTCATTTCATCCATAACTTTATTGTCGTCTTCAATTGCTTCTGGTATACTTACTCAATCTACGTGAAAGTTCAACATCGGTATATTACACTAATTTCCTATGTAGCAATTCAACATTTTTATTCTTAAAATTATTGGATATTATTACATGTGAGAAACTTATTGTGTACTACAGTGATTCCAACTACTCAAGTGCTTTACTATAAAAATATATACAGTGATTGAATTAAAGTAGAAACTGTAAACCTTCGATTTAAAAAATCAATTGGAATTATGGAAAATAAAGTGAACCTTAGAAATTCAAGATTTAAAATTGAAGTAAACCGAGAATATCAAAGAATAAACTAATTATTAATCTTTAATCTCTCTTTAAATTACTTATCTTTAATCTCTGCAAAATACTTTCAAATCATTGCAGTTGTAATTTTTTTCTATTTCTAGAAAAAGTATAGAATTAAACGTACTATAAACCTCTGTATTTGTATATGTTAATATTATGGATTAAAAGTAAAGATGACCTTCGTTTTGTAATCAAGACCTACACTATCCTACCGAAATGCGAGGTCTAGATAGTGGTCATTTCACAGTTTGATAAATGATCACTTTTAGCAAATCCTGTCTTCTTTCTAACAAAGTGAAGCAGTGCCATATCAATCACAGCTTTTGTGCGTTCTCGATCTGTAAAAGAGACATCTTCTCTGGGTGTCGTTGGAGACTCGGGACAACTCTGTAGGCGTGATCTATCCATCCACCTTACACGAAAATAACCTCGTCGTGAATTTTATCTATCGTTTTATAGAAATCAGACCTCACAAAAGAGCAGGAAAAAGGCCTGGCTTCACGACTTTTAGGAATTCAAAAGATTGAGGCATTCAACCAGACTGAATAGACCTGTTTGTTGTATTGAGCTGTGTTACCCAGCGTGTTATTTATCACTGTTTATCCCTGTATTTGTTTTCTTGAAGTTTGTTTGAAAACTGGCAGGGGCTTCTGCGTTTCCATGTTTATAACACTGTATAAAATAAGCAAGGTGCGATTTAGTTTGAGTTTAAATAGCTGGGAGGCTGAAATTTAGAAGGAGAGGGAAAAGCTGATCAAAAGCTTACACAATGTTATTTCCCCCAAAATTCTTTCTCTCACCTCCCCTCCCACACAACCATCTATCGATCTCTCTTCTGAGCATTGCTCGTTTGTCGAATGATACTACCAGATCGATACCATTGGTCCGGTAGATACTGTATATTTTACGTAAAAAATACCCCCTAAATCTGTCGTCCGGAGCGCCGCTGTTTGAAGCCAACGTTCGTGATAAATTAGGCTTTTCTCCCCCAGAAAAGCACCAACAGTAGCAGCTCTCAAAGGGAGGGAGGATCTGCCTGTGTTATTTTCCCCCTGGAATAGAGAAGGAGGGGAATATAGATAGTGGTGAGAAGGAGGGGATCGAAGAAGTTTCTTGTAAGTTTGCAGCTCTGCTCGATTAGTCAGTGCGATAGCCAGGCAGCCAGGGACCACCTCATAGCTGCACAAGGGCTTCAAATCGTGTTCTGTTGGTAGTACTGTGAAAGTAAGTACTTGGGCAGTTCTTGAATCCACAGAAATCTTTACAGAATACATCAATTCCTTTCTAGCTTATTTGCTTTTACACATGTATTTCAAAATCATTTATCCATTATTCAACTCCATTGGCATATTATTCAATTTCTTGAAAAATCGTAATAATTTCTCAACTTTTGTACATCACTGGGATTTGCAAACCTAGACTTCTATTCATAGACCACGAAACTGTATATCTCGTTCTACAACTTCACACATTCTTTTTATTTTATCGTTTATGAATGTAAATTGAGGTTTAGTGTAATTCCATGTTGTTGTTTTTTTTTGTTTTTTTTTATGAATAAACCAAAACTTTCACGAATTGCATAACTACTTCTCAGTTTCAATAATATACTTTTCCTGATAAATACAGTATGAACTTTGCAAAAATTTCAACTTGAAATACCCAGATATTTTTAAGGTCAAATGTTTCCAAGTTCTTTGGGGATTCATCCCTCAATTCTATAAAACTCAATTGCAATGATAGTTTCACATTATAATTATTATAGAACTGTCTTATTTAATCTGTTGGATAATGATTTGTGTTCAATATGTCAAACTTTCCCAACATGTTAGCCCAATTTATACCTACTCTAGAACATGGTACGCCATAGTGGAGTAGGTCAATTTCCACACAGAAAAATCTGAACAAGTAGAGGACACATAAGAATTTTTGTAACTAACTAGTGTATGTAATATTGTAATTTATCGAATATTTTGTGTAATTGATGTTGTAGTTTTAGTTTTTTTTTTTGGGAAATGAACATTTTATTCATTTTTTTTTATTCAATTTCGAATATTCATTAAATTAAATTTTTTCTCCACGAAAATATTAAATTTAATTTGTATTTACCCGGTTTTCTCTTTCATTCTATTCTTTCGTGTTCAATATATCAAACTTTCCCAACATGTTACCTCAATTTCGAATATTTATCAAAGTTCAATTTTCCCTCCATGAAAATCTTGGATTCGATATGTACTATTCCGGTCTTTTCTTGCACTCTATTCTTCGTGTATTTTCCAACCAGTTTTCATTCAATTTTATAACTGGTGTTTTCCAAAGGATTAGGTCATAGAATGACAAATTTAGGTAGTATAATATTCACTCATTTATCGGATTAAGCAGCCAAGGTCTCGGTTAGAATATTTTCTGTGTATCATTTTCAATTACCGTCTGGAGAAAAAGATTTAATAAACTTTTACGGACAATGAAAAAATTCACTCGGACGGATCATATACTTTCTCACGCTCATAGATAGCACAACACACAACTAAATTACCGTGTGGTCCAACAAAACCGAAAGACTATTCAAACTATTCAAGTTTCACCCAACAATAAAACTATTAAAGCAACAAAGAATGTTTGGGGAGTAGAACAAAAGGGATGAAATGGTACAATTTCTCCTTTCAAACAATGTGAGGCTTGTTTCTTTTGTTGGCATTTAACATTTTCATTCATTCTTTTCTACATCTCCCAGTTACATTTTCTTTGTGTCGTGTGTGGCACAAGCCACACTGGTCAGAAGGAGAATGTGAATAGTCGTAGTTTTCGACATTGGTGGTGTAGCCTTGGTATATTGTTTGTGCCGGAGCATAAAGGACAAAAGATGAATGAGAAGAAGAGATGAAAATAAAGACGACGAAAAAGAAGAAGCAGCTGAAGAGAAAAAATTCTAATGAGAAGAAGAAGAGGAGGGAGAATAATAATATTCAGAGGAGAAAAAATGAAAAAGCAGGATAAGAGCAACAACTACAAGAGCATGAAAAAAGAAGAGGAGAAGAAAGCGGAGAATAAATAGACAAAGGAGAGGGACACTAATCCAAGCTAATATCAGAGAGAATTATAATAATATGATAAGTAATAAGAAAGACAAGGAAAGAGGAAGGAAAGAATAGATAAGAAAATGAAAGGATGAAGAAGATGGAGGAGAATCGATAACATGTAGATGCTAAACAAGAAGAGAATATACAGAAGATACATAATAAGAACAATTTGAATAAACAGACAAAATTATTTGAAGATGTAAATAAGATTCAGAAGATTGTATAATATTTGAGAGCAGTAGTGGAGGAAAATATTAGATTTGATTACTTTATTTTATAAGATTGACGCAGAAAAAGAGAAATAAGATGTAAAACGAAGAAGATGAAAAGCAGGAGGAAGGAGAAGAAGAATATAAGGTACAGCAAAAGGTAGATAAAAAAGAGGATGGAGAAATAGGAGAAGTAGAATACCCCACCATCGTCCTACAAAGATCTCGACGCAGCATGCAGTGTGGAATGAGTGTGCAGGGACAAGAGACATGTCCAGATTGTACAGCCCATTTGGAAGTCTTTTCAATTTTTGCCTTTGTGCTGTTCCAACAACTGATGGATGTGTCCCCGGATGGTAGAATGTCAGGGCAGGAGAAAAAGAGGAAATGGGTAAAGTGGATTAGAAGGTGAAGGGGGATGAGGAAGATTTCGAGAATGCCAGCTTTGTCAAGAAAAAAGCTACAAGCTCATTCACACGCCGCGTGGGTAAGCTGGCATATGTCGTGAGCAGAGAGGATACAGTCATCTATTGGCAAGCTATGCATCAATCTTTTTTGACGCGTTGCCCTGCACAAAACGCCTTCATTCACTATAGAAAAACTGTCCAATTCTGTCTAAACTCTCTCGCTAATTCTCTTTCCCAATCACTCTCTCCCTCTCTCTCTCTCTCTCTCTTTCTCTCTCGCTCTCTTTCCTTTTCCTCCCTCAGTATCTCTCTCCAAAATAATCTCTCTAGAGACTTCATTCTCTCTCTTCTGGGAATCATTTCCAGATATTATTATTGTTCAGCTTATCTCTACTTGATTTTTGGATTATAAGTGGTTGAAGAGAAAAATATAAATTTGAATAGTTTGCTGGATATCCTTCAATTTTTGAAAAGTGTATTGATTGATAGTAAATAGATAAGTGAGATGAATCAGCTACAATAATTTTTCTTTAATCACGTATTTTATTTGAAAAAATTCTCACACTTCACTCTACTAACTCATAAAATTTAGAAACAACAGAAGTAGCTGTTTGGTTTGCTTTGAGAATTTTCTATTGCACAAGTCACTTATTCTCCACACTAGTAGCTCTGTGAACAGTAGACCTCACGCAGTACTCTCATCCACAAGTACCTGATTGAAACTATAGATCTTATGGAAATACAGCAATAGACTAGCTTCTCTACAATTTATGATGGATGATTCTATAGTCTGATTTTTACGGTAATATTGATGTATGAAGGAGGCTCCTTTTTCCTTTTATATTATCCTTGAAATTTCCAAAAACCTTGTATATACGTCGACGCGCAATTAAAAAAGGAACATACCTGTCAAATTTCATGAAAATCTATTACCGCGAATCGCCGTAAATGCGCAACACTCAAACATTTTAACATTTGAACATTCAAACATTCAAACATTAAGAGAAATGCCACACCGTCGACTTGAATCTTAGACCTCACTTAAACAGCTGGAGTCAGAAAATTGGCTTTCCAAAACGGGGCGTAGTCGCAGTTTTTATAACAGTAGTCGTAGTTTTTATTTTCTCATTTCTATAATTGGAAACGTTTTTCCTTGACAAAATTAGGCTAGACATTTCTAAATCATTCGAAATAGCAGAAACTTTACACTATTTTCTCTTTATTTTATTTTGTGTTCAATTTTCTAGTTTTTCGAAATTTAATTCAAACGTGACTAAGACAATGAATGCGACTACGTTTTGGAAAGCCAATTTTCTGACTCCAGCTGTTTAAAGTCAAGAACTTAGCTAAATCCCGAGCTCGGAAACCGGCCCTAAGAGAAATGCCAAACCGTCGACTTGAATTTTAGACCTCACTTCGCTCGGTCCAAAAATAAAACTGGAACCTTATAACAAAGTTAAAGATGCTTCATATTGAAGTAGACTGTTACTAGTCGTTAATAATTGCTCATCGAAAAACAATATTCAAATTCAGTTTGTTGAATGATTTTGAAATTAACCTCAAACTGAAGATTCGAACTTAAAATTCACTTACTGGTAATGAAAAGTGAATTCTCACTTCCACTTTGAAGATTGTTTGTGAATCATGTATTTTTTATCACAAGAACGTGATATTCACACTTCACACTACACAACATTTAACTGAACTTGGTTTGCTGAATCACTATTTCCATTTTTTCATGAGTCACGTCAGTCACTTGTCTATAAGTTAAAATGGTGACATATTCAATTTTTGACCAACAGTTCAAGTTAGGATGATAACCTGGGAGGAAATCCTGGTTTGATTGTTTTTACGTACTCAATTCCTTTTTTTTCTCCAAAAATCAATCCCGGCTACCTGGACCAAGCTAGCGTTTAGGGGTTTATCCTATGAATCCAGGACCATACAGCATTAACTGGATACTAAAATCACTCCATTGATAGGCCTCGGAAGGAAGGAAGGATACAATTACACGCTAATTAGCATAATTCATTGTGTGAGCCTAATTGCAGCACCTCTCGCTGTTTGATGGCTAAACAGAATGGGCCAATCACAGCTCTTGTTAGAAACTAATGTGGTAGAAAGGAATTGAGCGGTTGTTGCAACTCCCAAACTGCGCTCCTGTTCTGCTAATTGCGTCAGTAATGTTATGCTCTATTGTTTGAAGTGCTCCAAACCTCTTTCAAAGCTACCATTGTTGAGACATTAGACTGGTGTAATTGGTAGCTGATGTTTCAGTTAGTAGCAAGTAATAGTCTACTTAGAATGTGATTCATTTACAATTCAATCATTTATTTCAGCAAAAAATACAAGAAATACATTAGGCTATGTTGAACATACTACTAGATCAAAACTACAATCACCAATAACAAACTAATAATAACATTTATTAGTGAATAACAAGCACCACATGACACTACAAAACATGCAATTCTTCACCAAATTAAAGCAGGAAACCCTATTGAACGAAGTCAAACAATGTTAGAAAAATTACCTATTTCCATTCATATGTGATTGATTCCATTATATCAATTACAATTATTGTATAGTTTCAATATATAGTCATTTCTCATTTGAAAGTAGGCCTGAAATATTTGAAAAAGGTGAACAGCTGAGGTAAAAAGGTATACGGATAAATTCACCTACTGTTTCTATATTCGTCATTCATTTGGTTGTTCAAAAGTTAAGTAACGATTCATAAATTCATTTGAGGAAATGAATCCCTTAATAATTTCTAATTTCATTGAACGATGAAGATAAAGACCTCAAGTATCAGTTCAATTTACTTTTGTTATAAGATTTTCACACGAAAAAATTTCATTGTATCTACTTCCATGTCACTCTTATCTAGCCTATTTAACTCCAATACTTCTAATACTCTATGTAAAAATTGAAAAGTACCCTTTTTCAACTTTATTGTATTTCTCACGACATGTTTCGACTTGAAATGTAATTTTCTAATGAGGCTTGATAATGACATAAGTCGAAACATGTGAGAAATGGAAAAGGGTACTTTGATTTATAAATTTTTACATAAATACGAGAAGCATTTAATCTCCTCCGAGTTAATTGTTGTTATCATCCTTTGAAAGTTAGCTTTAATTGGATTTATTTTCAAACATTTCACAATAGCTCTACCATCAATCACTCATATGTTTTCCACTTTCCTAATAAACTGTGCACGAACTTCAAACTCCAATAAAGTTACTCCATTTATTATTTTGATTAATTTTCTCATTTAAAAACTTCTAATCCGGAACAAAGTTAGTTCCACTTGGATTAACTGCTCAAATAGCGCTTCAATTAACAACCTCATCCCTCTTCTACCTTCAAATTTTCCATCCTCTTCTATCTCCTTCCACCCCATTATTCTTTCTTCTCTTGCATTGTCAACAGAGTCCGAAAAAGTAGCTCCCCATAAATTGTTAGCTATCGTTTATATGAGAGCGCCACATTTATTTAGAGACAAAGGCTGAGGCGTTAGCGAGTCTATTAATCAAAACTGGACAAGGCAATGATTTGTGAGAGCCATTTTTCTCCCTACTAATCCTCCACTTCTCCTCGTTTCTTTGAACTTTCTCCAATTCCTCCTATGTGTTTCTGTTGAGTTCCTCTCTCACTCTTTTAATTATCTTCTTTCGTTTCAACGACTATTTCCCGAAATTTCTCCTAATCTCTCCACTCGGTCGCAGACAGGCTCTCAAAATACAGACCTCTGCTAGATTATTACAGCAACGAAAGGATTTGACCCTTCCCCCATACAGCACAAAAAGGACCCGCTTATCACTGATAAGGTTTACTCCATTAATCAAAATGTTTGTTTAGCGCCACGGGTATCTTTTGCCATTAATTTTATCACACCAGGCACTTGACGCCATCTTTTTTTCTGTCTTTTTCTCATCATCATCACATTATTCTTCTTCTTTCCCTTTTCCTCCATCTCATTCTTCTTTTCCTCCTTATCCTTCTCCACTCCTTTTTTATTTTTTATTTTTATCTTCTACATGAGATATCTTCGCTGATCGATAGCTCAAGTCTCAAGTGGCCCGTACGCTACTTGCTCGCTTCAATGCTGGGTCTCCTAATTTTATCGGTGTCTAGAGTTTCATCCGACGGATGAGAAATGATGAGCTTAGAAAATATTGACATGTTTCCATCACTCATCTCAAACTTTTCTGAGAGCATGCTGCTGCTATAAATATAAATTCAACTCTTGAGAAATCTAATATTTCTTGAGGACTATCACGAGACCTGGTACTCCGATACTGCTATTATAAGTTCATCCCCACATTATATTATTTTGTTTTGCTTCAAGTGAAATACCTAATATTATAAATCCTAGACTGCTTCTATTGCGAACATATATTGTAGATTTCTCTGATTGTGAGAACTCTGGGGGCACCCAGTTTTGCAAAAATCAAGTTTGTCATTTTAGAAATATATATATTATGCATTGTTGCAGGAAGTTAAATAGAGCAATATTATTGTTTATCCAATGATTAAACCAATTTGAATGAATATACATAATAAATCTCTACCACCAATATAAAAAAGAATTACTGTACCCTTTGAAATTAGTAGAATAAAAATTGTAAAGTATTTGAAATTTGGGTAGATAAAAATCCCTAGCTGAAGTACTAATAGGTCTGAATAAAATAACTGGCTAATATCGCCAATGAGATAACAATAAAGATTAGATAGCATCAGCTTGTTCTGGCTAAACGGTACAATAACCTAAAAAGGAATTGAAAGAATTTTTTGCTAATAAATAATATTATTATAAAATTTTTGAAGATTGAGGTTAGGTATATACATTCAGTGATCGGCGACCTAACGATCGACCGAGCCATGCAACGTAGAATCTGACCAGACCCCTTGGCAGAGATCTATTGCAGCAAAACGGTATGCAATTTGAAAGAACAAATGGTCACGTGGCTAACTATTAGGAAGCATGAAATAAATATTCGTATATAGAACAAACCAACCATGGTATGGCCATGCTAGAAGGGCGAGTGCTAGCAAATGGATAGGGATGGTGACTGATTGGAGTCCAATTGGGCGAAGGAAAAGAGGAAGACCTAAAAGATCATGGAGAAATGAGGTGGATGAGGCTATGGAGGCCAGGAATTTAAGGGATGGTGAATGGGAGGATAGGCAAAGATGGAGGTCTCGACTAAAAGAAGGAAGACGGTGAATCACTGTAAAATCCTATTATATATATATATATATATAGAATATTAACTAGCATGTAGAGAGCATACTTAAAAAACCTAATAAAAATAATTAAGTGTATCCAGGAAATAGGAGGTTACCAAGCGCATGAATACTGAAACAATTTGCATGCACCAATAGCATATGGCAGTTAATAGGCGGCAATAGTATGCCATTCAAAATATTTATATATATTTCTATAAATGTTTGGGATTTATGTAAAATTATTGTATAGTCTATGTTATAGAGATGGCCCGAAGGCAAAGAAATTATTAAACATACAACCTAAGTAATAATTTGATATTTTAGTACGATCTATTTGAACCTTTAATGGCGGAGGACTAGGATATTCAAATTTTATGTAAATTTGAAAGTCGGAAATAAGAATTGTAAAATTGAGGAAGGAGAACCAAGACACTCGCCAGCCAAATGCCACCATGAGAGGACCCTAAATATTTTAGAGCGTAATACCTTGCTATAACTTGTAAAAGCTAAAGTTAGATTGAATTATTAAATTTCTTAAAAGACTTTGTGATGCTCTTATAAAGCAGAAGTCATTTTCATTTCAAATAATTTTTGTAACCCCTTGGAAGAGACGATTCCGGCTACCATATTCCAGGACCACCAGGAGTTGGATCGACATCGGCGGCTTATAAGAAGATTTCGACACGTGAGTGAGAATATTGAATTAGTGATGGGCGCCCTAGTGCTTCGAATTTATCTAATAATCAAAGCTAGCTCGTCGAAAGGGTTTTCTTATGAATTAAGAATTTAATAAAAAATACTTGCGCAAGTAATATAGTATTAAAGGTATTTTATTAAAGGAGTAAATGAATCAGTACATTTCAGAAAATTCTATTGAATCAAAGAAGTATAAAATCTAGGCTATTAAAACATATGCATATGATCGTTAATTTTTGCAATAATTTGCGATAATTTGTGTAGCTCTAATTCACTAGATGAATTGCTCTACTTATTCAATCAGGTGCCGAATCTTGCACCCTGAGATAAAATATATATTCATTACAAGGAATCTACTAGATACTAGAGAATTTAATATATATTTGGATTATTAGTTGCCAATTTATCAAGTCGATCTTAAGGAACCTATTTTTAATTGAATTGTCCAAGTCGACAAGTATTAGCAAGCTCATATCGCAGCTACATGCAAAAGGATGCATATGATTTAAAATAAAGGCACATGGTAATGTTTCGTGCTATAAATCTAGAGTATAATGTTTAGCCTGTGATATTTTACTGATTTCAATTATTGTTCTATTTTTATATTATATATTTTTTATCGCTCTTTATATTTTTTTTTTTGCCTTGATCTATTTTTTGCATTATTTGTTAATATATGTATCAAATTGTTTATGGTGTGCAATTTATTTTAATTCCTCAACAATATAGTATAAGTATCATATTTATATATATTTATTTTTTAATGAATTACAAGAGTTATAGGGGAAGCTCATATCTGGGCCTATAAAGATTTTTATGAGACTATGTCCTATTAAAAAACCACGACCTAATTTTTATAATTATATATCAAATATTTCATGCTCTACCGACTGATGCCAAGCAGGAGGCTAATCGTTATTTAAATATAAAGAATAACGTGACAAAATACAGAAAGTATTTATTAATTTCAAAGAGTATTATTATTTTTTATATATACAAAAAAGTAGCACTGAGTTCATACATTTCAAAAAGATAAGGCTCTACCACCTACTTTGAAATTGTAAATACTGAATGTTAGGCTCGATAGTGAGTAACTGGTTCTGATAGCTTTTGTTACACGTCTGTCACCAATTATTGTTAAACCCATCAATCATCCCATGATAGAGCTTTCGTGAGATTAATAATAATTGTGAGGAAGTGACTGTGAAGTGCGTCCTTAGCACACCCCTGTCTCACTCGCACCCATTTGAAAGAATCAAGCCGAGTGGGAGAGAGACATCGAGAGATTCACTTTATTCTGTCAGCATCACTTATATATAGCACCAATCTTTCGCATTCGACCAACGCTGTCAGAATGGAGTGAATCTCATAGTGCCTTAGCCAACTTTATACTGTCAGAATTATCTATGAATAGCATTAACACTTCCCATTCAACAGATGTTGACAGTTTGAAGTGAACCTGCAGCCCAATTGAGACCGATTTAGCGGGTGTCAGAGCTGTCACTCCGCTGACCAATTCGGTGGCCACTCTAGATATCCAGTCGTCGTGAGTCGTTGATTGTGCATGAGTGTGCATCCACCGAGTTGTGGCCTATTGTTTCCTTGCTATCATTATTATCTCCATCGTCATGGTAGTCTTCAAATAATAATGATTCTTCATTTTCTTATATTACTTCTACTTTCAGTTTTCTCCTTGTCCGCTACATCCATACTTTGTTTTTTCTATTGTACTTGTTCTTGTTCTCCTTCTTTTTCTTGTTCTTCCTACTTTTTTCTCCTTCTTTTTGCTTTTCCTTTCTTGCTTTCCTTCTTCCTCCTACTCCTCCCCTTCCTTCTCCTGCTCCTACTCCTCCTTCTCCCCCTACTCATCCGACTCCTCCTCTTCCTCCTTACCCTTATCATTTTTGTATTTTCCTTATGCTCCACATCTATTTCTACATCAAAACTCTCTCCCACAGGATCTTTTGCTTCGTTTTTCAGCATTTTATTCTCTGTACATTCACATCTATATACATTCCATTTTTACTATAATTATGTTTCTCCTCTTCCTCTCCTTTTCCACCATCTCTTCTTTTTCAAGTCGTCGTTCTTTCTGCTCATTGATGTGTTTTTATTATTTTTTTATATGATACTGTTTCTCATCAACATATCCCCTCTCTATATTTGCACTTCTTCATTTTCTCTCTACCACTCACCCACATTTTACATTCAGTCTTTTTCACTTTCTATCCCTTCAAATTTATTTCTTCTTTTATCGCCTATTTTCTTCTCCACCTTATTCTTTTCTCCATGTCACTTCTTTTTCTTCATGTAATCCCGCTTTTTTCTTTCTTCTTATCAACTTTATTGTATTTTTCTTCTTCTGCTTCACCTCATTCCCCTGCAACTTAATCACTATCACCACCAATGTCTTCATCTTCATCGTAAGAATCATGCATAAGACTATTCTTACTTTTTTTTTCTTCCTGTTTCACTCTTCATCCCACTCCTCTTCCTCCTCATTATAATCAACACCCTTGTGGAGACTGCGCGTGCGCGAAAGCCCCAGTTATCACTCTACTCTTGTATGATTTGCAGGAAACTGGCACTTTAGTACTTTTCAAATCATCGCCCCACCAATACACTACTTACTTTAAGAGGTTGAAGAGGTGACAACTTGTCAGATACAATCACAACCGAGGATGATGTAGTTGGAGAGAAGGGTGAGGAGGAGGAGGAGGAGTAGGTGGGAAGAAGGAGGAAGAAGAAGAAGTAGCAGAAGAGAGAAAAAAGAAGAAAACTCAGAACACGATATCGATGGATAGAAAGAAACAAGATCAAATAGAAGAAGGGGAAAATACTGGGTGAAGTGAAAAAAGTATTAGATAAAATAAATAAATGTTGATGAGAAAGGAAAAGATTATGAAGTTTATGAAGTTTGGCGAGCAGTAGAAATTGTTGATCTAAAAGAGAATATGATTCGAAGTAAATGGAAGAAAACGCCGGTAATAGAAATGAAAGAGAGAATCTTAGGAAGAGGATGCAGAGAAAGAGAACTGAAAAGAGAAATGTTGAGAAGGAAGAAGCAACTAACCACCGATCAGTTGTATGTCAAATCAACAACTCACTGCTTCTTCAATTACTTCAAATCAAGCTACAAATCATATCATATCAGATGACTATTATAAGTTGCAAGTCAATTCATTCCGACTAGTTTCATTCTATTGATAGAATTGGCATTCGTTGTGATGATTGACACTTATTTATTGTCGTGAGAAAACATTTATCAATATCAGAAATTTACTGGATGACGATTAAAAACTTATACTTACATAAGAAATTCAGTGAACATTGGAGCTCAAACTATTGAATTTAATGTTTTTTTTCGATATGTTTAGTAGGAATAATAGATTATATTGTTGGTATAGTTTTATGATATTTTATCCATATTTTATATTACGTGTTGTATAATATTATGTGCAATTTGTATTGTAAAATTCGTATTTGAAGATCAGTTCTAGCCTAATATAAAATTCCCCATCAGATAATCATCTAAATCTCTCAACTTCGAAAATCTATTCTGATCCTCTTTTTGAAGCTTTTCGAATCTGAAATTAGTTCAATTGTTTCAATTCTACTTAGAACCCTATAATTCTATTTCAACCTATAATTATATTGAAGTATAAATTTAATTACCTCATACAGCATGAATTGATATTCTTACTCCTGTTATTTTTCAGCTATGGTTGGAGAAACAAACTTTCAAGAAAAATGTGGTCGAAATAGTCAACCACTTGTTTGCTATGCCACTTTATAAAAAGGACCGATTAGTGAAACTGGAGCACGAAACTGAACGCTTTGTCGGCAAGCTTTATATTCCGTCACATAGATAACGAATTTCCATCCCAATTAGACCGATCTACTTGATTTGAGAGCTTGCTGAAAGCAAACGGCTACATTATTTAAAAATGCGAAACCTGACTGATCTAGTTGTTTGGGGATTAATTTATTTGATGTCTTGTCGGCTTCTCGATTTATCAGAACAGGTGGGTTACTCGATCAGTGATCAAGCTTAACAGCGGTCAATTAATAGCGAATGCGTCAGAAAGGTTTGACCTTATATGGGCCAAAAATGGGAGAAACGAGCTATTCTATCATGTCCTCGTTTCATGAAATACTTGAGGTTTTTCAACATTTGTTTTATGATACTTGGCAGTGATCCACTGTGTAAAAATATTAGTTCTTGTCTATTTCAAGACTTTGAAAGAGTATTTGTATGTTGATTACTGGTAGAAATTCTTATCCGCTTCAATCTTCGACACTAATTTATAAATTGGCATATATTCCGGATATATTAGCCTACTTGCAACTCAACCACATGTGAAAATGTACCCTGCAGTAATTTATTCCTGTGTTCTTCAGCCCCATTTGATGGGTATGTAATGCCATATTTGTCATTTGCCATGTATTGTCTACCTGAAGAAATACGGTTATGTGGCAGTCATAGGCTTTTCTTGTCTTCAATTACTAATGTACTTGTGGAAGCGTGTCCCTATACAATGGAGAAATGTTGTGGTGCCTTTACACTTTGAGTTGATACAGATGCATACACTTTGCATAGAAAAATGTTCATGACATGTTACATGCCACTTGAGCTCTGCTCAGATTTGTGGCTTCACGTAACAAATGACAATAATAATAATAATAATAATAATATCCTCCTGTTTATGTTAATTTCTCTATTTCACTGTCCCCTTTTTCTAAATTCCATGATCATTTTTGTATCTCAAATCTCCTTTGATAATAGTAATTCCACCCATGCTAAACGATATGTTTCCACCTTTTTAAAAATTATAATCAATATTCTCACAGTTGTCTTATACACTTTTCCAACCCAGCCACTATAACTGAATTTGAGATAGCCCATTCACTACATACTATTTAAATTCCATTACACATAATGATGATCTCAAATAATTTTAAAATTCTACAAGTGAATATTATTATTATTATATTATTATTATTATTATTATTATTATTATTATTATCAGAATAATGTCGAATGAGATCGAATATCCTCTTCTCACTCTTTGAACAGTTTCTAAAAAATGATATAACTTCTCACCAAATTATATTCAAGCTTTCAATTGAACTAAACCTTTCTACAATTAATATTGAAGCTTCAAATCATACCTTTCAATGGAGAACATTTTTATTGCAGAGCTGTTGAGTCTCTCTCCAAACATTTAATAATATAAAACACGTTTCTATAAAATAATAAATTTCCCACCAAATTATATTCAAGCTTTCAATTGAACCAAACCTTTCTACAATTAATACTGAAGCTTAAGATCACACCTTTCAATGGAGAACATTTTTATTACAGAGCTGTTAAGTCTCTCTCCAAACATTCAATAACATAAAAAACGTTTCTATAAAATAATAAATTTCCCACCAAATTATATTCAAGCTTTCAATTGAACTAAACCTTTCTACAATTGATATTGAAGCTTCAAATCACACCTTTCAATGGAGAACATTTTTATTGCAGAGTTAAATCGCTCTCCAAACATTTACGGCCTACCAGTTGTATGCACCAAAATGGTGCAGCTCTAACGTTGTTTACAGGGTGTATGTGCATGAACAACATTAGGCACTGTACACCTGATGAAAGGGATCGGTCAAAGGGCTCTACGTCCCTACGCCCTACGTCCCTACATCCCTCACGTCCCTGCGTTCCTAGCGTCGTTCGTCAGGCGACGTCGTCTGTTCAAACAGACGCTTTCTCCTCGACTGCGGACGGTTCACTGTCATCAAACCAATTCTGACAGTTTACAGTGAATCTCACTCGAATCTCAAACGCAACCGCAGCGCTGTTAGCCGGGTTACTGTCCCAAATTAGCCCAAGTCCCACTCAACCCGGGCCCCAATGTAAACCTAATCCGTGCTAACAATGAACGTTAATTAACTGTGCGAATTGCATTTCCATTCAAAACAGTATTTAGTATCGATCAACATAGAGCGGCTAATCCGGTTTGGTATGTGCCATAGTTTGATCTATGACAGGGTTCAATGGTGTTGATCCAATTCAGATGCCTCATTTGTATTTTATAGCCTAGAATCTATAGTTCGCTTCATGGCAGAATCATGGAAGAGACTATCAATAGTCCATTATTTGCATGTTACTTTTCCGTAAAAAATGATAATGTAAGAATAAGATGATGTAATATTTGTAACAGTCAACAACCCTGGTTCATATATAATCATCAATATAATGGTATATAAAATTCACAATCCGTATCCATTGACGAACGTTGATTTCTTTAAAATGCTGGATCAGAGTGTCAGCGAGTCAAGTAGAGTAATTGTGTAGTCTAATATTGACTTGTATATTTTTCATTGTCCAATTCATTGATCAAAGGTTGACATAAATTAAATTTTAAGTTACTTTTAGTTACGTTTCGCATTGCACATTTCATTTCATAGAGTTGAGACAACCATATTGCATTACCGGACTCTTGCAATCCTATTGGCCAAGCGTCAGGTTGTGGGTTAGCTCAGTAGTGGAAGAGAGAGTAGAAATCGGGCGATATCCTAATAGAAATATCAATTCAATTGGTTCCAACATTTATGTCTGGGCTACTATCGAATTAAAATCTTTTTAAATACTTTTTCAATCTTGCCTAACCATAGTCTCTATCAATTATCCTATAGATGTTAATTGTAATTGAATCATGAATTTATTTCTCTTGACTTCACTACAATCTGAATACTGGATAAATGATGAAACTTACTCCAAACAGATACCATTCAATATGTAATACCAACTTGTGTGTCAATGCTTTAATATGTTGAACAATACCCATCCCTTTCAACGACTGTTTGTCAACAGCTTCAGTGAATTTGTGGTCCACTCTCATAGATGACGCATCAAATAAAATAAACGTTATACCTGAGATCCGTATTGCGTGAACATACACAGCAAATTATGAATACTCAGCATCCTAGGTTTCGTTTGTATTCTGCTGAGCCATCACACCAAACTATGTGGGCTTGTATCTTTGATTAATGATGTGTACTAATGAATTATGTGGGCGACATAGCACATGCTAGACAGTACACAGTACACACTCCCCTCTAATGCTCGCTGAAAAAACTTTTCAATGAAACATGGCTGCTCTATTTGGGGGTTTACTGCGTATACTGTGCAGTATGTGGATGTGTACTTACGTTTGTGTGTGAGTGTGAGTTACATAGGGGTTGTCGCTGCTAAAGGTGACTCACCGGGTAGGTTGTGTGTCCATTAGTAGTGGAGAGAGAGAACGCCTGAGGAGTGAGAGAGGGACTGGGAGGTAAGAGGATGTGAGAATGATGAGTGAATAACGAAGGATTTAAATTAATGAAGAGTAGGACAGAAATAGAGAAAACAGAATCTTTTTCTTTCACAAATGATATGGAAAAAGTGATAGTATTAGTGAACTTGGTGGGTATTCTAGTTGAAAGAATCAGCTACTGGTATCATCTAAACACCTCCACCACCACCTCCTCCATCACCGAAAGGAAACTTCCGCCCATTGGAGAAAATGTTTAAAACACTTAGTGTAACAGTCCAGCTAAATCACTATTCCATCTATCACGAGAATCTAAAAATTTAATAGATCTAACAGAGTTTTACAATAGTGTGGCAGAGGAAGAGAAAATGTTGGGCAAATACAGTAGTGCAAAAATATTAGAGGGTAGAGGAGAAGTAGTAAGAAAAAGCTAACAAGAAAATGATGAGAAGGGATAGGGATAGGACAGGATATATGGACAGGAGAACAACAAGAGAAAGAGAGAGAAAGAGAAATAGGAAGGATAGGGGAAAAGAGAACGAATTCTGAAAAATGAGAGAGAAATAAGTTTAGTTGTTAGAGATCTGCGCTAATAGGGTAGGAAAAGTACATCATAGTTTTTGATGACAGGGGGAGGTGGGTTGTAGGTTGTAGGGTAGTGCTCGGTCTCTGATTTCATTATTATTTGTCAACTGGAATAGGGAGGGGAGAAGCACAGCCTTTCAAAAAGGATAGCCCGGTATCGAATTTTGGAGCGGACCTTGTTTGCGATAGTGAGTGTTTTTGCTTTGACCAAATAGTCGGTTCATGTTGGACATGGCTAACGTTGTTACTCTGAGTAAATTCAATTGAGTTCGGTTTGTTTTAAGAGATATTTAATATCATACTTCTGAGCAAGGTCTGCTAAGCAAGGCATACATGAAGTAATCTGGAAAGAAATAAAACAGCCATTGATTGTCGGATCTCTCTGTACAGAGGTTGGGAGGCTATAGTGAGTCCATGATATGATATTAAAATTCAACTTTTTAATTTGTCTATTTTTGAGAGAAATCAGCACAGTTCTGTTAGAGCTTTGAAAGCCCTTTGACGACAACAAAATAGATTATTGTCAAATTTCAACCATATCTAGTTGTATTTTTCCTGTGGTATTTCTCCATAAGAAATGTGCATTCGGTATGTTAGTTTCCATATGGGTGGGATTTAACATTGGGAAATTACTGATCAAATTACTAATGAATTCACTTTTTTTGTTACAGAAGGCGGTAATGTTGAGCTGGTGGTTGTGAGTGATGGCTTGTGGAGGCGGCTGTTCTCCGGGGGCGGTAGCAGTGCTACTTGTGGCGCTACTCGTGCAAGTGGCGAGAGGCGGCGACCTTCAGCCGGTGCTGGTGGCGGCTGGAGGCGGCAATGGTGGCCAAGGAGGTGGGAATGCTGCCCCGCCAGCAGCCGGGGGCGGCGGGTCGAGGTGTGAGGAGATCACCATTCCCATGTGTCGAGGCATCGGCTACAATCTCACGTCGATGCCCAACGAACTCAACCATGATACGCAGGAGGAGGCCGGGCTAGAGGTGACTATCATTATTTATTTAAATGTGATGCTTTTTATCTAATCTCTATAGGATCACCAAGAATGAATAGTTGAGGAAGACGAAGGAGATAGGAAAATGTAGAATAGAGAAGAGAATAACAAATTTAAGACACGTATTTTAAGTAGAGTATGAGTGGAGTAAATGGGATAGGATGAAAAGGGTAAGGGAGTAGCAAATATTTTATAACTTCAAAAATAGGCATATCAATAAATTTGACTATATTTAGAACTGCAAAGAATGACATTGAATTCAACTCAATAATCCAGTTTCAACCTCAATTTATTATTACTGCTCCATTACACCATATTACTTCTCTATAAACCTCACAAGATATTTTACCTAATTTTTTTCAACACATATTAATCATTTTTAACTATTCAAATAGATAAGCTGATGCTATAGTTTTGAAAGTTTTAGCAATAAAATTAACGGATATAGCTGTAATTCAGTTTGATTTGGCAATCTTTAACATTATTGTAATATACACTATTTTTATAAATCTGAAATGTATACATCTGAAGTCTAGATCTCAAATATTCCAAGTAACCAATTAAAATTTTCTTTTTCTTTTTTGCAGTTTAATTATGAATTAATATGAAACCCTGCATTGCTGTACATCTTGAATATCATGATGATGATGATGATGAAAAGCAATCACTGTTTCTCCTCGTTTTATTCAATTCTAGTAGCATTGAATTCTAATATTGAGCAATTTTCTATTTCTATTTTCATTCTCATTCACAGGTCCACCAGTTCTGGCCGCTAGTGGAGATCAAATGCTCGGCCGACCTGAAGTTCTTCCTGTGCTCGATGTACGCGCCCATCTGCATCGAAGATTACCGTAAACCTCTCCTGGCCTGCCGGAGTGTGTGCGAACGTGCGCGTGCGGGCTGCGCGCCCTTGATGCAGAAGTACGGATTCCAGTGGCCAGAACGGATGGCCTGCGACAAACTGCCATCCTACGGGGACCCCGACAATCTCTGTATGGAGCAGAACAACCGAACAGAGTTCTCCCCGGCGCCCACCTCTCCACGTCCCACCAGGCGACCCGGAGTACCAGGAGTGGTTCAACCTCCTATCCAGCAACCTCCTCGCTGCCGACCAGGCGCCAAGAACCCCAAGAACTGCATCCCCTCGCCACAAGACTCCCTCCCCTCCGACTGTGACTGCCGCTGTCGACCCCCTCTCGTCCCGATCGAGCGATCCTCCCCCTACTACAACCGCAGCATCTCCGTCGGCGGCGAGCCCGACTGTGGCTTCCCCTGCCACGGCGTGTTCTTTAACCCCGAGGAACGCGACTTTGCGACCATGTGGATATCGCTGTGGTCGAGTCTGTGCTGTGTGTCGACTCTGATGACACTCATTACTTTCCTGATTGACACGGAGCGCTTCAAGTACCCTGAGAGGCCGATTGTGTACCTATCCGCCTGCTACTTCATGGTCAGCGTCGGCTATCTCATCAGAGTGTCGCTCGGACATGAGGAGGTCGCCTGTGATGGAAGGATGATTAGGTGAGAACATTATTACTCTTTGCCTTTTTAGTAAAAATTTTCTAGTAAAAGTAAGCTAGCTCTTTAACTCGGTTTCATTATTCAATTTTTATTCATTTTTTGGTGAAGCATACAATATTTAGGGGGGAAAACAGGAAATTGTCAAAACTTTCTGCTATTTTCCAACTTAGTCACTCAATCTAAGTCAATATGATGTACAATTTTTCATGAATATCATTATTATCAACTTGATTTTTTCATCACTATACATTTCTGCTAATAACATAATGCATCTTATGTACAGTAGCTGAAGTAAACACTTTGTTTCAGGCTCTAAAACAAACCAAGCAAATTATCTTCTTGATGAGGATTGGAGTGGCTTATTCCTTCAGTTTTATTGATCAATTAATTCATACATTCATGTCCACAGTAGGCATCTATTTCGGAATTTAATGAGAGAATTGATATTTCCAACTTATCTCTTTAAAAACAGTTTCAACTGATTATTGCATTTTTAGAAGCAATAGGCATGTTTCAAATCAGTTCATTCTTCTTTGTGAAATACCTTGAATTATTCAATTCCTGTCACCTGAATCAATTTTATAATTTCTTATAATATTTCACTGACAGTAAAAATACTGTATTCCATTTATTAAAATGATACATGGAATTCATTCAAATAATATATTTCTGTAGATATAATATTATTTCCAATCATCATGTCATAAATTACAGTAATTTCTAAAATTACAGAATCAGATTACTGTTATCATGATCTCTCCAATATCAATGCAAATAAATTATCCACAAGGGAACTCGAAATATTATTCTTGACATTTTTAATTTTTTCATGGAAATGCGTTTGAGAAACACTTTGGAATGTAGCCATTGTTTCTCTATCAATCATTTTATTATTTGCGAATTACTAATTACATATTTTTTTAGATCAAAAATTACAATAAAGGATCAAATTTATGAAGTTTGATGGGTGAAGAAAGATTAAATACAGTGTTTCACTTCTCAATAACTTGAAATGAATTTCATCATCACCATCATGGACTAGGCTTGTAAAGCCTGTTCCGGTGTCCACCGCTTCCTCGGTCTTCCGACGTCTCTTTTCCCATCCAACTACAACTTAAATGAATTTATAGCTGGAAATAGATAAATCATTGATAATTTATCTGATACATCAGACAGCAGATTCGATCAGACTCCTCCTATTAATCAATGACATTTATATTAATAGGCTGTGCTTTGTTTGTTTTAGATACAGTGCATCAGGCCCCATCCCTTGCACGCTGGTGTTCCTGCTGGTGTACTTCTTCGGGATGGCATCGTCGATCTGGTGGGTGGTGCTGTCCTTCACCTGGTTCCTGGCGGCCGGCCTCAAGTGGGGCAACGAGGCCATAGCTGGCTACTCGCAGTACTTCCACCTGGCAGCCTGGTTTGTGCCCACTGTCAAGGCGGTCGGAGTGCTCTTTCTCGAAGCTGTTGACGGTGACCCGGTTGCAGGCATCTGTTATGTGGGCAACCAAAACGTCGACAATTTGAGACTGTTCGTGTTGGGGCCGTTGCTTGTGTATCTGCTTCTGGGCACCTCGTTTTTGTTTGGGGGATTTGTGTCGTTGTTCAGGATACGCAACGTGATCAAGCAGCAGGGTGGGTTGTCGGGGCGTAGCAAGGCTGACAAACTTGAGAAACTCATGATGAGGATCGGTGTGTTCAGTGTGTTGTACACAGTGCCGGCAACTGTGGTGATTGGGTGTCATCTGTATGAGTCAACCCTGCACGAGAAATGGACAATGCCGCTAGTGTGCCCCTGTGAGCGGGAACGAGCTCGACCTTTGTACTCAGTGCTGATGTTGAAGTATTTCATGGCGCTAGCTGTGGGGATCACATCAGGTGTGTGGATCTGGTCTGGGAAGACATTAGGCTCCTGGAGGAGGTTCTGCAGGAGGATATCCTGTGCAGGACCAGCACATCCTGCCCTCATCAACCCGGGGAAACAGCGTGTCGTCAAACAACAGTACGTGCTTCCAGCTGGTGAGAGTGGTACGCTCCTGGCAGGACCCCACATCACCGCCTCCGGCAGCCTCCATCAGCCGCCCCTCAGCCATGTATGACGTCAACCGCCCCCGGGTCACACCGGCCCGCCCACCCGCCACTCGGAAGGATCCTGTGACCATGCCTTGTCCAACTATGGACCCATCTAACGCGCAGCCCCCTACAAGATGGTGCTCATCTCGTCTGAACGGCTCTAGTCTCAACAAACACAGTGTGAGTAACAGCAAAGCAGATAATCAAGGACAAGTACTGAACAATTCAGAAATAGGTACTGATTATGTCATCAGTTGAGGTGTAATGGAGTTATAAAAATGGAAGAACTCCCATGTTCCACTCACAAAGTACTTTGCTGCTTATTTTTACAAAATTGTAAAGATACTATCTAATTACTCCCATAATAATAATTATTATTCAGTAGGAAAATAACAATAGAGCCTAAATTATAAAAATCATGTACTGAGAACTGAAAATATTTTCGGTTGAAAACAAAATTTTAAGCGCTCAAATATTTTGTATTTTTATAGAAAATTACAAAATTTCATAAAAACTTAATTTTATGAAATTATTCTAGAGTTATGGAGGAGGAAATGTTTGTTTTTTCAAATCTAAACACTGTAGATACCATAGTCTAGAATACATACAGATAAAGTACATAATCAGACAGCATTTCACATAAAATGTTACTTGACTCATCAAACATTTTCCGTCTGATAATATGATTATATATTTTTTGTAAAAAGATATTGTAGAGTTTAGCAACATTTGATCATATTATTTAGATGTATTGTATATAATAATATGAAATCTAGTCATACTCCGACCTGAAATAGCAAGATGACCTATTATCTTACAAGATGAATTATTCGATTAGATAGAATAATTTTGTCATGAGCTAGACTCATTACTCATCATAATTATTGCGTTTAATTATGTTTCTACTTGCCATAATATAGGCTACTATATTTGTTCAATAATATTGTATATAATAATTATTATGAAATACTGGGGCTACTGTAATTTTGTGAATCTGGTAATGTATGTTTATTTCATTTTCAACTTCTGATTATTTCAAATATGATACTAACACCAGAGATTTTGACAGAAAAGGACTCATTCAATAATATAATTATTTACATTGAACAGCTCTGGAACTACGAATAATTTGATTTCAATAACCTGACATTTGCAGCACCTTTGAATAAAGAGTGTTGGAATCACATTTCCTCAGTTGTGATGATAAAATTATTATTTTTCTAGAAACACAAAACCTGGAACTTTGATAAAACATCTTCTCTCTCTGTTAAAACAGAGCCTATCTTCCGATTTCTCGCTTAACTAAGTCAACAAAATTACCACCTTTTGCGACCTTAATTGAGACGTAAAATAAGTGAAATCGTGGCACATTTACTTTAATCAAGCTCATTCATCATGCCATAAATAAGAAAGTGCATAATAAGAAAAGTCGCAATAAACTTTGAAAAAAACGAGCCTTGAATTAGAAATAATTCTGGAGACACTCTATATATATACGGTTAGCATGAAAAGTTACGAGCATATTAAATTCACGAATGAAAAATGTCGAGTTACATGCAAAATAAACGCTACCTCTATTTTTTCGTGACAAAGAGAAATTCTCAATGCACATACGCTTCCTAGCTCCCAGCCACGTCGAAATTATCATACAAATACGAAAACACTAGCACACAGGTAATAATTTTGCCGCGTATTAAATTTTCCATATAAAGAACCCCTACTATGTTGGCTCATGAAATAATGAAATTCCAAAAGTAAGCGTCAATAGCTCTTCTGTAATATATGGATATTATTTAACGTTTGCTCCTGCTTAGATTACTTTTTACGACCATTATCTTTGTATTTGATCGGGTTTTTAGGGGATAAATCTGTTGAATATGCAGCTACAAAGGAATTTGAATAGTGGAGAATTGTATTCTTGATTTTGTAGATTGTGAAGGAGCAGTAGAACTCATAAGAACACATCATAACCTTCTTGAAGAAAATAATTTAATGTTCATGACCTACAAGAAATTGATATCTTATAGTCAACCATAACTCGAATTTTCAAGAACAGCACGTAGGCTATTTATCATGCATCATCATGGAAGTAAACTGACTTGTATTGTCTATTTATCTGTATCGTGAATAAACTTGAGAGATAGGAAAACTCCAAAAGTAGTGTTTCGTGGGATTTATAAGTCAAATCTCATGTAAAATGAGATTTACTTTAATCAGCATTCTTTGAAAGGAACACATTCCTGTTATCCATAAGAAATACTGACAGATTGGAGTGAATCTCACTGGAAGATGTTCAGGTGCAACTTAATGAAGATGTGTTTGACAGTAAAGAGGATTTAGTCGAGGTCGAAGATTTGAATTGAAGCATCCCTCGAGAGGTGGTCCATCCCCCCTCCTTCTTAAGGCCCACTCAAGACCACCTTCAACATCCAAAACATAAAAGTCAGGCCGAAAACTGTCATGATTCTGCATTATTTCCGTTGTAAATAAGTGAGGGAACGTTAAGCTTGACAGGCTAGTACTTTGAAATTATGATTTTTCCTTGTTTTCTCCTACAAACAGGGTAGTCGGAGTGATGTACAAGACAAGAGGAATGTGTAGAGAGGAAAGATAAAGAAGAAGATGAATGAACTAGTAGAGAGAGGGTGGGAGGGAATTTGGAAGAATGAGCAAGTCCCAAAAAGTGGGTTAGCTGTCTCCTCAATTCTTGGAACACCTCCTCCAGAGATTTCAGATTGATGGCTTGTAGAAGAATGGGCTCAGCCTTTTAGGAGTCCTTTCACATTCAAAATTGTGTTAAGCCTATTATACTTTCAACAATGGAAACCACTAGACCAACTATCAGGGGTGACACTTTTCATTAAAAGCTCTCACAGATAGCCTCCTCTGACTTGTTTCACTTAAATTTTTAAATTTTAGTCGTTTCTTTGGAGTCTTATTATAGTCTTAAATTTGAAACTTTAACAGTACTAATAATGCAATTCAGCTTGAAATTCCAGTAACATGCCATATACCAAAAGTACTATGTGCGGAATGTTTTATTTTGAATAATAATTGTAAGAAAGTGTAAATTATAATACTGAAAACCCATGGTTCTCCCTGAGCAGGGATAAATATAACAAAAATACAGTAGCCCTCTAATTCTTGTGCAATAATTATCCTGTAGCTCTTACATTCAATACTGTACCAATTATAGTGGATGAATAATAAACTTTGAAAGTGAGTAATATGTTTTGAACCGATTCATCTGTGGACAAACCTGACAAAAAATTAAAATTCAGCATTTTGTGGATTATAATGTAATTTATCATTTCGAGAATATAAATTAAATTTCCCAGTAGTTGAAAATTAATGGAAAATATTTCTCTCTCAATAATATCTGAACAGTAAGTTATTCGTGTAACAGAATTTATTTTAGATCACAAATTCTAGAAGAATCACAAGTTCAGAAAATGTACAGTTCTTAGATATTGGAAGAATAACTCAGGAATTACTTATAGAATAAACTTTATTGGCATAAAGCTCTTAATCTAAATCGTTGTGGGAAAAACTATATACGTAAATACATGTGATGTGAATGTTGTATAGTGTTATTGTTAGTTCCATGGTTGCCTGGTATAAATTATGGCTGGAGTCCACTCAAGTCTTAAAAGTAATCATTTTAAAGCATTTTACAAAATTTGTAAGATTATAAATAATGTTTTGAATGAATGTTAAGAACTGAATCCTAAACTCTAAAATCAATAATTAAGTATTGAAATTGTTCAGCAGTATTTTATTATTGGACAATTGGAAACCTAAAATTATAGAAATCTGACAATACTGGACAGAGTTAGACCTTACTGAGAGTTGGGGTCATTTTATGAATTCCTATGTATGATATTTCTATTGTGAAGTCTTTTGTGGGCACCTTTAATTAAGCATTTCTTCAGACTAACTCATAGTACAAGTTTTCTATCGAATAAAATAAGTTAAGCCATAATATATTATGCTACAATATACTCTTTCATAGTATATAATAATTAGTGTGAATATTGTATAAACATACAAAACGGATAGGAGTAATAACACTCGCATACAATATGTAAATAGACAGTTTATTTATATTGTAAATACATAAAAACGGAGTCCTCAAAATGCATCACAAAATAACTAATCTCAAGAATTTGAAGATAAATAATTAATCTATAAGTATAGTAGTTATATGGAATAGAATTTGTATTGTTTATATGTATTTATGTATGTATGTGTATAGTCCTTGTATTTATGTATTGTATTGTGTGTTGTCAAATTTTGTACATTTATTATTTAAAAACATATAATTCACACAGAAGCGTTCTATTTTATTTAAATGAATAATGAGTCCATGAAGCCATAAGATACGAAAATTGTTTTTGAGAAAGGACCAATCTTTCTTTCACAAGGCTTTGTCAATTAGGTATTTACTCTGATAGATAAGAGAAAATTGATACAATAACGCCATATTATAATAATACACCTACTTTATTAGTGTAAGTTTTGGAATGTTTCTGTTGAAAAACTTCATTGATGATTCAAGTTGTTCCAATAACATCTCAACAATTATTATTATTCAATCACTTTTGTATTAATCATTTGGAATGATCACTACTTCATCTTCTTGCGTTACCAATATTGTCATTTCAACTGCAAAATAATTTATATTATTCTTCAGCCACCATATTCACAAAAAAAAACTATATTATAGTCTTCCGTCAACAATACCTACTTATCCTATAATATTTGAACATTATTCCATTCAAAAAATTTGTTTTACGGGATAGCTATCACTAACCTAATTTATCGGTTAAATAAGATCCATCCATTCATAGAACTACAGTAGATGAATTACTAATTCTATTAATAGTAATTATTGATTATATTATGATACATAAAATACTTAGAATACTGCCGTACATTATGCACATTCATCATACCAATTTGTATCATTATGGCTGTGTCAAGTGAAAGAAGTATAGTAACCAAATTTAATTTAATAAATTTACATTCTTAGTGAATACATGTCTGTCTGTTCTCATTTCTCTCCTATCTCCTTTCCTTTTTTCCTTTTTTTTTAATCTCAATATTGTATTGTACAAATATGTAAAGGAGACAGATTTGGGGTGACCCCCGTTGTCTCCATTTATGAATGAATAAATAAATAAATCTCGAATACGTCAATGTCTTGTATCAAAACTATTATTACTAGAATTGCAATGATGTTTAATTTTTGTAATTCACTGTATTTAGAATACTTAAAATATAAAAGAATAATGTAGAATACTATTTACCACGAAAATTCCAGTGGAATCACAAAAAATACACTTCCAACAATTTGACAGCTCCACATAATACTAGTGGGAGTGAATCCGGGGTGCGAGTTATATGGTGAATATAGCGATTATTCTACAAAATTATTATGATACCTTGAATATTATAATTATCATCCCTTGAATATTCAATCTCTACTTAGAGTATTATTTATTGTTATCTCATAAAAAAACTACAAGCTTTTCTTCATTCATCCAACAGTAGTTTAAAAATAAGTTCAAATATCAGCGAATTCTGGATTAGTTTTGATACAAGATTGTTCAATAATGAATAAGTATTAGGATACTACGACAGATAGAACATGAATCTCTGAGAAAACTACATCGATATTCACTCCAGTAACTGTCAGTAACTCTCATCAATGCTGCCCATTCAAACAATGCTGACAGGTTTCTGGTAATCTCATCATAGAAGAAATGGGATTACAGTATTAGTACTAATAATGCTGGATTGCTGGTTCTGTTATATGGTACCACAGATTAGATTCAATTCTAGTGATCCAAGGTTTGATCCAAGGATAGTTTATATCCCTATAATATTAATCTTGAGACTTACTTAACTTGTTTATAAAGTAAAGGGTTGAGTTGTTAATGAAGAAGTAAGAGTTAACTTATTTTTCTTATTCTACACGCTATGCCATAATATAACTTCTAACCTCGATTCGCTGCCGCTAGTAGTTACTGGCCAGCCAAGTAGTTGAAGAAATTCCTGTGGAATCACAAAAAAATAAAGTTCTAACAATTTGACAGCTCCACATAATACTATAGTGAGGTCCACGTTATAATGGCGGTGGAGAAGGATAGGAGAAAAACGTTGCCGATCCTCTGTCTTGTCAATGCCTTCTAAATAAAGGTTTATTGATGTAATATTAACGGTTCATTCTCATTTAAAATAATCAATTATATTTTATTTAGCAAGAAATTATATTCTTCAATAATTTTCATAATAATTAAGATGAAATATTTTGTTAATTAATTGTTAATTCTACATTGTTAAACTACGATCTAGCAACAAAGCAAAGCGAGAAAGAGATAGCGTTATCCGCTTTGTTGAATGATAGACAAGGATAGCATTACCATTGCTAATCAAACATTGCCATTATAACGTGGACCCCACTATAGTGGGAGTGAATCCAGGGTGGAAGTTATATGGTGAATATAGCGTTTATTCTATGTACAACTATTATCATACCTTGAATAAGCAATCACTGCTAAGAGCACAGCTTGTTATCTCATAACAAATTATACTCTGCTTGATGTTAATGACGAATTAGATTACATTGTATTCTCTTTCTCTATTTTATACGTGTTAGACTAAGTCGGAAGTTACATCAGAGTATAAGATGACACCTATTAATTTTGGGAGAATTATGAACCCATGGCATAAGGAATCCGTGAAAGCCTTTGACAGAAGGATCACTGGATGAAATAAATGTATTTCTATCCATCTACTTTCCATAAATACTACCCATAAATACTGAAGGATCACTGGATGAAATAAATGTATTTCTATCCATCTACTTTCCATAAATACTACCACAGAGAAAAAATAGCATAATGAGAGATCCCATGGTAGAGAGCGTTTATGTTCCAAACTTCAAGCTGATTTCTTGTTAACTAAAGCCGATTACAGTCGACTGCTGTCTATAATTGAAGGATCACTGGATGAAATAAATGTATTTCTATCCATCTACTTTCCATAAATACTACCACAGAGAAAAAATAGCATAATGAGAGATCCCATGGTAGAGAGCGTTTATGTTCCAAACTTCAAGCTGATTTCTTGTTAACTAAAGCCGATTACAGTCGACTGCTGTCTATAATTTATTAATGTTTTGTTGGGGTAAGAGTTTAAGAACGGAACAGTATGATAGACTACCAGCGTCACATAGCTTCACGAAAAACAACTAGGCCTACTTAATAGTACTATCGGCTTGAGTTAACAATGACAACTGGAAGATGAACACCTTATACCATAGTATATCTTCTTGTGCTATCTTTTCTCTATGCTTCTATTTTATAGATGGGGATCTACTTTCGAGCTCACTAAAATTAACCTTCAAGTAAGTAGAAATGATATTCTGTGAAAATATACAGACCGTAGTTCGGAAGTAGGCTTCTGACTTACACATATTTTGCAAAATAGGGTGGTCGTGAAATCGTGAGTAAGATCGGCACCCGAGAGGGACCAACAAAGGCGGAAGGGCATTGAAGGGCAAGAAAGGGTCGTTGTTTTTTATATTCCCCCTCCCCTGGAGGAAGATGAGGAGGTGGAGGAGGAGAACACAACATGAAAGAAACCTTGCGCGTGCTAACTCTCTTTGTTTCAAGTGGCAGCAGAGGGGAGCTGAGTTGGGGTGTTGGGGATCAAGTTCCCCGTTTCACACCTTCAACTTTAGTTTTTTAGCGTCGGTTTCCCCCTCGGCGTCTCATCCCCCCCCCACTCACTGCCTAGCAGGGTTCCATCATGGGCCCTGTGTAGATTGACACCCTTGCCAGGCGATATGTTTGCATAGAGCGTGTGTGCTGTGAACGATAAATTGAACTCTTTATTAAACCGATGATACATTCAATTATGTTTGATGGATAATATAGATAACGATGATAACACACCTTGAATGAAAAGCCTGTGAATTGCCACAACCACTTTTGTTGATTAAAATAATCTAAGACTAGTTATGGTTACTGTATTTCCGTCTACCATCTACAGTGAACCCAAATGAAAATTTAAAAACAAACCCACATAAAAAACTTACTCAATACCATGTTATAATTGAATAGTATTCTAATAATCAATATGAAACTTTAACAAAAAAATTATGGATATATTTTAATGTATGTTAAGCATAACACTGATAGTGTTTTTTGTTTTATTCATGCATAAATGATTGATAAGTTTGGAATAATGAACGTGAATGAAGATAGTTTTTAAAATGACTAGGACAAGAAGATTTGATCCAATTAATTTTTATATTCCGAATTCCGATGTATTAAAAATGTTTCATTCATATCCTAAAAAATCTGGTGTGGCGCACTCACACAACTTTCCTTGCCGTTATGAAAATTGATTACATGACGCTAGTGTTCCCGCGCATCTCAAGTCTACTATTTAAAGATTTGAGCCAGCTGGTGACAGGGCAATAACGCTGGAGACACACATGAGGTCTACTATCTCTTCATAGTGAATGATTTAATAGAATCAACAATAATTTACAATTGAATAATCACATTTTCTCGAATTTAAGGCTTATTTTCAATTTTAGGTGAAAATGTTACTGAACATTAATTGTAGAGATTTTCATGCTCAATCTACTCCACTTGACTTTTTTTGTTTCAATTGTATCTGAAGCCTGATAATTGAGAATCTGTTTGCATTGATGAGGCGGAGCTCCTGAAATTTTTACAGATATGGGACTTGTGGCAGTTGATAGAGCTTATCGATGACTATTTTAGGTATGAATTTGATCAAAATCGTTGGAGCCGTTTCCGAGAAAATCACGAAAAACCCTGTTTTTGACAACATTTTCGCCATTTTAGCCGCCATCGTGAATTGCATTCGATCGAAATTGTTCGTGTCGGATCCTTATAGTGAAAGGACCTTAAGTTCCAAATTTCAAGTCATTCCGTCAATTGGGAGATGAGATATCGTGTACACAGACGCACATACACTCATACACACACACACACCACACACACACACACACACACACACACACACACACACACACACACACACCACACACACACACACACACACATACAGACCAATACCCAAAAACCAGTTTTTTGGACTCAGGGGACCTTGAAACGTATAGAAATTTAGAAATTGGGGTACCTTAATTTTTTTCGGAAAGCAATACTTTCCTTACCTATGGTAATAGGGCAAGGAAAGTAAAAATAAGAATGAAATTAACAAGATGAAATTTATCTAATTATAATTGAACCAGCAATTAGAGCGATTCTAATGTTATAAAAACGGTTGATTGGAGTTGAAAAACATAGAATTCTATAAATCACATTAAGCAATAATTGAAAAAGAAGCCAATCCGTCATCACGGCAACAGCCAATGGGAGTTGAATATGGCAGAACTCCACCAATAACGACACAATGAGAAAGCAGCGGTTTCATAGTCATGACATCAGTCAATGGTAGTTGAGTAGGCTGGATTCCCACTTATGAGTATCAGTGTACGAGTCCGCAGTCCGGTAACGTGAAAATAAAATTCCAAGAGTTCTAAACCACAGATTAAATAAGTAATCTTTACTTACTTTATAAAAGTAATATTTACTTACTTTATGGTTCTACCCACCCAGCCCAGTCGAGTGAGTGATATTGATATCTGAGAAACCAGGAAAGATAGAAAATGTATTCAAAGTCAATGAGACGCTGAAATTCGGCTCCCGTACAAGTTCATTAGACTGGCAAATTACAGATATGATCTCCATTCTGGTTATGATAAATTCATGCAAGAAATGAGAAGGAATAATGAATCCCATATCCCAATACTGAAGTGAGGCTAGAATCCTTACGTTTATTTGTGGAATTCGATGATCTGAATCCGATAGAATTTAAAAATTACAAATGGCTGTAAGATATTTTATAACATAGAAAATCAAGTATTCATTGTTGGTTGTTATTCATAGAATTTACAAATTCAACTTTCACATATAGGAATTCCAAATTAATAACATTTTTGACACCTATAAATTGATGATAGAAGTAGTACTCAAAAGTTAGAAATCAGTTTCTATTTGATAACTTGTATGTATCAGAATGTTTCACTCGAAATTAATATCATGTGCAACATCTACGAAATTCATGCATAATCCATTTACACAAATCGCATAAATTTATTCCATTACTGATCGATGGAGGCGAACATCTGTTTCGAACGATTGGAAGCTGCTCCCCTATCGTCACGAGTAATCTATTAGGCAAGCCCTGCATGAATGTCAAATAGAGAACATCCTTTTAGCCGTTCCCAATTCAATTACCTTGCATTTCTTTATCTTGTCAGCTGTACGCTGTTGACATTACACCTACGCCTGTTCGTGGTTCTAGGTCCGAGGCCTCCTTGAACACTTCTTTCTCCTTCTTCTTCTCATCCTCCTCCACCCTTTCTTCTCTTTCTCCTCTTCTTCACGTTGCTATTGTCCATCTGTGGCATCAGCATTAGCAATCCAAATTTTGTCCTTTACAACAAATGTTGTCCATGCACGTCAACTTCAACTTGTCATCCTCCAATCTCGACCCACAACCATTCAATTCTTCCTCACCCACTCTTTCTTCTTCTTCTTCTCTTCTTCTTCTTCTTCTTCCTCTCCTCCTCCTCCTCCTCGTCCTTCTTTCTCTTCCCTTCATTATCCTTTCACCCCGCACCTCCTACGCCTTCTCAATCTGTTTGCGATCAGATCGTGCAGAGTTGTTCTTGCTTGATCGAGAATTATATTATGGACAGTTTGCTCTCTCGCCTGTCAGTGCATAATGATTTGTCAAGAGACTGTAACTGTTTACTGTAGCATGACATGTAGGCGTGTTTCTTGGAGTATCTTTACCTTCTGGAATGATAAAACTCGATCAGGAATCGTGAATTACTTAATTGTGTTTATTTGTACTATGAAGGCATTGATATTCGTGAATGAATGAGCCACGAGGTTGTTGAAGCTCACTTGCTACCCTTATAAAGTTCCGATAAACCCAAGTAAGTGCTTAGCTTACCACTAGACACTAAAAAACCAACTAACAACTTCATCAACTTTGTTCAACTGAAAAGTAAAAATTGTGAGTTGATTTCATGTGTTTTGTGATAAATATTTTTGAACAAAAAATTGTTGGTATCCAGGATGCAGTTTTCATTAATTTCCATATCAATCTCATTGGAATGATGATTTTTGAATATAATTTATAAGAGTAGCCACTAGCAGTTATGTTCATTGATCTATCGTGCCTGTAAAACTATTAGATGAATAAGCATCTCAACAAATTTCTTGTTCTTGTGGAAATATATGCAAGTGTGATACTATGAAGTACTATGTACTATACTGTAAAGTACAGCAAAAAATAATACTTTTTTATAATAAATTAGAATTTTTACTCATCATAAATACCAATTCTTCATTACTTATCGAAGGAATGCAATGAATGTAATAAATTAATTGCAATATAGTGTGATATCGTATATTGATATAAAAAGTAACTAAAACGATCGACAAGAAAAATATTACTTCTGAAGGTTGGATATCACAATATCAAGAAGAATGTTTGTAAAAGATACTGTTTCCTATCAACGAGGTAGAAGGAAACCAGCAAATCTTAATTATTGTCGGCTTTACAAACAAGTTGAATCAAAGGTTACCGTAACCAGAGACTACTGTGAAGTAATTGGACAGACACCGTTTACATTCAAGAGATCGCCACAGTGACAGTAATAAGAAAAGTGTTCTCCCATGTTATACTGTCAGGAACACATACAACAAGATTCACTTTGAACTGTCAGCATTATTTGAATGGAAAGTTTTGATTTTATTTTTAAAGAAAGTTGTCAGCTCGAAATGGATCTCACTATATGTCATATTAGATTTAGTCTGTCAGCATTCTTTGTATGGTGAGCGTCGTTGATTTTTGTGGAGAATTCTGGCAGATTGGAGTGAATCTAACCACAGTCATTTCTCTTCCTCATGAGCAGAGTTGTAACAGTTGTGAAGTCTATCTGTTTCGCATCTTAACAAGTTACAGTTAGGCCTACCTGCGGGATGTATCTATTATAACAGGAGGCACGTGCTGGGGCATTCGAGACACGTCTCTGTGGGATGGTGCACGTGAGACGAATAAGTCCCACTTCGATTCCTGCTCTCGGCGGCTGAAATTTCTTTCGACTTTTTGAAACGCCGCCGAATGCCAGAGACAGCCTCCCGGTTGCTGCAGATTTTCAGCGGCTCTGGGAACTGGAGCAGTACGTAGCACATGGAATACATTAATATCTCAACCAAGGAATTTGGAATTATTGGCGGCGAGTACACGAGACTCAGTATTGACGACAAAAGTTGAACTTTGAAGTTACACTTCATTAGATTGAATTAAAGATAGCAACATCTGCTAGTGATGTGGTAGCATTACTAAAACATTCTTCACAACTAGAAGCTCCTACTTGCAAACAATTTTTTATAACTTAACAAGTACTATAAATTTTGACAAATTATTTTAGATGATAATTTTGTATAATTGTCAACAAAAAGTATTTTGTTAGTGTCCTAACTTATTCAATTAGTATTTAATTAAGGTTTATAATCTGCGAAATTTCACGTAATGTAAGGTGTAATTATTGTATGATGCCAAAATAACAGTGATTTGATTAATTCTTTGAGATAGCAGGCAGCAGGTGAACTGTATTTTTTTAATAGATTATGAATTCATTGAAAAATCCCAATGATATAAGCAATGGCTTATTAATCCAAGCAGTTCGAATTCAAAAAAATTGGTTTTGAAAAAATAGACTGAAAATTCAATCACTCAATTCCCATTGCCTTGTCATGGATAAATTATTGCTACTCTCTCATTGGTGGGCTTTGAATTTATTGTTGGACAACTTCTATTGGATGTCGCCGTGACAACAAAATCGTTGCTTTTCGATTGGTTAGCGTGTGATTGTTTGAATCTTTTGTTACTCGAATCACATTGGCTGGCATCATGTTGGTACCGTAACGTGAATGTCTGTCATCACGTACAGGGTGTCCCACCAAGGTTGTAAAAACCGTTGACCATAGATTCTACTCGACAATTCTGACAAAAAATGTTTAGTAAACTTTTTTCCTATCGACCTTAGTTTTCGAGTTATTGAGTATTTAATGGCCGGAAGTAGGCATATTCTGAAAGTATCGAAAAATCTATATAATTATCTCGAAAACTAAGGTCGATAGGAAAAAAGTTTACTGAACATTTTTTTGTCAGAGATGTCGGGTAGAATCTATGGTCAACGGTTGTTACAATCTTGGTGGGACACTCTGTATACATATAAGTGTAAAAGTACTGTACTTATTCTTGGGCCAAATCCAGAGAAACTTTGCATTCTATCATACGCACCTTTATAAATTTGGAATAATATAATACAAATACGATAAATATATAAATTTAGAATGAATAATTAATTCATTTAATACTTGAAAAATCGTTGCACGTATGGGAGTGATTCCCATAGGCAGAATCCAAACCTGTTACTAAAATGCCAATTTTAAATTATGTTGTAATATACTCCAAAAAGGATAGAAATAAAATATAAAAATCTAAGTTCCCTTTTTTCAATTGTTCACTTACGACATGTTTTGGCCATTATCAAGTAATTAAAGCAATGAATAAAAATGAGTAAATCCAAAAAGGATTTATGGACAATAAATCAATCATCATAAATCAATTTATACGACAATAAATCAACCAAACAACAATTATTTCATTTACCATGTTGATAGCAAGCATTCAAAGTGATAAAATTGAAAATTTCACATTGGAGATTCAATTTCACGAGTAGTTTGGAGGGTGTCACAGGATTAAGTAGAATAAGGAGGGGGGGTCAAGATAGGGAGTTGGAGAGTGAGAAAAGAGTATATGAGAGGGAGTGAGGGAGATGGATAGAAAAAATTAGAGTGAAAGAGGGAAGGCAGATGTAGTAGAATCGATTAGTGCAGAACAATGATTTACACGACAAAACATGCCGACGACAACGATGCTTTGGGCTTCAGAAAAAAGCTGAAGGGAGAACTGGACAAAATCTATATTTAAATAATAGGCTGTCATTGGGATCGTAGAGAATGGTTGGCTTGACGCCGAAGGGTTGACGTCGGGCCAGAAATGGGGAGGAAGGGGTTCTACTGATGAAGATGATGATGATGATGATGATGATGATAATGATAAAGAACGCGACAATGGCAACTTGTGCGACAAGAAACACATTTTCTCTCTCACACACTCTCTCTCTCTTTCTCTCGCTCTCACTCTCTCAAACTCTCTCTCTCTCTCTTCGATCGTGTTTTAATGGGTAGGATACTACAGTATTTAGAATCCTTTTCAGAGATTCGACAATTATTTGTTGAAACACCGCTGATTTATGTAGTTCAAATCAAATCAAATTTATTTCCATTAAAAAACACAGTTCACAAACAACCTAGCATCCACAAAGAAAGAATCTGAGCGCGGATGCGAGTTGTGCTATTTCATGAACTTAGAATACAATATTACTACAAATTCAATCGGAAAATTGAAACTAAAACGAAACAAATGCAGCAAAAAGAAACAGTATTACATTGACAGTCTTCTCAATAAAAAAAACACTCAACTTTAAATTAGAAAGTTGAAACTGAAAATGAAACAAAACAAGCAAAAATCAACATTATATTGACAATCCTCTATATAAAAAATTACTTAATAATATTAACATTTCCAACATCAAAAACACCCTTCAAATTACAATTATTGTATAATTAATTAATAATCAATATTCAAATCGCTCACTTCAATCAATAATATCAATAATTTATAGAAACAAATGAAGCACGACCAAAAATTATCAATAACAAAAATAGATCTATTGGGAAATTTCTCTAGGTACAATAAATTTTATTACTACAGTTTTATTTTTATGTTCTACCGTATTTACCGCTTTTTGTAGTTACATTACAATATTATATTATCGTTATTCAAATTGCATCTTCTTCCACATTAATTAATTTTGTATACTTTGTAAAATTCTTTGAATAGTTATCAATACTGTCATTTGATGTAAATTAGTGTATAAGCTAGTATATATTGTACTATACAATGAATAAAGAACTCTAATTCTCTCTTCCTCCCTTTCTTTCATTCTTTCCTTCTTCAATAACCAATAATTATCAATAGTCAATTCACCGATACAAAAATAATGTATTATTGTAGTTAGATGTATTTTATCTTCATATTGATCAACAATTCTTCAGTTCTATTCATACTTTAAAAGAAATCATTGAATTGAATAGTTGGCTATAATGTTTTCTTGTAATTTTAGCTACTATGAATTTGTGTCCAAACTATCATTCACAGTAATCTACATAAATTAAATAAATAAAAAAAATTTATTTCCCAAAAAAACTAAAACTACAACATCAATTACACAAAAGATTAGATAAATTACAATATTACATACAATAGTTAGTTACAAAAAATTCTTTAATGTGTCCTCTACTTGTTTAGTTATTAAGAATAATATTGCGATCCAGTATTTCCACCCTGACATTTTTCATACTGACAGCGTCTCTCCGCAACTATCTCTCTCCAACTGAAATCTCCCACCAACTCATTTCCCTTACCATCTTCCTCCCCCTTCCACTGTCCTCCTCTTCCGTCGTTGTCAATCGATATGTGATGTGGCACTGTGTAGAGTGGCATCGGATTAGATTTGAGGGACGGTTAGCCCCTCAAAAATTATTGTCCCATAGTAGCCCTGTGGACAAGGACTTGTAAACCCCAGAAGGGGAAACTTTGCATATCTGTGTAAGGTCTCAGATAAGTAGAGAGGGAGGGGTTGGATGCGACGAGTGAGATGGCATGAGGAGGAGGAGAGTGATGAGGAGGAGGAGTAGGAAGGGGATAGGAGGAGTAGGAGGTGAGAGAAAAAGAGAGAATGAGAGAGTTTTCGATGGTTGTGGAAAGTGTTCTCATTAGAATGGGAAGTGGCCATCTGTGTATGAGCAGATGATTGATTTCCATGAACAGGCACGCACATTGAAGAGAGAAAAAGACAAATAAAGAGAGAGAGAATGAGAGAGAGAGAGTGAGGAAGAATGGCTTCTGAGAGAATGATTGTGGGAAAGGAAGGGAATTTGGAAGGAAATAAGAGAAGAGCAAGTATGAACACATGGAGGGGTCATTCACATATTATGATGCAAATACCCTTTGCCATATTATATATATTATATACATTGATAATACCTCTTCCACTCTTTCATTGTTTGGCGATACCTCACATCTAGTTCTTTCTAATTTTCCTAGTGCTCCATCTTTCTCTGTTAGTTATTTCCATAAGTATTCAATATTATAACATAATTATTACATTATAAATATTATATACATAATTATTAAGAACATTTTAGATAATTATATAGTATGTAACATTTTTCTTAACGCCAGTTCAGATTTCAATATCCTTGAAACCATGACTAGGGACTGTATAACTGAAGCTTCAATGTGGTTCCGAACAAATAGGTTTCTGCTCAATGAAGAGAAAACTTAGCAAAACCTATTTACTTTGAGAGATCCACCAGTTGTTGTCGGTATGAGTAGTGTCAAGTTTTTAGGTATTATTCTAGATGGTAAATTTTCATCTATTGAGAAATTCGAAAAATCATGTTCGCAGGACTTATGTGAGGTATACTTCGCTTTTTTCATAGTATCGTATCCTATGTCTTCTGTTGTGGGGGAATAGTGGATATATTGTGGAGCTATTGATACTTCAGAAGAAGGTTGTCAGGATACTAACAGATTCCAATTGATTAGCTCACTGTAGACCCCTGTTTGTGGATATGCAAATTCTCACTATAATCAACCTCTATATAATTACAGTTCTCTCCTATACTATAGTTTGGTAGAGATTTAGTGGGAAGGATATTTTGAATATTCTTTCCAAAGAATGGACATTGATATGTCCAAAGCTCCGCCAATTTATGTAGATGCATAACAATATTATCTATAGCTATTACCAATTGCTTTTTTCATATCATATGCAGTTCAAAAATCATTTTCTTAGTCTATATTATGTAAATTCATCTATAATTTTGCTGTATTGTAAGCTATTGTATATAAGTGTGAAAGCGAGTATATATTGTAATCTACTTAAATAAAGTACTCAATCAATCAATCAATCTATACTAAGAACAATCAGTCAGAGCACTGCCTCAGAAGAGATATACACTCTCATCACACAAGAGGAAATAGGTATATTGACATTCCATCCAGCAGGTTATCAAAGTCAAAGAATAGTTATGTCTTTGTTGGCATCATGCTATTTAATAGACTGCCACAAGCATGGTGAGTGATGCATGAATATGCATATGCAGACGGTGATGAGTGGTTTTAGAGTAAAAAATCGCATCAATTGCCAAAATATTCTCAAATCAGAGAATTTTTACATTTGCATCACAAACGAGCATCCAATATAATTCATCGTCAAACAGGATTAAATACTCAGCTTGACGTTGTTTTGCAACAAACTATCAGAAAGGCGCGCAGCCGAATTAATCCGTGATTCGAATGAGCAGCCAATTAAATAATGTTGTTTGTGTGTTTTGCTGACACGAGTCAGGACAAGGATTAATACAACTGGCCACCATACGTAAAACCTACAAGCTACAACACGACACATTTGAAACAAAATTGGATTATGTCATTCGGCACGGTCGATTTGATTTGACTTTTTATCGGATAAGACGAATTCTTGGTCTGATGTCGGCTTAGATTGAGAGGGGAAAAATGGAGAAGAGTTTCAAGATAGACGAGGATTGATGTAGAAGATAGAGATAAAGGATTCAAATCAGATGAAAGGAGCAGGAGAAGAAGAAAAAGAGATAAATGTAAGGTGGGAATCTATAAGCCACGTTCTAAGAACGTGAAAAAGCAGAAAAGGATGCAGGGAGGAATGCAATAGAAGAGGGATTATGAAAATGTGGGGAAAAGATGAAGAGGAGCAGACAAGGGGAAGAAGAGGAGGAGACAAAGAAGAAAAAGAAGGAAAATGTATGAAAGAACAAAAACAAAAGGAAAGAGAATAGAAAGATGAGTGGAAGGAAGAGACACCGAGAATGGAGAAGAGGTGAGAATTGAAAAATATCAAGAAGAAGAAAGAGAACTTGAAGGAAGAGAATGTGAACAAGGAGAGGGAGGAAAGTTGATCATGGATGAGTGGTGAAGACGGGAAGAAGAACAAATACAGATTTATAAAGTGGAGGATGAAGATAAGAGAAGTTCTTACAATTGAGTAGGAATTATTACGGAAAAGTACAATAAAAGAAGTATTAGTTGAAGAAGTGGGAAAGAAGAGAGAGAGGTGGAAGAACAAGAAAGAATTAATAAAAGTGTGGAGGAAAAGAAACAACCAGACACGAAGTATAAGAGCAAGTGTAGAAAATATGTATAGAAAAGTTTAGAAATAGAGAGAAAAAACAAGAAAGAGGTGGAGGAGTGTGAGGATGAGGAGTGGTAATAGGATTGGATTAGATTAGATTTCTTTATTTATGTATGTTACAATATTTACTGGCTTATACACTAATTTAAATTAAATGACGGTAATGCTGATTATTCAACGAATTTTACAAAGTATAGATAATGAATAAATGAGAATGAAGATTAAATGCAATTAGAATAACGATAATATAAAATTGTAATGTAACTTCATAAATCGGCGGTGTTTCAACAAATAATTGTCGATTCTTTAAGAAGGATATAAATAATATCCTTAGAGGGAGGGAAGAGAGAAGAGAGGGAGGAAGAAAAGCAATAAGAAAAACAAGTAGAAGAAATGGAAGGGGAACTTTATTATATTATAGAAGAAGGATAAGGAATAAGTATATGAAAGAGGGAGAAGAAAAATAAAAGGGAAATTACTAGAAGAATGAAGGAGATAAATAATTCTAAAGAAGATGAAGTCAAAAGCGAGAAGGAGACGATATAGAGTGATGAACTACATGGACAATCAAAATAAACAGCTAAAACAAAAGATAAGCAGCTAAAAAATGTTCTGTCAGAACAGAAAGAGCCAATAATTTATTCCTGGGCGTTCTGACTCTGTCTTCCGAAAATCTAGTCGTTAAGCCGCTGCTATCTCATTAGGAATGAGTTCTTAACAGCGTTATTACCTCTTGTTATGTCATCTGAAGCTTTGAACGATGACTGTTCCCTAGGATCTAATACAGGGAACAGTCATCGTTCAAAGCTTCAGACGACATAACAAGAGGTAATAACGCTGTTAAGAACTCATTCCTAATGAGATAGCAGCGGCTTAACGACTAGATTTTCGGGAGACAGAGTCAGAACGCCCAGGAATAAATTATTGGCTCTTTCTGTTCTGACAGAACATTTTTTAGCTGCTTATCTTTTGTTTTAGCTGTTTATTTTGATTGTCCATGTTCTTCATCACTCTATATCGTCTCCTCGCCTTTTACTTCATCTTCTTTGAAATTATTTATCTCCTTCATTCTTCTAGTAATTTCCTTTTTATTGTTCTTCTCCTTCTCCTTATTCTTCTCATTCTCCTTCTTTTCCTTCACCTTCTCCTCCTCCTACTCCTCCTCCTTCTTTTTCTTCTTATTTTTCTTCTTCTTCTTCTTCTTCTTCTTCTTCTTCTTCTTCTTCTTCTTCTTCTTCTTCTTCTTCTTCTTCTAAAGCCATTATCATCCTCATCTTATTCTCCAGGTTTTCTTTTCTTATTATTCGTCCATCAATCTTCGTTCTTTCACTGTTCACTCATCATGTCTCTTTCATTCACTGTTCTCTTTTTCGTCTCTTTATTGATAATCTGTTTCTAATTATTATTCTTCTCCGTCATCTTCCTCTCCCTTATCCGCTTCTTCCTTTTTCATCTTGTTCACTTATCTTTCTTCTTATCCAGTTTTGTTTTTTCTTCTTCTTCTTCATTATCATCATCTTCTTCTTCTTCTTCTTCTTCTTCTTCTTCTTCTTCTTCTTCTTCTTCTTCTTTTTCTTCAATGTTTGTGATTGTTTGTTCAGTGTGAAAGCAACGTGTACATGATTTTGATGGAAGAGGTGCGTAATTTAACAGCTGCCTGTTGGGAACTAAGGCCTACTTTACATTATGGATAGGTAGGTGTTGGGTGGTAAAGGGAAAGAGAGGGAACAGGGGGAATGTAATGTGAACCTGGAATATGGGTGTGATGCTGGGCCTAATGTACCCCTTCTTCTACGCCCCGAAATTGTTCCCCAAAAGTCGTGAAGGGGTGTAATCTGTGAGCTTCATAACAGGTCACGTGGTAGAGACTAATATGTCGGTAGCAGCCGGAAGGTGGGTGATTTGGCTGATGTTCATTTCACAGGCAAGGTGTGCCAAAAAGCTACATTTTTCATTTTTCAAGATATGCTGAAAAAGCAAACTTCTCACTTTCAGTTTAGGCTGAACCGCCGAAACGCTTATGCTTATGAATATATACTTAGGAAATTTGCGAGCACATAATGGTGTCTTTATTTTTTTGCGAGCACAAGTGGTCTTTATTTTTATTGCAACTGAATTTTGTGTCTATCCAATCTCTATAAATCTAACCAACGTTTCTTAAGATCAAACCAACCTTATCAGTCTACTAATCTGTTGTGCAGCAATCAAGTACAATAGAAGAGTCTTGCAGATTAGTAATTGTTATTAAAGAACATCTTCAATTATTGTTCAAGATAGTTTCAACTTGGAAGAGAAGAGTACAGAATGAATCGAGCCATATGATTGGCAGCAGACTTGTCGAAATCAAGTTTGATTGTCTGTTATTGGCCGAGGCAATACACACCCTTAGTTGATGGAGCTTTCAATAAATTGATAATAATTCGAAGTTGAGTGGTAGAGAGAACTTAAAAGTCCTAACTCCGCTAAATAAAAGATTTTTTTTAATTTTCATGATAAAGGAAATTTTGCGCCGAATAATTTGCATGTCTTTGTTATCAGAAAGTTTGAAAAACCTATATTACAACAAAGGTTAATAAGTTGGATAAGGTTGAAGGTCACCTCTGGTAGGATTTATGACAGAAATTCCAATTTAATAAAACAGGAATCTGGAAAAATGAATTGAAATTACATCAAATTTTCAAGTGCTTCTAGAAATGATGTCAGACATCATTCATGACTAATGCACTACATCCTTTAAGCAATGGCTTGGACGATATTATTGATTCCTTAAATTCCCATCTTTTGCAATTTTCTATTTATTCCAATTCCATTTTAATTCTTGCAAGGGCTGTGATTGATAACGTTTCAACAGTCAATTATAAGAAGAAAAAGGGATCTTGACTCATCTCATGAAAATCAAACACAATAATCTAGTGCTCCACGTGTAAGTAAACAGAGATTCTATTCAAACCGTATTGGGAATTGAATTAATTTTCTTAGCTACACTCACTCTCACTCTCTCTCATTCTCTTCATCACTCCCTCTCACTCTCACACACTCTCTCTCGCTCTCACTCTCTAGTTCTGAAACACTATCTCACTCGCTCTTTCTTGTACCCTATCTTTTTCTCCCTTAGCGGCAGATGGATTGAGTCCAGCTCAATGGTACAACTCAAATATTTGATTGTACCAATTGAGCTGGACTCAATCCATCTTGCCGCTAAGGGAGAAAAAGATAGGGTACAAGAAAGAGAGAGTGAGAAAGTGTTTCAGAACTAGAGAGTGAGAGCGAGAGTGAGAGAGTGTGTGAGAGTGAGAGGGAGTGATGAAGAGAATGAGAGAAAGTGAGAGTGAGTGTAGCTAAGAAAATTAATTCAATTCCCAATACGGTTTGAATAGAATCTCTGTTTACTTACACGTGGAGCACTAGATTATTGTGTTTGATTTTCATGAGATGAGTCAAGATCCCTTCTTCTTCTTATAATTGACTGTTGAAACGTTATCAATCACAGCCCTTACAAGAATTAAATGGAATTGGAATAAATAGAAAATTGCAAAAGATGGGAATTTAAGGAATCAATATATCGTCCAAGCCATTGCTTAAAGGATGTAGTGCATTAGTCATGAATGATGTCTGACATCATTTCTAGAAGCACTTGAAAATTTGATGTAATTTCAATTCATTTTTCCAGATTCCTGTTTTATTAAATTGGAATTTCTGTCATAAATCCTACCAGAGGTGACCTTCAACCTTATCCAACTTATTAACCTTTGTTGTAATATAGGTTTTTCAAACTTTCTGATAACAAAGACATGCAAATTATTCGGCGCAAAATTTCCTTTATCATGAAATTAAAAAAAATCTTTTATTTAGCGGAGTTAGGACTTTTAAGTCCTCTCTACCACTCAACTTCGAATTATTATCAATTTATTGAAAGCTCCATCAACTAAGGGTGTGTATTGCCTCGGCCAATAACAGACAATCAAACTTGATTTCGACAAGTCTGCTGCCAATCATATGGCTCGATTCATTCTGTACTCTTCTCTTCCAAGTTGAAACTATCTTGAACAATAATTGAAGTTGTTCTTTAATAACAATTACTAATCTGCAAGACTCTTCTATTGTACTTGATTGCTGCACAACAGATTAGTAGACTGATAAGGTTGGTTTGATCTTAAGAAACGTTGGTTAGATTTATAGAGATTGGATAGACACAAAATTCAGTTGCAATAAAAATAAAGACCACTTGTGCTCGCAAAAAAATAAAGACACCATTATGTGCTCGCAAATTTCCTAAGTATATATTCATAAGCATAAGCATTATTAAAAATGATTGTCGAAATTGTAGTTGAAGAATTTCTAAATTTTATTTCTTCAACTACAATTTCGACAATCATTTTTAATAATGCTTATGCTTATGAATATATACTTAGGAAATTTGCGAGCACATAATGGTGTCTTTATTTTTTTGCGAGCACAAGTGGTCTTTATTTTTATTGCAACTGAATTTTGTGTCTATCCAATCTCTATAAATCTAACCACGTTTCTTAAGATCAAACCTACCTTATCAGTCTACTAATCTGTTGTGCAGCAATCAAGTACAATAGAAGAGTCTTGCAGATTAGTAATTGTTATTAAAGAACAACTTCAATTATTGTTCAAGATAGTTTCAACTTGGAAGAGAAGAGTACAGAATGAATCGAGCCATATGATTGGCAGCAGACTTGTCGAAATCAAGTTTGATTGTCTGTTATTGGCCGAGGCAATACACACCCTTAGTTGATGGAGCTTTCAATAAATTGATAATAATTCGAAGTTGAGTGGTAGAGAGGACTTAAAAGTCCTAACTCCGCTAAATAAAAGATTTTTTTTAATTTTCATGATAAAGGAATTTTGCGCCGAATAATTTGCATGTCTTTGTTATCAGAAAGTTTGAAAAACCTATATTACAACAAAGGTTAATAAGTTGGATAAGGTTGAAGGTCACCTCTGGTAGGATTTATGACAGAAATTCCAATTCAATAAAACAGGAATCTGGAAAAATGAATTGAAATTACATTCCCTCTCCCTCTCCCTCTCCTTCTCCCTCTCCTTCTCCCTCTCCCACTCCCTCTCCTTCTCCCTCTCCCTCTCCCTCTCCCTCTCCTTCTCCTTCTCCCTCTCCCTCTCCTTCTCCTTCTCCTTCTCCCTCTCCCTCTCCCTCTCCTTATCTTATCTCCCAGTGAGGACGAGGGGGAGGGAAAAAGGGAAAAAATAATTTCCCTTTTTGGAGGAAAAATTCCCTACTGTCAAATTAAAGTGAATCCATCTTTATACTGACAGATTAAAGTGAATCCATCTAATGCTATACTGTCAAATTAAAGTGAATCCATCTATGCTATACTGTCAAATTAAGTGAATCCATCTATGCTATACTGTCAAATTAAAGTGAATGCTAAATGAGTGAATCTGTATAATGTCCCTTTGAGGGAAAAATTCTCTACTGTCAAATTAAAGTGAATGCTAGATGAGTGAATCTGTTACATCTTTATACTGTAAAATTATAAAGTGATTGGTTTGCTTTCCACCCGACAGTTAAGAAAAATTTCACAAATTTATATTGAATTTTCTATGTGCTGTACAAACCGCAGGCGTTGCTTTTTAAGTGTGCTCTCCGAGAATATCTATAGTAAATTTAGTATGAACAAGCATTCCAAAAATGGCTATAGATATCCTCAGACCTATATCACTTGGGGTATCAGCTCTATTGATGTCTTAACAGTGAGAGGTCAATGATCTAAGTTGATCTTTTACATTTTTTATCTGCAATGTCATACAAGCATTTCCAAAGTTCATCGGTATTTGTAACAATAGTTGAGAAATCATTTGCACTACAATAATGTAGATGACCTGTATCTAGTATGTCCAATAATTCGAAAATCTCAGATAAAATTGGAAAATGTACATTTTCTGTTTTTGTTAACGCTTGATCAACATCATCGCCTTGGAATCCTGTTGAAAATTTAATATTTTTTGCAATAGAATCAAATTCATTGAATGAAATTGACATCAAGAGGCGAGATAATTTTTTGAATTTAGCAAAGCTAAAACACTGCATGACCTCGATTATGTTATGAACAATAAAATTGATAAGGAAGGAATGTGCACTTAGCTGTAACAGAGTTGGCTCTGAGGGGGCGTATCTCTTGATAAGGTAGATTCCTTAGCTGTAACAGTTGTGTCTGAGGGGGCGTATCTCGCGTCCTCACTCAATCAAGTCTACACTGATACTAAACCAAAATGTTCGAGGAAATAATTTGTTTACAACATTTCACTACAACAATACATCATAACTTCATCTTCAATTTTAATCAATTTATCTACAGACAAATTGTATGGACGGTAATAGCACAAATAGTCTTTTATATCGTTCAAATTAACTGTGCTTAGAAAAATGTCTTTCAATTGTTTCGCCAAACTATAATTTTCACTAGATGATTTCTGAATTGCACTTTCACACTCATCATACCAGTCTATGCAGTTTTTTAACCTCACTTCCAATTCGTTGTCAGCAGCTAACCACTTTGCCGGATCCATCGTTGTCGAGCGAATGGAGAAAACTATGTGTAGGCTGGCACTATTATAGAATAATTAAACGGTCTTTCTTCATTAATAATTGTAGACAGACAACACGTGCGAGCTTTATGCAGTCTCAGTGCATGCAAGCAATAAACACACTGTAATTCCTTTCCGTTGTAGAAGAATCCATATCGTGCAAAGTTTCTTTTCTGAGCATTCGTATACATAGGCGCCAATTTCATACTTTGCATTCGATTGTTTTCGCACAAGAAATTATTTGTTTGATACATATTTTTAAACAGCAAAGAATTATAATGTTGGGCACTGTACAACGCACACCTTCCATCGGGTCTATACTTATGTATCTTACATGCATCATAACACCACGAAGTGGTGAAAAAGCTGAAATCGGGCTTGAGAAAGTCCTCCGGTATGCATTGTACGTTAGAATGCAATCTTCTCAAAAACTTTGCTTTCTCAGTTCCTTTTGTAAAAATTTTTTCATAACCTGCGAGGTATTCACGGATAATTGTCTCATTCCATTCCAAATCTCCATCTTCCATTTTATTTTATGATAGTTACGTTCCAGCCATGTTACGTCGTTAAACAATTTTGTAGTCAATTCCATCTTTGGAAATGGTGATTTGAAATGAAATACAACATAATTATTGCTCTCATCGACAATAGCAAGTTCCTTTACAATAATTTGATTACAAGTTTGCTTAAACCAGTGAAGATCAACCGTAGCAATTTTCGTAGGTGTCTGCTTTTGCACTCCTTTCTGTTCCTCTTCTCGTTTCTGTTCCTCCACCTCTGGCGCCCCCTCCTCCTCCTCCTCCTCTCCCGACTTCTGGATTGGTGTACTGCTTCTCCTTGGTTCATAATAGAAATTTGTTGATTCAATATCGTAAAGTAGCGACGACTGAGCTTTGTCCAAAATATCAGAATCAAGATCACACTGGATAGAGCGAGTTTGTGGCTTGTCCAAAATATCAGAACACAAAGAATAGGACATGATTCCTGTTCAAAGGTAAAACTGATAATGGCTTACATTAGTGCAGTACACACCTTATATAACCTGCAGTGATGCACTCTATCAACAAATTACTGAACTTCTTTCACCATGCTCGTGAGTGGCGTGTACTCCATCACACGATCGCTAATTAAAACGCAATACGCGGAAGTATTTGCAGGTACTGCACTATTAAATTCCATTTCAATCATCTGTCGATGATTTCAAATGACTTGGTTGGTGTGAACAATCTACAACAATCAGCGGTGTTGATTCACAAAACGTTTTAAAATCGATTTCTGTTCCGAGTTCGCTATTGATTGAATGATTATAATACGAGGGTGCGAAATCCAGGAACATCCGGTATAAAACTTCCTTCTTACCTAGCAGATTTTCGTATGGATAATACTCACTATTCAAATATACTTTAACATTGTAAATATTACAGCTGTCAAAATTAGATATTGATTTTTTAATTTTATTCTTTCGATCAGTTTGAAATGCAATTATAATATATTTTGGAGTATCAAAATTCGATGTTGTGCGTACTGACCAAGAATGAACAAGTGAATTTTGCAAATTTGGTAATTCACAAATTTCCCAATGGCGGAAACTTAATTTCAGTGGAGTGTCGGCATCGAGCAGTCTCAAAAATTCAATCGCACATGATCTTCTAAAGTAATGTAGGGCATCCGCCATTGGAGCTTAGTAATTTTTACACTAACCTCTGTACCGGTTGCAGACTCGACGCAATTGAGGTCTGAGGGCGACCTCAATAATACAAGCTCTTGTTTCAAGTTTAAAATTATTCTTTGAAAATCTTCAAAAAATGGAAGGATTAATTTCAACGGCACACAGAAAGTGAATTTATTATCTGTTAGCTCATATCCTGCTCTGTCAAAACCAGCTAAATGATATGTGTTTTTATCAGATGCGTTCTTCACAAGAATAGCTTTAATTGTAGAAGTTAAACCAATTAATCTTGATTTGGAAATTTGTTGACCTGCTAATTCGTATCGTATTTCATCAAAAAGGTTGCCCACTATGTTACTGCTTAATTTATAGTCTGCCGCAATGGGCGCACCAGCCGGTTGAGTTGCCTCCCCTGCTACTGTAATCGCAGGCGCTGCCGGTTTTGTACAGCTCACCGTTCCCTCAATTAATATAAATGATTTGCAAGGTAAAGTGTACACATCCAATGAATTTATTCCAATTCGAGCTTCATCAGAGTTTTTTATTTCTTGCCCGAATAAACTGTATGTGTATGAAACTGGAATTTGGTTATGTCATTATAAAACTGAAGCTCTGTCTGTACGTCCAGAATATCACTAATTGCGGCCCCTCCTGACATGTCGCCAATTAACTATAAAACCTAATCTTTCCAAAGTTCTCGCACTTTTAGCTGATAACGCCCTATTGCTTTTACTAGATGTTGACGCTATCGCGACCTTTTCTCTAATGACTTGATTATGCGTACACGTACTACGTGTACGCGGGTTGAAAATAAGATATCCCATTACTTTTGTTTTTCACGTATGTGCAGTCTAATTGTAATTGTATCTCCGCGGAAATCAATAAACGATCCGTTCTGGTCTGTTACCTTTACATTAATAGTTTGAATTCGACGTGTATTCAAAGGTACATAAATAATTGGAGAGGGTACTTCATTTATTAAATAACCGCTAGGAACCTTTGGCAAAAATTCGTAGATTATATGTTTTTCTTTTCCGTTAAAGTAACTGCCACATGCTAAATTACATTCAACAAGAATACCATCAATGCTCGATATGTTAACCAGATGTTTGGAATAATGCCATTTATTTGCTTGTAAAACTACATTATCAAAACCTAGTATCTTAGCAATCGAATCAGAACGTGTTAAATCAATAGGCTTATCAGAATAAATTTCAATCTTCATAGTATTTGCATTTGCACGTATAATAAGTCTATTCTTCTTCTCATCATAGTTCAATTTATGCTTTATAGACTTTATAATATCCTCAAGCTCATATGCACCGGTATCCAACAAGATTAACTTATCACCATATTTGAAGCTAGAATTTGTTCCTTTGTTTACATTTGCTATACTATTGTAACTACAAAATTAATCAGACCAATTTCCCATTCACTATTTTTGTCCAATTCTATAATTTCTTGTAAATGTTCGTAAAGGTTACTTGACTTTGATCTTAACGTTATAACGACCATCTTGTGTGTTCAACACAAACACTTAATTACAACTGATTTGCAAGAAACAATAACGTGAGATGACCACAAATATCACTATCTAATGGTTGCAGGTGATCCAAATTATAAAATATATTTACTCCATTTTCTTTTTTCCAATATTTGTCCAATTCGTATGGAGGTTGTAAATTTCCAATTGGATCAAAATACCATACATTACTTCCTACCTTCTTATATGCAATCCAGTGTGTCCCCGGTTGGCTGTGCTTGTCCAAATTCACGATCGCATTTTCGTTTTTTAGAATTTTTTTGGGTAATGCATCTAGCATATATATTCCTCTTAAACGAATTTGTAATAAGCTAGCCCAATCCATTAAATCATAGTTACTCAATTCTCCTTCAATATTCATGGTTTTTTCTTGCTCTTCTTTGACCTCTTCTTTGTTGTTCTACGTTTCTTAACTTGAGGGAATAAACTCACACCATATGATGATGGTGGGGGTGGGGGTGGAATTAAAAGTCGCCCACCACTAAGCGGGGGGTACGGCTTCAAATAATACCCTTTACCTGCTATATGTTGTTTCAACTGAGCTATAGCTTTGCGTCTAATATCATTAGTATAACTTCTCCTCTCATTCTTCTTCTTCTTCTTCTTCTTTCTCAAAGAACCACCAAAGTAATTTTTAGCTTTCATTACATTCGTAACAAGGTAACTGAGACCTCTCTCGGCTAGGGGAGTTTTCGGGTTTTTAAAAATTTCCCACGCTGCGTTCGCTAGAATTCTGTCAGCTTTGGCTCGATTAGAATTATCACTATTTAGTGAATATGCTATATCTTGGGCCTTACAAGCCTGGTCAAGTTTGTTTATTCCAGGATCTCCACGTGCTAATTGCTTTTCAAGCTTGGTTCCTGGTCCGCAATACTGGTACCCAGGTGCTATGGGGATTTCAAAGGGTGTTACATCGATCAATTTATTTAAAATAGTTGAAGTAATACCTGTAGCAGCCCCTGCCGCCCCCTTAAGTACTTTTGCGGCCGAGCTTAAGAAGCCTCTCCCTCGTTTTCTTCCACTTTGCTTTCTCTTACATACCACCATTTTCATTACCTTTCAACTCAATGGTTGAACATTAACTAAAGTTAATTAATCATTACACTAACTTAATCTAAAAGAAAAATGGAAATTTTCTATTAATTTGGAATAATACTTTGAATTCATCTATTCAGATTGCAAAATGCATTTCAAAAACAGATGGCCCCATGCGTTATCTCCTATTCTCGCTACTGCTTTTTCCTCTATTACGAAAGCCATGACAAAAATCAGTCGTGAGTTCCTTTTTAATCCTGCCTTCCTATACTGCCAGTTGAAGTGAATCCATATTATTCACTTTATATGTGGCTTGCACCCAACTCGAGCCCCCTGGCACGTTGCCGCTTTTTCCTCTATTACGAAAGCCATGCGAAAGAGAAATCAGTCGTGAGTTCCTTTTTAATCCAGCCTTCCTATACTGCCAGTTGAAGTGAATCCATTCTGCTCCTCGGGACGGCCTTGTGAAGGTCGGGAGGGCGTTGCCCGGCCTTGAGTGAGTGAGCGACCGAGTGATGTCAGCTTGTGCGTACATCAAGCTATATATAAAAACACATTTTTAATTTCTTATCACTTAATGCAACTTGGAGAGTGATTGAGTTCTCTACACGTACTAGCTGGCGAGGAGGCCTATCACAATTGGCGAGCACTGCATACTCCACAGAGGTTTAGCTCGACGCTAACATTATTGATTGTAAGTAAAAATTTTTGTTACATTCTCATATTTTTGTGAAATAACACTAAATTGATTTTTATAATATATATTTAGTGTTACAGTTATTAAATATTTCATTGTTTTTCCACAGCATTTTCTCACCTCACTACTCGGTCTCATAAGCAGTTGTGCTCTCGTGAAGGAACCTTACCTGCATCGAGAAAATCATAGCCGAGGAGCTACCTGAACCGAGTCGAGGAGCTGAGAGAAGTCGATTATTTCATTTCGTCAAATCAACACATGTAAGTTCATTTTTACTTAAATTTTCCTCTTCTCCGAGGACAATATTGTTCTCCATGTTAGATCCTTCAACAAGGAAGTAAGAGGAGCTCATTTTTCAAACATGAATCTTATCTTGACAGTGTTTTCTATCATCAATGAGACATTTTAATATTCAACCAACCAGTAGCAAAGTTGATGCATTTCATTTATTTACAATATTGCACACATACTTGATTTTGATCTTTCTTTGTCAATCTTGTTCTAAGCCTGTTTCATCTGAAGAATCTCGTAAAAAATTCCAGATAAGTTTATTTAATTGTTCTTTTGTTAAATGAGCATTGTTTTCTATTATAACCTTCTTAGTTCTATTGATAGACTGTGTAATTATTGCCAGACTACAGTCCAAAACTTCTTTTCATCCCAATTTCATAAAATAAATTGTCCAAATAAAGGTTATGCACATGCGACTTTTCAATTCTTCACTAATTTCCACGTTGAAACAGAATACAAACACATGAAACAATTGATTTTGAATTTAGAAAGATTAAGATCCGAATTGACAAAAAACAAAATTCATTCTACTTAGCACTAAAAACTGTAAAATAAATATTAATTACTGTATTGTTCCTCATAAAACTAATGAATAAAGCCGATTAAGATCAATTAAAAAATGATAATCAATTAAGGTTCACCAGAGAGTTATGCAAAACTTTTGTTATAATTAGATTTATGAGAAGCAAACCAGCATAATTAATTTCTCACTATAATCCCTCTCATAAACCACGTACAGGGTATAATCTATAAGTAAATAAATGAAGATCTTTGATATAATTCAATATATTATGTATATTTTGTAATTCAGTTTAATTAATGAGATACTATACTTACAAAGATTGGGCTATCAATGCGATCGTCACTCACCTATAAAAGAAAGAATGAAATTACAACACAAATAAACATTTTTTTACAAACAGCATTAAAAAATACATAACAATTTTGAATGTTTTTCAAGGCTCATTTTTGTTATTACATTGAATTCTATGCATACCTCTCTGTTTGTGATCATGAGGTTTACCAGCATGTAATTTTCCAGTTTACTCAAAGCTTGTAATTTTTCAATTGTCTGCCTACAATTTTATTTATTTATTCATTTATTTATTCGTTGATATAATTACAAATCATATGAATATGATCAGGTAGAACAACAGGCACAGTCCAAAACTATTCTGTTCCTTTAGATGAAATGTCTGAACATTTTTTCTAAAGGAACAGAATGGTATTCACTTAATTGATTAAAATGTCTATCTATAATGAATTGAACGCACAAATCTGAAGACTTTAACTCAGACTCCGCACCAAACACATTATCCATCTCAGTACAGTAGCTTGATGTTGTATCAGCAAAGACAAGATCACTACTAACAGATTAGCTTGCTCTAGCTTATTATTATTATTATGAAAAGCACACTCTAGCGATAATTTATTGTACTTTATAATATAATATATATTTGGTTACAGTTTGGTTACATTGTTTTTCACAGCATTTTCTCACCTCACTACTCGGTCTCATAAGCAGTTGTGCTCTCGTGAGGGGAATCAATCATACCATAGCCCCGCTATCTACACCTGTACCATAGACCGCTATCTACACCTGTAGCATAGGCCGCTATCTACACCTCTACACTCGAGGAGATTCACGCTGTATCAACACATGTAAGTACATTTTTACTTAAAGTTTTCTCCTCCGAGGACGATATTGTTCTCCGAGGACAGTGTTTGTCCTCGGAGGATAAAAAACCTTCTACATTATACTGCATGCTTGTGATTTTTTCGCTTCATCTATATGATGAGCATCTTTTGTCTTAGACTCATCAGCATAATATATACAAAACGGTGTATGCATTACTTTTTCAAATGGTTCAACGATAATATATTTACAAAACACACATTGTAGATAGTGATAGTTATGTAAGAAATAACCATTTCTTGCAAAATAGTCTGCTCTATCAGTTAATGGTTTGCAAATGTAACAATGTAGATGGTGTGGAGGTAGTTTTTCAAACCACTCTCCTTGTACAGATAAATCTTCTGGCATATTAGTAAATGATAAATATCTTTCTTCATATAATCGTAGAATATTATTATCGTAATTCTCATCTTCAATTGTTATATTTCCTTTCCTTCTACAATTTGGGCTAAACTTTGCATGTTCGTTGGCTACAACATCATTTTGCTCCCAATCTCCTATACAAACTGAACAAAATACGCAGCGCACAATATCCGGTTCACTTGCGAATACAAAACCATCTTTCGCCATATTTTCTGCCGACAAATTCTGACTAGTTTTTGTCCATTTTTTATCGAATGTTAATAATCTCAATCTTTCATGTAACATTATCTGTCCTTGTGATAACATCGTGAATGCCAATTCACAACTGATTGTGAATTACATTCCTTTACACATACTATTAATTGCCTATACCATCCTGATCATTATTCTTTTGTTTTTTCAGTATCATGCCGAGGGAACGCAGACTTCGTGGGATCAATTCAAGCGCAGTTCGCCATCGCATCAGTTTTGAGGACAAGGATATTGACATTGAGAGTGTGCTTGAGAGGACGAAAACTCGAGTTTTCGAGATAATTAGGGAGCATGCGGCACGGTATGATGCAAATGTTAAGTGGTACATAGTGCTTAACGTTTTATTGTATAAATTAGTGGTGCTGGATGACAAGGTTGATGAGTCTGTTTCATCTCTAATAAATCTACATAGTTACTCCAACATAGCGCTAAACGTGCTTGAGAACTATGAAGATTTTAATGAGCATTTTTTCTTGGCTGTGAGAAAAATCATCATGTCTTTCGAAAATTTCGTAAGACATGGGTCTGGATGGGTGTTGAAGAAAATTGAATCACTGGATGTAAATGTAATCAAATATAATCCAATATACACATCCAGTTTCATTCAAACACCCCAGTTTTTGAAAAACAAAAAATGTATTATAAATGTCAAAAATCTTTCTGACGAAAAATGTTTTTTGTGGTCGGTCCTCGCATATTTCCATCAGAAACCAAGGAACTCGAACTTAACTGTAAAGTATTTGAGCAAGTTTGCTCACAGACTCAATATGCGAGGTGTAAATTTCCCGGTGACGACACGCGATATTAAGAAATTCGAAATACTCAATCCGGACATTGCAATTCACGTCATCGCGTATGACAACAAAAAGTTTTTCCCCTACCGTACAAGCATTTTCCGCACGCGTAAACACCAAATTAATCTTTCAATGTTGAAAGGCGATGCAGGAAAAACTCATTATTGTTTAGTAAATACCGCGAATGGGAAAAACGGGCTATCGCGTCTTCTCTCCCACCTTTCAAAACACAAGGGTCAAGTACACATTTGCAATTTCTGTTTTCACCGGTTCATATCAAACAAATCTATAAATGTAGACGGGAAAGCAAATTTGATGAAACATATGGAACTTTGTTCCAAGTTTGAATCTCAACGCGTTTCATATCCTAAACGCGGAGAGACAATTAAATTCAAGAAACTAGGCGCAACGTTGAAGAAAAAGTACACTATTCACGCGGATTTAGAAACATACGTTGTGAATATTGATAATGATGATGATGATGATTCCGATTCCGATGAAATTACTCGTAGTTACACCAAGAAAACGGCGCGGCATATTCCTTGCGGGTATTGTTTCATTGTTATAGATGTAAACGGAGAAATCACCTACGGACCTGTACTCCATAGATCGAGTAGTTTAGACGAAAAAATCATGGAGAAATTTCTTCAGGAAATTACAGATCTTGGCGAAATTTTGTATGAGGATATGAAACGTGAAATTCCGATGCAACATTTGTCCGAAAGTGAAGAGCGCGAATTTCAAAATTCAGTAAACTGCGGGCTTTGTGCTGAACCGTTCTCAGAAACCGATATTAAATGCCATCACCATGCGCACGAAACCGGTAATTACCTATGTGCAGCACATGTTTCTTGCAATTTAACAGCGCGTACTCCAGATTACATTTCGTGTTATTTCCATAATTTCTCCGGTTTTGATTCGCATTTTATTCTGAAAGCGCTCGGTAAATGTAAAAAAGAAATATCCTGCATCGCAAATACGTCAGAGAGATTTTTGACACTTTCAGTAGGCAAAATTAAATTTTTAGATTCCTACAAGTTTATGTCTGAATCCTTGGAAGTATTGGTGCATAATTTGGTAGAAAGTACAGACATGGAAAAGAAGTTCGAAAGATTATTTTCGTTGTTTCATGATCCACCTCGCGAACACAGACAGCTCTTGTTGAAAAAAGGAGTATACCCATACTCGTACATGAGCTGTCCCGAAAAATTCGCGGAAACATCGCTCCCTCCCATTGAATGTTTTCATAACGACTTAACTGATACACCTCTGTCTCGCGAAGAATATGAGCATGCGCAAAGAGTGTTCTCAACATTCAAGCTGAAAAATCTGGGTGAATATCACGATTTTTATTTATGTTTGGACGTTATGTTATTAGCAACAGTATTTGAATCTATGAGGTCTACGCTTTTTTCCTCATACGGCCTCGATGTGACCCATTTTCTTTCCCTCGCGGACTTCACGTGGTAATTTGAAACCACCAAATATTTCTAAATGAGCCAATAAAATGTAATAGAACTATAAAATTGGAAAGAAGGTTAGACCTATCTAAAGAGTAAATCAACTCAAATCAAGTATTATTAGTGATTAGGAGTAATAGCATTATCAACAACGATAAGAAAACATGTATTATTGTGATTTAATAATTATGAGAACCCATTGGTAAGATCAAAAAATTATAAAGCGGCATAATTATTATTGGCGGATTACAAAAAAAAAAAAAATAAAATAAAATGCATGAACATTGAGGTTAGAGTTACTTGTTTACGTTTTGAAAAGAATTAGTCGATCTTGGATAAATCGATAATTATCCGAACCAATACTGAACGAATCAGCTGATTATTCGATCAACCCATATGACCGGTTGAATCATATAAAATTCACTCATAAAGAATATATTATGTATACTAAAGGAAGTCGATGTGTAGAATTACAAACAACTATTATTTCTATACAAATATTTATTACAATCCAAAAAAGCATGATAAATCAAGAGTATAAAAAACTCATATAAAAACTAAATGTATTATCTATTAAAATCGTATGTTACGATTTATTTATGAATTCAATTTAAGATAAATACCCCATATATCTGTATAAAAACTTCTTTTATTTAATTTTTTCTATTATAAAGCCGAGGAAGCCCTGATTCCCAAGGCAACCAATTGTATTGAGTCTATTAAATTGAAGGCCAATCAGAGAGTAGCTTATAGAATTATTCTAGGAAGAAGCAAATTTTTCTGAAAACCTCTTTCTTCTGGCTTAAGATCCCACCCGAGAGGATGCACATGGAGTTTAGGGTCTTTTCTTATTCCTTTTAAAAATTTTTTAATGAATTATTAAGCCAAACCCTTTTTTAAATGTAATGTATGTTTGTTGAATGTAATTGTTTGTGAACTCAGTGCTGTCAAAGAGTTCGTAATTGTAAAGATTCCCATAAAAATAGCTTTAATTCGAAAGAAACTTATAAAAATCTGGATTACACGTTAGCCCAGCAGTGACGAAAAGGAGCCTACCTAATTAATTATTGGAAATAATTAATTCAATCCACGAGAACATCCAGAACTTCAGTCAGTGAGTGATAAGTCAAACCAAATGAGCTCATTTTTCTACGTTCAGTGGGGTAATAATTAATAAAAAAGCGCTATTCCAATTAATTAGAATTAAAATTAAGAGTCACCACGTGTTGAACAATATCACATAGTTCACAAGAACATTTTATAAATTTATTTATTATATGTAGGAAGCTTACTTCCATGCACCGCCCGAATTCATATTAAAAGCCCTGAGATCTCATGTTTGAATATTAATTTATTAAATATTAATTTTGTTTATTGAACAAAACATATCATATCAAACTTATAGACCGAACAGGTTTTTATTGGTAGAATTTTGTATTGATTGGAAGTCTAAGTACCAGTATTAAATATAATATATTTATGAATTTGAAATTCATTATTGTGAATATTAGCAAAGCCTGTGATAATTATTCAGATTTTAAAAGTAGATTATTTAAGTGAATTATAGTTATATCGAATATTTTATGCACATCTTTTTTATGGGAATATATTTTGTGTTTTATGTCAGCATACAAACTTATAGAATTTTTTATTATATCCCAACTCATCTCGTGTTATATAGTTTGAGCTGTTTTGGTACCAACAAATATTTAGCAGCACTTAAAATCATAGAATCAAATAATATTAACCTTATTCAGAGCACTCAATATTTATCATCCTTTGATGATATTCATTTCATCAGCCAGAACAAATATATTAAGAAATTATATTAATAAGGTTCCAGTTATATCATATAAGGATCCAGAGAGCTTCAAGAACTGGCGTTGTAAGTTCTAAGGAATTTTGAAAGGGTATATTGGTGAATACTTGTATTCACGACGAGCGTTTTAAGAATCAACTAGAAACAACTATAGTTGGTCCTGATTATTCTCTAGTGGTACATGGTTACTGATAATCAGTCATCAAATATTCTTTTAATTTCCTTACTGGTATTCTTCAAGAACTTCATAGAAGCAGCGGTAAGAATTATCAATACCTGGTCCTTGAACCTTATGGTGATTATTTGTACTTATAAAATTCATGTTTCTACCACTGAGCTAGAGCTGAGGTTTGAACCCAGTAATTTTGCGAGCCGGAAGGCCTTAATTTTTTGTGAATTTATTCGCAAAAGAGGGAATTTAGAGACTGCTCTTATAAATACCAGAAACACCATATTATCTGTGAAGGAATTACAATCCACAACTTCTCACAATAGCTTCATAACGTGGGACTATATCATAAGAGATAACCCCCCCAGGAGCACAACTTCACACAATGGCACCCAACCAGTGGAGCATGATGAAAAGCTTACCTACTCAATCTTACTATCAATGATTAATGAAATTATTGATAAAACTGAAAGCTGCAAGAAACATAATCTGAAGTTGTTTCGACAAGATATATCTGATGATCTATTGTAAGTTTCTGGCTAAAATAATTGAGTTGCTCTTCAAATTAAAATTTTTTAAGCTGCATAAATACAGACAAACTGTATCACACGAGTTTGATAACATAATTCTCATAATAGAGAAAATTGGATGGAAATTTCCATAAAAGTTATAGTAAAAATTTGATTTTGATCTTTGAATCTAGACATTGTATGCTGACCAGGGTTATAGGTTATTTGAGGCATTATAATACTATCGTTATTCAGGAGGATAAGACCCTAATTAAAATTTTAAGAACTATATTAGTGTAATTTGTAAGCCATATCTGTCTATGTTGATAAGCGTACCTGTAGCACTCGAAGGTCTTTTTGTAATATATGTATATGACACTTGAAACTTCAACACAACACAATTTTATCCAGAATAGGCACTATCACTGAATCCATTTTAATATTCCTGAGACTTGGCAACACACTTGGCTATTTACTCGAAGTATTCCATAATAACGTCACCATGAACCAGTCGCCGGCTAACTCGCAAATTTCATACTTCAGCGAACATCCCCAAAACTATGTAGCCACGACACCGGCAAATCAACAGCCCCAGGACGATGCAGCGGAGACCCCACGAGAGAGAGAGGGAGGCAGCATATGCTCCATCAGTTTCGACCCGCAAAACTTGGCCCAATTGTCTTCTACGAAGATTGATAACGTCGTCGATGCGATTAATTCCGATGAGAGTCCGGCTGAGAGAGATGAGGGAGTGAGGGCGTCTTCGCAGATCGCTCCAAGCATCGCCGAGGGAACGGAGAATGCCGCCACCCAATCACCATCCGACGTGATCAGTCAACCGCCATCCGCCACCAACCTGGAAAAACGCAATACAACATTAGACTCTTCGGTCGGTTACCTTACCAATCTTATAGCAAATGACTCTACAAACGAACTCAAACTCATACTCAGTCAAATATTAGCAAGCCAAGACAAAAGCGCAGAAAAAATGGAAAGAAACACTAAAGCCATCCAGGATAAAGTGGAGGAAAATACCAAGCCGTACAGCAGGATGTCAAAGCTGTACAAGGAAGTGTGGAAAAGATGGAAGAAAAATTTTCTAACTTCAAAGAGGAAGTGAGAAATATAATTGATACCAAAATAGATACACAATCTGCAATCATCAAAAAGTTAGAAACTCGTATAGATGATGTTACCTGTCAAATAAATGAACGGTTGGATGACGTACCAAAGGAAGTTGAAAAACAGGTGGACGTATTAGGTAAGGAGCTGGGCACCGCTATCATGGGAACGGTCATGGGAAAGGTGTTAGAAAATAAGGGCGAGATAGAGTCGAAAATGGAGGAAAATAATAAGAAAATAATAGAAATAGTCAAGGAACAAAGTAACGTGCAGGCATGTATGGCAAATTTAGCGGAGGAGGGGGCAAAATCAAGTGAGAGATACAGCATATTGGAGAAGGCTATAGGCGGACAGCAGTTGAAGCTAACCGGATTGTATGATGAAGTGAATACACATAAGAAAATTATGAATGATAAATGGATCGCAAATGAAGAACGAGTCTCCAGAATAGAAACACGCATGGAAAATATCCCAGTCAGTCAAACGCAGTATACACCGAATGAAGTAGTAAACGGCACTCAGCTTTTTCAAAGTCTTGGAAAATTCGATAATTCCTACCGTCATATGCAACCCAGACCATTCATAGATCAAATAAAAGCTATTCAGGAATTGATACCCACCTCTTGGTTAGTATGGCGCTTCCAACTGTCCAGTCTACTACTTGGCGAGCCGCTGATGTTTTTCCAGAGCCGGATGCGAGATATCAACAGCCTGGAGGACTTCATCTCCCAATTCCTGCAGCAGTATTGGAGTAAACGTAAACAGATGGACGCACTATCAGAGATTATATCATGCACATATGATAATAGAGGCAGACAATCATATACTGAATTCGTAGCTAAGATGATGTGTAAGAATTCGCAACTAGACGAATCTTTGGCGGACACATCACTAGCAAATATATTAACAAAAAAGCTTCCTTACAATGTTCGCATGACACTAGCAGTATCTTCGATTTCCAGTTGTGAAGAAATGATAGAACATTTACATTCTATCCAATCAGCTACGTCTGAGCCAAACCACTTAAATAATCGAGCAAAAAATTTTAATCAACAAAATAATCATTTCAGAAAAAATTATAATAGTGAAAAATATATTGCAAACGCTGGAGCAAATGCGCAAAGTGCAAAGTACACTGAAAATAATTGCAGAAACAGATATCAAAACAGCAAACAGTACTATAGAAAAACATATTATGATAACAGAGATCGCTTGAATAGAAATAATAAACAGAAAATAACTTTCACAAATCAGGATGTAAATTTTACAAAACAGGACGAAAATAAACAAAATAATAATAGAGTAGACACATCTTTCACAGTAGCACATACAACAAAGACAACCCAAAATCAACATGCAAATAACCCACCACCAGACACACAGAAACCAACACCAAAAACCGCCGCACGCCATGCACTTAAAACGCCCTGTAAACATCAATCCCTTTTGAGCCTTATATTTCCCACTGGAGAACCATCACCGCAGGAAGAGCAACCCGCCACCGAGGAACACCAGGTTATAGTAAAGGAGTTATGCAATATGGAGCAAACATGCGATCAACCCGTTTTGAATGCCACACCCGCGCATCAAGGGACCACCACCAGGCATCCGCGCACAGGACTTATGCACCCCGAGGAACCCAGGATGGAGGAACAAAAGGATGACACCAGGGAGTACCGGGAGGACAACATTCGGGATACAAGAAGCATACACCGTAAGGCCCGGAGACAGAAACGCCCGAGGCAGACACCGGACGACCGACTGCATGACCGACTACAGGAGAAAAGAGGCATGCACCGCAAGGCCCGGAGGCGGAAAGTCAGGCGGAAGAAAAAGAAGTACCGCGCGCGACGATACCAGCCGCATGCACGTTTCAAACGCCCGAGGAGGATTCCGGACCAAAACCAGGATGGAGGACCGGAGATCGACAGCATGCATCCGCGGCACATTCGCTTTAAAGCAGAAGATCGGCGATGTGACCGTAAGAATGGGCTAAAGAAATGTGATAAAAACGGACCTAATAAATGGATTAAAAATGGAGCTGCTTACGAAACAAATATGGAAACATGCTTGGATGATAACAATAAATTAGATTACTTGTGGGAACTAATGAAGACTGGAAAGTGTTTAAGAAGAGTGAGAGAAATAAGGAGTTATATTAATAAAATGAAAGTACCTGACTATTATATGTTGAGAGATTATATTGTTAAAGAAATGATAAATGTTCTGATATATTGTATACTATTTGTTATGACTGTGATATGGATAAAAGACTGTGTTGTGGATAGGATGAAAAATATTGTATTATTATTACTAAATGAAACTACTATTGATGAGTGGAAAGGTTATGTTGTGAGAAACACGGTAAATGCATTGATTTATTTTGTGAGTATTATTATATTTATGGCTGCGATATCAATTAAGGAAAATATCATTAAAGTACTGATGAATGAGGGCGTGTCTTATGTTGAGAGAATCAGTTCTAAAATTTTCAAAGCTAATCTGAAACTCAGAATGATTCAAAATACACCAAGTAAATACTCTAGGCTAGCCAGGATAAGAGAGCTGATGGAGAACCGGTCGTCAAAACCGCCAGATTATTTACAGAATCAAAGCCCATGCCTCTAATCTCAAACCGTATTATCGAGACAATAAGCGATAAGAATATAAACAATAATATTTGGATTCATGGACCTACCTGTCAACAAATACGTACCAAACAAACACCAGGCAACACACTTATTTCGCAGACGAGTATCCACTTCGAATAACAACACCTGAAAATAAAGAAATAAAAAATTTAGAAACCATTTTTAACACCTTTCTTATTAATGAAACAAGAGAATAAATAACTTCTAATGTTAAAAAGCCAACTTACCTTCATGTAGCAGGAAGAAACATCAAGATGGCGACAAGTGACAAACCGAAGCCAACGTAAACCAGCTGTACACTACGAAAACCAGAGTAGTCAATGCCTATTAAATCATCAAAGTTGATACCCCGAATAAGAAGATCAAGTGTCATATAAATGTGAATTGCATGTAGAGATATTATAAAACTATTATATTATTATTATTTATGTATAAACTATTAAGAAAATCATTAAAATTATCCGCCAAATGATCAAACCGCATAGTTACCACCAAAAGCATTAATCCCAAGTCTCAATGTATTAGAGGAATAAGAAGTTCTTGTTGATAAAACCTACCAAAGATTATCCTTAAAAATATCCATTATATGAAAACAAAGCCCAATTTCTGCAAGAGAATGAAATGAAAATGTACAAATCACTGTTCTATGTTGAGGGAGAAAATATGTTATACTCTGCAAGTCGGAGAATTATCAGTTTGTTAGGTTGGCAATGATTTTGCACCAACATTCAAATATGCTTCTGGCCTGAGGGCAGAGCGTGGATCAGAAAAAAGATTTATATTATGTATGGAGGAGGAGATAGTTTATATTGTGTATTGTGTGTAGAAGGAGATTGGCCGATGTAAGGCGTATGTATTTGAATTGAATTTATTTATTGTTGTATATGCTGTTGAATTGTTAGGAGGTAAGATTCTCAGTAGAGTTATTAGCAGACTTTGTAACATATATGATTTCTGATCCAAAACCAACTGGATCATAAAATTTATATTATATTCTCGAATTGTCGTTTTAAATCAGAAATCAGAGGGCGTTTTGTGTCACGTGGTAATTTGAAACCACCAAATATTCTAAATGAGCCAATAAAATGTAATAGAACTATAAAATTGGAAAGAAGGTTAGACCTATCTAAAGAGTAAATCAACTCAAATCAAGTATTATTAGTGATTAGGAGTAATAGCATTATCAACAACGATAAGAAAACATGTATTATTGTGATTTAATAATTATGAGAACCCATTGGTAAGATCAAAAAATTATAAAGCGGCATAATTATTATTGGCGGATTACAAAAAAAAAATAAAATAAAATGCATGAACATTGAGGTTAGAGTTACTTGTTTACGTTTTGAAAAGAATTAGTCGATCTTGGATAAATCGATAATTATCCGAACCAATACTGAACGAATCAGCTGATTATTCGATCAACCCATATGACCGGTTGAATCATATAAAATTCACTCATAAAGAATATATTATGTATACTAAAGGAAGTCGATGTGTAGAATTACAAACAACTATTATTTCTATACAAATATTTATTACAATCCAAAAAAGCATGATAAATCAAGAGTATAAAAAACTCATATAAAAACAAATGTATTATCTATTAAAATCATATGTTACGATTTATTTATGAATTCAATTTAAGATAAATACCCCATATATCTGTATAAAAACTTCTTTTATTTAATTTTTTCTATTATAAAGCCGAGGAAGCCCTGATTCCCAAGGCAACCAATTGTATTGAGTCTATTAAATTGAAGGCCAATCAGAGAGTAGCTTATAGAATTATTCTAGGAAGAAGCAAATTTTTCTGAAAACCTCTTTCTTCTGGCTTAAGATCCCACCTCGAGAGGATGCACATGGAGTTTAGGGTCTTTTCTTATTCCTTTTAAAAATTTTTTAATGAATTATTAAGCCAAACCCTTTTTTAAATGTAATGTATGTTTGTTGAATGTAAATTGTTTGTGAACTCAGTGCTGTCAAAGAGTTCGTAATTGTAAAGATTCCCATAAAAATAGCTTTAATTCGAAAGAAACTTATAAAAATCTGGATTACACGTTAGCCCAGCAGTGACGAAAAGGAGCCTACCTAATTAATTATTGGAAATAATTAATTCAATCCACGAGAACATCCAGAACTTCAGTCAGTGAGTGATAAGTCAAACCAAATGAGCTCATTTGTCTACGTTCAGTGGGGTAATAATTAATAAAAAAGCGCTATTCCAATTAATTAGAATAAAAATAGAAAGTCACCACGTGTTGAACAATATCACATAGTTCACAGGAACATTTTATAAATTTATTTATTATATGTAGGAAGCTTACTTCCATGCACCGCCCGAATTCATATTAAAAGCCCTGAGATCTCATGTTTGAATATTAATTTATTAAATATTAATTTTGTTTATTGAACAAAACATATCATATCAAACTTATAGACCGAACAGGTTTTTATTGGTAGAATTTTGTATTGATTGGAAGTCTAAGTACCAGTATTAAATATAATATATTTATGAATTTGAAATTCATTATTGTGAATATTAGCAAAGCCTGTGATAATTATTCAGATTTTAAAAGTAGATTATTTAAGTGAATTATAGTTATATCGAATATTTTATGCACATCTTTTTTATGGGAATATATTTTGTGTTTTATGTCAGCATACAAACTTATAGAATTTTTTATTATATCCCAACTCATCTCGTGTTATATAGTTTGAGCTGTTTTGGTACCAACAAATATTTAGCAGCACTTAAAATCATAGAATCAAATAATATTAACCTTATTCAGAGCACTCAATATTTATCATCCTTTGATGATATTCATTTCATCAGCCAGAACAAATATATTAAGAAATTATATTAATAAGGTTCCAGTTATATCATATAAGGATCCAGAGAGCTTCAAGAACTGGCGTTGTAAGTTCTAAGGAATTTTGAAAGGGTATATTGGTGAATACTTGTATTCACGACGAGCGTTTTAAGAATCAACTAGAAACAACTATAGTTGGTCCTGATTATTCTCTAGTGGTACATGGTTACTGATAATCAGTCATCAAATATTCTTTTAATTTCCTTACTGGTATTCTTCAAGAACTTCATAGAAGCAGCGGTAAGAATCATGAACACACTTTTTAACCGTGAAAAGTACATTGTACACTATGTCAATTTAAAACTCTACCTTCAGCTCGGTTTGAAATTATTGAAAGTACATCGCGTCATTAGTTTTTCCCAATCTCCCTGGCTGAAAAGCTACATCGACTTCAATATCCGGAATAGACAGAACGCAAAAAATAAATTTGAAATATCCTTCTTTAAGGCATGTTGTAATCTTTGTTTTGGTAAGACTATACAATCAGTTCGGAAACACATTAATGTTGAAATTATTACAGACGAAAAACGATTAGACAAGTACATTTCAAATCCGTTATGCAAACGCTGGCAAATAATTAGTCCGGACGTGATCGCGGTTTTCTCTCGTAAATTGGAACTTAAAATGAACAACCTGTCTATTCCGGCTTTTCCGTACTGGAGTTGAGTAAATTCCATATTACGAATTCTTTTATTGCAAATTACAAAAAATCGTACCCTGGAACCGCGTAGAACTCTGTATGACCGACACCGACAGTTTTCTTCTAAACCTAAAAGTCGAAGATGTGTATCAGTTGATTAGAAAAATTTGACCCTTTTCGATACTTCTAACTATCCACCTGCCCACCCTTGCTTTTCCATGGAAAGAAATAAAGTTGTAGGTAAGTTTAAGGATGAAACGGGCTCAAGGCCGATCTCTAATTTATAGGTCTTAGATCGAAACTTTACAGTTTTTTAGTTGGTAATGAGAATGATGACGAGGTTGTAAATAAATGCGTAGCAAAAGGAGTAAAGTCATCGGTTAAATGTAGAAAACTTAATTTTAATTTGTATAAGAAATCATTGTTTGAACGTAGTGTACATGTAGAAAAATTTAGTATGTTAAGATCCTATAACCATAGTATGTTTCAGGTCGAATGTGCAAAAATTTGTTTGAGTCCTTATGACGATAAAAGATACATTGAAGAAAATGGTCTGAATACTCTCCCTTTCGGTCATTATAGTCTCAACACTTCAACTGATTGATCAGTATGTGTCGTGACAATCATCCAACACCACTAATTTGATTTGTCTGTTGTAAATATCATGAATATTATTAGATCTAAGCTAGCTTTAGAGCTTCATAGCGTGCCGCGTGTGAACTATCCCACTCGCAATATGAACTGAAAAGTGAAAAAGATCTCCTTCAAGCAGACCTTATTGAAATGATAAGTTTATCACGTTTTAATAAGGGTTATAAATATATCTTAGTTGTTATTAATGTTTTACAAAATTTGCATATTGTGTACCATTAAAAGACAAGACAAGTCGATCTGTATTTAACGCTCTCCAACCAATTATTTCTAAAAATAAGGGCATTAAGCAGTTCCAAACAGATCAGGGAACAGAATTCTTCAATTCAAAAGTTAAAGCATTATTAGATAAATATAGTATTAAACATTACCATGTTTTTACCGATAAGAAAGCCTCCATAGTTGAAAGGTTTAATAGAACACTCAAAGCAAAAATTTATAGATATTTAACTGAGCACGGAACAAAAAACTGGTTAACCAATCTAGACAGTTTAGTTAAAAATTATAATGCTACAGTGCACAGTTAAATTAGAATGAAACCTAAAGATGTGGGGAAAAAAGATCGTACACATGTTTTATCGTCATTGAATTCTGCATTCAATAGACGATATAAATTGAAAAATTCAAAACCAAAATTTAAGCTAGGCGATATCGTGCGAATCTCGAAGAAACGATTATTTTTCGATAAATCTTATAACATAAACTGGAGCGCAGAGTATTTTGTGATTCATTCTATATTTCCTTCCAAACCTATAACCTACTCACTGAGAGATCTAAACGGTGAAGTAATTAGTGGTCGGTTTTATGCAGAAGAAATTAAAAAAACGCAATTAAACGAAACGGAGAGACAAGTGTATTTGATTGAAAAAATATTAAAACGTGATAAAAAAGGATTGTTAGTGAAATGGATTGGATTTTCTAACCTAGCTATATTAGTAAAGATCAATTATTAGATGAAAAATAGTTTTGTAAATAACATGTACATTTATTGTAAATACATTCCATTTATTGTAAATATCATGATGTACATTTGTTGAAAATATATTAGAAGTATTATTTGTCATTGGTTCTCATTTCGTAATATAAGAATCTTTTGAACATCCATAATCTGTCTGATGATGAGGAGAGGAGGTGGAGAGTGTTGCTCTGCATTCCAATCTCTGGGAAACGCCTCTCTCACACATGTAGCGTCATCATGACCTCGGTCATTGTTCTAAATTTTCAGTGGCTTATCAGATCACGTACTGTACGTTTGTAATCATGAGCCAATTACCAATTGTTAACTTTGATACCTTAATTACAAATAAAGAAAAGCCTGCATTTTGTAAAAATGGGAATCTGCTACCTCACAATGCGCGAATGTTAATAATTTCTCCTAGTGCTGGAGGAAAAACAAATCTCTCATTCAATTTAGTATTTGCTGAAAATGGTTTAAAATTTAAGCACATTTACTTATTTAGTAAAAGTTTATATCAACCAAAATATGTCTTTTTAAAACAGGTATTTGCAGGTTTGAAAAATATCGGATTTCACATGAAAGATGATGTGAGCCAAATTCCCCATCCAAACCGAATCCCTGAATATAGCTTGGTAATTTTTGATGACTTGCAACTGAGTAATGTGCCACAGATTAGAGAATATTTTACAATGGGTCGTCATGTAATATTGATACTGCATATTTAATTCAGAGTTATGGTGCCACACAGAAACATTTCACTAGAGATAACGCAAATATGATAATAATTTTTAAGATGGATTTATTGAGTCTCAAATTAATTCACAGAGATCATGTTGGAGGAGATATGTCTTATAAAGATTTCAGTAAACTTTGTCATACAGTTTGGAATCGTAAACCGCATAACTTTCTTACAATTTTAAAAGAATGTACTATAAAGGAAGGAAAATATCGGGATTCACTGGACACGATACTTTCCCCTCAGTAGAGATTAATTCTTTGTGCAGTCATGTTGTCTAAAACACATAAGAGTAGGAGGAGGAGGAGGAGGGGGAGGAAGAGGAGAGGAAATAGCTTAGTAAATAACAGGAAGGAGAATTTTAATAGAAACGATTAAGACATTACGAAAGGTGATTAGTGACAAGCATAAAAGCCTTATTAATTTTGAAAAACGAACGGATGAATTCAATAGGAAATCTCTTTCGCCATTAATTGAACCTATAATTGAATTGGGAAAAACCAAATCTACATTACATTCTAATCATGATTTTACACCTAAAAAGGAAGAAGTAAAAGAGGAACAAGAGAGTATGGAAATTGATAATGAAGATGATGATGATGATGAGTATGAAGATGAGGAAGAGAGGAGAGGAGGATGGTGATGATGATGATGATGATGATGTTGGTGCTAGCAGAATCAATGATTTGTTGAGCAAATACCTAACAGTGTTTCATAAGGAAAAGTTGAATAATTCAATTACTTATGGAGTTTCATACAAAGATCAAAGTGAAAAGTATTATATCGGTGATATACAGGTAATATTTGATAATGGATATATAGATGTTGATAAAGAAAGAATTCAATTAACTCGCGGATTACTCGAATTATTATTCAAAGCGAGACCAAACAGAAATCTTTATAATAATGATGACCTTGACAAGTACAAACGTATCTTATTACTTACTGGCGTACATTTAGATCGAAGAGGCTATGTTAAACATAATCATGGAATTAAATTGCAATTGATTCAGAAATTATTTCCCAGTAAAAAACTTGTTAAAAAGAAGGGTATAAGGTTTGTTGAATTTTGCAAAAAATATTTCTCATGAAAGAAATTACCAATACTTTGATAGTTTTGATGAACTAGTGGAAAGATTAAATTTACTCTATTCCTCAAAAGCTTCTGGGAATTCTGCTCATGATGTTGAGATTTCATCTATACTAGAAGAGCTCAGAGAAGCAAAACTAATTATTTAGTGTCACGATGACCTTGCATCGATTCGGACGGATTGAAACACCTACTGCTACCGCTTCAACTGCTGAGGTTTCCTGTAATATTGATGTCATAACACAGACTATAATTGATTCAATAAATCAGCAGGGAATCAGTGAGCTGTTAAAAGTTCATTACAGAATTTTAGTGCAAATATTGATAAAGTTATCATAGAGAGAACACAACTCTACAGAGTGCATTAGGAGAAGTGAAAAATTTATCAGATACCTTTTCAACCCAGTTGGTTAGTATTGACAAAAATAAGGTTGATAAATCTTATTTGGACGAAAAATTGAAAGCCATTTCTGATAAAATTAAAAATTTAGAGATCTTGGACAGAAACTATCTTAACACTAAACTGAACAGCTTAGTACAGAAATTTTTACTAAAGTAAATGAAACACAACCGTCAGTAATTGATAATAAATATTTAGATACTGTTTTGGAGAAATTGACTAGTAAAAATATAACTAAGGAAGAATTTGAAAAAAGATTATCTGGAATGGCAGACGCAATAAAAGCTACTATTTTTGATGGGATTAAACAATTCGTTACAAAGGATGCTGTTAATGGTCTGATTAAACAAATTACTGAGCAATATGCACAAAAAACTGATTTAGAAGATTTTATTAAGAAAGATGAATTGGATCTTGCTGTTAAAAAGGTTAATGATGAACTAACAACCTTGATTACAAATTCTGAAAAAGATACTGTGATGAGACTGCAATGTTCACCCGCTTTTATAGATTATTTAAAATTATTCATTCACAAAATGGCCTACGATATTGTAAGGAATTACGCAAAAGTTAGTTTTTAATATGAATTGGATAGAGGCTAAACAACATAATTTGACTGAGGAACAGGTGGGAGATTTGATTACATCGGAAATGGGTCTTGGTCAATATGCTGGGTTTGTATTAGCCCCAAAAGAAAATCTATAACAAGCGGTAACAATTTAATTTGTAAGCAGAGCTGGCGAGGGAAAGCAGCAATGCGCGAGGAGGCCCGAGTTGGGTGCATACCAGTCTGCTACTTGTCTAAAACACATAGGAGCGCATCACCATTTCTCTCTATAACCTTGGCACGAGCGATGGATTTCACTACGTAACATCACATTAGATAAGGAAAGTATATCACGCATCGAATTGCAGCAACAGAAGGTGTCATTTGCTTTGAAACGTTCGAACTGATAAGACGATAAAATGAGTGCTTATTTCGATTGCACAAGCTTTAATGAATTTTCAATTGATGCAGACCCGCAAGCAAATTGGGGTTTTGACCATTTGGCTTACGATTGGTTTACTGTAACCAATGTCACATTTCCTGATAGTGGTGAAATTTGCATACACATAATTGATATTGATAGTGAAGGAGACTTTAAAGAGGTTATCAACTTGCCCAATGAGTATTCTCTAGTCTTAAACAAGCATAAACTTAAAAGTTTTCTTTCACACTCGTGGGAACTTAATGTCAGTGGAAATCGAATTTTCCTAAGAGAACTGCACCGATATTGATGATGTTGATTTGAGCACACCAAGTGATATAGGTCTGAGAATATCTATAAATATTTTTGGAATGCTTGTTCATACTAAATTTACTATAGATATTCTCGGAGAGCACACTTAAAAAGCAACGCCTGCGGTTTGTACAGCACATAGAAAATTTCAATATAAATTTGTGAAATTTTTCTTAACTGTCAGGTGGAAAGCAAACCAATCACTTTATAATTTTACAGTATAAAGATGTAACAGATTCACTCATCTAGCATTCACTTTAATTTGACAGTAGAGAATTTTTCCCTCAAAGGGACATTATACAGATTCACTCATTTAGCATTCACTTTAATTTGACAGTATAGCATTAGATGGATTCACTTTAATCTGTCAGTATAAAGATGTAACAGATTCACTTTAATTTGACAGTATAGCATTAGATGGATTCACTCAGTATAAAGATGTAACAGATTCACTTTAATTTGACAGTATAGCATTAGATGGATTCACTTTAATTTGACAGTATAGCATTAGATGGATTCACTTTAATTTGACAGTAGAAATATGGATTCACTTTAATTTGACAGTAGAGAATTTTTCCCTCAAAGGGAAATTATTTTTTCCCTCATTGTCTCTCTCTCGTCCTCACTGGGAGATAAGATAAGGAGAGGGAGAAGGAGAGGGAGAGGGAGAGGGAGAGGGAGAGGGAGAAGGAGAGGGAGAGGGAGAAGGAGAGGGAGAGGGAGAGGGAGAAGGAGAGGGAGAAGGAGAAGGAGAGGGAGAGGGAGAGGGGGAGGGGGAGGGGGGCGCAGCGCAGAGGGGGAGGGGGAGGGGGAGGGGGATTTGCGCAAAAATTTTTCCTTATTTCTCGGGGATTGTGCAAAAAAACCAGTCTGAAGTCTCTATATCAGGCTACTAATATAGAACAGATTTGATGGAAAGAGAGAGTGAGAGAGGAATTTAAGAGAGATTTGATGGAAGGAGAGAGCTCGAGAATCATTTCTTCGCCGAAACTAGATTCTCTTTTGATGAAAAGCTTTATTGATTGATGTTGGTCTCTACTTGTCTCTTCGGTAGGAACAATAATAGACTCGAAAGATCCAATACTGGAATATTTTGGTGGAAAGTTAGATTGTTATATGTTAGAACATGCAAAAGTTGATATTCAGAGGGATTATCATAAACAATGTACTACAATGTAGTTGGTAATTTCCACGCAGAATCTATCACGACTTAATATTTGACCCCTATTTGGTTCTTGGAATCAAAAATGAGTCATACTCAAAGTTGAAAGAGATTTAGCCACTTACATACGGAAGCACCTATTGATAGCATTTGGATCAACTCTATAGTTTCCACGTTGGAAACTGACTGGATCTACTCTATAGTTTCCACGTTAGTTGCTTGCTAATCGCTTTACTATCACCGCACTATGAACAACGTGAACATTCTATCAGAGACAAATATGATGTGATTGATATACATAATTCCTTTTGTCTTCATTGAATGTGGTCGAAGAGCAACTCAAGTTTATGTTGCTTTGCACATAACTTGCAGCATTGACCAGGTCAATCACTGTATGTAAACAGTTTTATCCACCATAATAGAATGAATCTCACACACTACAAGTCTTGTATTCTCTTTTCTCTCACGTAAATAATCGATTTTTCGTGATGAATATTAACTTTGAATTAATCATGAACCAGCTCAGATGAAATCATTCTCAAACCACACTTACAAACATTTATATCGTGATAAGAAATATGGAAATCTATATAGTCCAGTCAACGAAAGATTATAGAGGAAAAAGTTTGAAAAATGGTACTTTCAAACCACCCCCACCCCTTTAGCACAGGTGGTAGGGGTGAGAACTTTTGATATGTTAATCCTCTTACTTACTTAAAAGAGCTGTGGAGTTGAAAATTATTGTGTTCCAAACTTTTCCCTCTATACCTTTATTTAAGCATTCCATGCCTGGACTAATATTTGATTCCCATTTATGATTTTATGATTTGAATTTTTTAATAGTTTTGAGTTGTATCCTCTCTGGATACTTTACTGTCATGGCGTGAATGAATCCATCAATGACTTATGAAAGTAACACGTAGTGTTTTATGAAATGATAACGTTTTTATATCCCATCCCAGAAAATACATTCAGCAGCTGGGTTCTAGCATAGAACCTTTGAGCATAGATTATTTGTCTCTGGTTCTAGGTAGGCAATTCCTAGTGCTACAAACATAACCGTTGAGAATGAGAAACGTTTATGATCAACAAGGTAATAGAAATTGAAATGATAATGATGTGTATAATTTAATATGGCCTTGCCTGCCATAATAACTCAACCTTCTAAATGGAAAATCCCCTCTTAAACAACCTGAGCTTCATCAACCTATTAACTGGCCGGTTGCAAAACAGTAGCGATTTTTTTCACCAACTTGAACTTGAACTACCCCTCCTCTCACTTCTCCCCCTCCTCCTCCTCCTCTTCTTCTTCTTCTTCTTCTTCTCCTCCTCCTCCTCATCCACCCCCTATTTTTCCTTCTTCATCTCTTCACCAACAATCGTTAGAACCATGTTCATCGCAAATTGAAAATACACTCTGGCCACAACTAAAGTAGTAGTAGATAGAAAACAAAGTAAACCTGAAAAGAACAGATCTGAAACCGGTTTCGGCCGTGCAAGAGAATAATGAAAACCAACATGCAATTTACTCTCAATTATTCAAGATTTATGTTTCCATATTCGACTCTCTTATTATGCAAACAAGCGAGCAATTATTTTTGTTCTAATGGCGCGATGCCGCCTTTGGTCTATCCCAAGTTGACGGCCAAAATTCCGCTCCTCCTCCCTCCTCCATCACCACTCACCTATCCACTTATTTCGGCACCAAATCTTCTACTCCATGTTCATCTTCATATTTTTTGTCCTTCTATTCTTCCTTCATATATTGCATTGAATCCTTCTATTCTACACTACTTCACGAGAAAGCTGGTTTGGACATTCTCCTCTTTTAGTGACTAACGTTTGCCGACAATAAATTATTCTAAAGCCAACTTAGTCAGGAAGTTTTGGTTGTTCAGTGGAAACAGGCGTTTGATTTTTGGAAGTAGCTGACATGGAATCATAACCCACTCTGTTTCAATAAAATTAGATCGATAGAAGCTTTATCTGTCACAGAAACACAAACATTATAAGCAAATACAAATATTCATCCATCTCTTTTACCGATTATTCCAATTTATTTCAACTATTCTCATAAGTTAAACAAGAACAATACAAGCAACTTCGAAATAGCAATGAAAAACATTCTGCAACACGAGAAATTGGATGTGACTGGCTTTATTTTAATCAGTAGAAAAATAAAAAGAGTTAACATTTTTGAAAACCCTAATTTTTTAAAAGAGCTCACAGCAGAGAAACCTCTATCTCTATTACTAATTGGTTGTTTCAATTTGATTTTCAAATGTATTTTAGCTACTATCTACTAGGTATTATCCAAAAACTATTATCATTCCCAATAACGAACACAAGATTTCACAAATAGAAATACAAATCAGTACCCTTTCAAATTATTTTATCAAAATAATTTAAAAGGGTACTGAGATTTGCATTCATATTTATATTAAAAGTAGCCCTAAAGAAAAAAGACAACAAGATTTTACTTATGCAGCTTCCGCATCTTTTCACTAACCTCCAAACCAGGTGGAAAGCTTGGAGGTGTGAAATGACCTTCTCAATTTCATAATATAACCGGCTGCCGAAATATTGTCCGGTTCAACCACAGAGTGGTGCGGTGGTGTAGGTTAGGGGTGCTGATATGTTCAATGAACAGGAAGTCCCATCGTTTCCAGTTCACTTGGGCTGCCACACCACAGACCTGGGCATGTGAGAAGATGAGAAGACGGAGAAGAAGAAATGTGAAGATGAAGAACAAGAAAGAGAAGACGGAGACGAGAAAGAAGAAAAGTTGAAAAATAAAGAGAAGAAAATGAAAAAGATGATGATGATGAAGAAGAAGAAGAAGTAGAAGAAGAAGAAGAAGAAGAAGAAGAAGAAGAAGAAGAAGAAGAAGAAGAAGAAGAAGAAGAAGAAGAAGAAAAATAACAACAACAACAATAAAAAGAAAACTGGATAAGAAGAAAGATAAGTGAACAAGATGGAAAAGGAAGAAGCAGATAAGGTAGGAGAAGATGGTATAGAAGAAGATGATGGAGAAAAATGATTAGAACCAGATTATCAATAAAGAGACGAAGAAGAGAACAGTGAATGAAAGATACATGATGAGTGGACAGTGAAAGAGCAGAATAAGACATGGAAAGGGGGAGAAGATGAAGAGAGAGCAAACAGGAAATGGAAGAAGAAGAGAAGGTGATGAAGCGAAAGCGGGTAAGAAATAAGCAGAACGGAAGAGATAAGAAGACAGATATGGATGAAAACAAATAAATAATCTACGAGAATCAGCTGGAAAATGAGAAAGATGAATAAGAAGAGGAAAAATACCTACAACAAAAGTAATGATAGTATGAAAAAATATAGACACCATCAGGATATCTCAAGAAAGCTCGATAAGATAATAAAATAAGAGAGATGAGAAATATGGCAAGAGAGTGTTAGAGAATAAGGTGGGGAAGTGGACAGAAAAAGATAAAAATGGGAGGAAGAAGTAGGATGCGTAAGGAAAAAAAGGAAAGATGTGGAAAAATAAGAAGAAGGAGGAGGAGAAAAAGACGAGAAGAAGAAGAAGAAGGCGAAGAAGAAAGCGAAGATGAACATGAAGATGAAGATGAAGAAGAAGAAGGAGAAGAAAAAGAGTAAGAAGAGGAGGAAGCCTGGTTGCCAATATAACTTCATTGCTGTGTAACCCGAAGCTGATAGTAGCTGTGGCCCTAATGCTTTTGCTCAGCTATCTTGTTTCTTCAGAAGTGTTCCCTTTCACACTTCTTCATCGCTCACTAAAAGCTCAAAGCGGAATGATAATGCATGAGAAAACAATGCCTTCCAGTAACTGAATCGAATAAAAATATTGACATCAATAATATGATTAAAAGTAAGACAAATAAGAAGGTTCAAGAAACCAGACTAAGAGTGAGTCAACATAAATAGTTGTCAGCTTATCTGATGAGTAAGTCTATTTTGAATTGCACTATCATTATGAAAATATTGAATGAAAAAGACTAAGAAATTGTCAAAAAACCACTGATTAAAAAAAAATTATGAAAATACTTTGAAAACTGATATCAGCCCTCAACCTGAGATAAAAATAGCTTATGGTATAACTGATACTTATGAGTCAAATTGCAAGCGTCAAAACAAAGGTGAGTCCTACATGTGCTGCTTTAATCTGATTTCGAATAGATCGTTAATTGAGTCAAAAATGGAAATCCAATTATCAGGAAATACCAAATTACAAACCTGAAAATTACGTATGTGTTCAGCTATGGTTCAAAAAGAGAATTTCAAAATTTCAAAGCTAAGCTCAGGTTATTTCATCTGCCATGAATCTCCATGTAGCGACTAGCCAACTGGAGCTCTGTTGCAGAATGCGCGATCATTCTTATGGATTAAACAACGCGAATTCACTGAATCGCCCTGGAAATCTCCTAAGCCATCTACATACAACACTGAAATATAGTGTGATCCATTCCAAACAGTCAGCAACAGTTAAAAGGGAAGCGTTGCTGGATTTTATTAAGAGTGCTGCCAGTATAATTGAATCTTACTATACAGATATCCACTTTAAGCTGTCAGTATTAGTTAAATCGGAAGCAATCCTGTATTTTAGAAGAAATTCTGACAGTTTGAAGTGAATCTGACTGTAGTAAAGTTTTTGCTGTACAATGGATTATAAAGCAGTAATTCCCGTCAGTTGGCTAATTCTATCACAGAGCGCAGAGCATGGGCTTAATCAGGATCCAAACCTAAAATGCACTTTACGAGTTCATGTCAATGGATTAGTATGCTGCCTGTTATCTGTTGAAGGTGAAATTCAGCTGAAAAAGGTTGGAAAAACATTGGGAACTTCTGTAAATCCTGGAACTACAGTTCGTTATTCCATCAAATTAAATGTATTTTAATGGAACAGATTATTATTATTTATTCATTCGTCTATCGGTAATACACGTAAAGAGAGAGGAATGATTATGCATTGATTGGCAGATGTAGTCTACTTACGAAATTTGATTAAAATTTATTGGATTAAAAAAACTACACTTTCAGCCCCGAGACCCGAGAGCATCACACATGAGTTTCCCATTGAATGCATACATTGGTTGTTTTTGAAAAGAGAGTGCTTAAAATAAGTTTTCAATATCGGGGCACCGAGCTTCGCTCGTTATTTATTTATTGATATAATTATGGCTATACGTCAGCTTATAAATTTCGGGTATGGGATATCTTGATTTTCCACAGACGCACTTTTTTATTATCCACAGTCAACGAAAGTCTCAGCTGTTTTTCCGAGGATGAATTATCCTTTTAATGTCATTCACCGAGTTTTCCCAGGGATGAGACCTAGTGCAATTGAATTTTCATATCATAAACCTACTATGTTCCAAGTTTCGTGAAAATCGTTAGAGCCGTTTTCGAGATCCGTTGGACATAAATAAATATAAATAACCAAATACAGAAATTACTCGCTTAATAATAATAATATTATTATTATTACTCGCTGAATATAATAGGATAAGGAATTTGAGTTTCATCTTCCAATGATGATGATTGGAGTGTGTAACTTGAATCAATAGAACTTAGTATTGAACTGATATCTATATTAGATTTAACGTTCTGTAAAATTATTAATTCAGGGCTACTTATATTTATTTATAATAGAATCATAGTAGCCTTTTTTGAAATTGATAAAATAATAGATTAACCATCTAGATGGTGTGGATCACTGAAACTAGCTGTTATAATTCGTATTTTTAGTATATTATTTTATTAATTGAAAAAAGAGGTACTATAATTCTATAATTCTGTTTAACGTTAATTCTATTTTATCAAATTATGTGATATGTATCTGAAAGTTTTGAAGGCTTATAGAAACATGAAAGATTGGAAAGCAATAAGTGATATCATAATATTGCCTTCATACATTTCATCTACAGTAGTTGAGAGAGCAATAAACATTTACTATATATCCATATCCAATACCAACTGCATAATAACACTTTGCCCCAGGTTCCAGAGGTAAAGATATCTGGGCAGGTATAAATCGATGTTCCCATTGTTTCATACCCCGGCCTCTGACAGTGTAATAGCTATCACTATCATTTAACAAAATAATACAGTATTTAGACTCACTATGTGTTCAATATAATAATATTCTCTTAAAACTATAAAATAATAGTACTAAGCAGTTTGTTCATCAGACAGGCAGTTTGTTTCTGCTGTGTTAGTACTGGTAGTAAGGTGCTTTTTGTATAGGTTGCTGCATTCTAGTTCTATAGTTTGTAAACAGAGCTAGTCACGAGTGAATGAAATTTTAAATGGCCTCACTCCCGTTTAAGGAACAATAGTACATTAATTGATACTATCAATGAGTTTGTAGCAGACAATGCCCCCTAAAGGTGATGGTGAACCCAAGGAGTATGGTAAACTCTACTCGAGTTCAAACCTACTAGAATATTTGTTTTATTGGCTCATAATTTTACTCAAGAAAATCATATTATTTTGTTTGATATCACGAATAATTTGTTGAATAGATAAGATTATAGAATCACAAAAGTTAATACTACATAGGCCTATTACAGGTATAAGACTAATTAATTATATGATACCTAAATCTTCACTACTAACTAAAAAGTAAAAAAGTGAAGTAAAACTGGAAACTGATGCTAAAAGCTACAAACTAAAAGTTAAGTAGCTCGTGAGCATTTTTGCAAATCGGGCTTCTTTCTTGTTTCAACTAATTTAATCCACTGATCTTCCAGTAAAACTTCATAAAAATTTATCCAAACAAACAGAACCTGCAAAACCTTCACGTCGTGTGATTAATTAAATCACAAGCTAAGCTAATAGCAAATACCTGAGGTACATGTTTGATTCAGCAGGTAGGCTACGTATGCTAGGAAGCACCTAGTTATTAGCATATTTTACGATTGATATAAATTGAATATCAGACAGGTAACGCCTAGTCATTTCTGACCTTTGCAGTCTCTCTCCAATAGGAGGCTATGAATGCATAAATTAAGTTCTTATTAATCGACGATTCACCAAACATGGCCAAGTAATTATAAGGCTGCAGTTAAGTGTGTATGTGTATGCGAATAAATAAATATGTTCTGTCATTAGATGCCAGGAGTGGGGTTCACTTTCTGTCAGCATTGGTTGGATGGGACGCTGTGGTGTTAACTATAAGCAATGCTGACAGATTAAAATGAATCTCACCAGTGGGATTCAATCATGTTTGTCAGTATCTATGATAAATAACACAAACGCTTCCCATTCAAGTAATACTGACAATTTGAAGTGGCCCCCACAATAGATTATCAAGTCACCGCCTTCAGCTTCAAAGTCGTTTTAGTTCTTCAGTGCTTATAATACAGATGGTTAGCATTGCATCTAACAACGTGGGAAATCTACTGTTGTACAAAGTAAACAAGCGTTGTCAGATTCAATGATAAACTCAACAAATCGGCTCCTTTGCAACATACGAGTTTCATCACGTAACTGTTAATTCATAATAATTATGGGCTACGTATTGGGAGGATCCTTTCAGTCCCCCAATAAATATGAGCACGGTTTATAATTTTTTAGATACTAAGAATATAATATTGTGGAAATTTATGATAATTTATCGATCAATATTGTGGTAAACAAGATAATTTATTCAGAGTTAAGTAGAAAGTCTAGCGAGACTCTACTGACACATGATTGAAATTTTTCCAAATTTTTTGAGAATTGGTTTGTTTTTTCAGATTGGTTTCTACAAGGATGCAGGTTTGATGCCTAGAGAGATCGGACTCCCCAAAGCCTAGAGAGGAATTTATATTTTATTTTATAAATTAGATCTCAGATATTTTCCAAACATTTTTTTTGAGAGGAATAGAGGAATAATGGACAACGGATCTCTGGTTAGAATCAGTAGCTTGGTCATTGAATTCTCACTCAACTATATTGTTGTGGAATATCATTACTGTTTATATGAAACGTGATTGAACAACATCTGAAAATTTTGTGTACTACGAGTATAATACAAAATACATAGACTATGAGGAAAAGCACCTAATAGAGGTAGATGAATTCTCAACAAGAATTTAAACAAATCAAATAAAATGGATTGAATTTGGATAGAATTGTCCGTTACCGTTTACAAAAAATGCTTCACTATAGAAACAAAGCGTCAATTCAATTTTATTTTTGGTTCCAATCCTTTAAACGAGAAAACTGACAAACTTTTACAGCATATTATAATAATATAGGACGAGCAGGAACAGGAAAGGGTTTCAATAAATATGATAATTTGCTAAGGACGTTGAACCCTTAGAATTCTGAGGCAGAATTATTATAATGTGGTCCTACATTGTGGCACCCTTTTCCTGGGGAGGTCATAGTGTGGGTCATCCTTATTGTCATCACTTCCGAACCCCATAAAAGGCTAACCAGTGACCCTTAATGTCATTTTCACCCTGAATATTGCCTATGTAGGAAGAGTGGAGGCATTTAGTCTATCGTTATAGGGTCGATATATTTCCAGGGTATAAGCTGTTGCCAACTCAGAATGATAAAATTATTTTGCAGACATACCAACGGGACATATTAACATATTAACGGAACATATTAACGACATATTTACATGTAGACATATTAACGGAAGATATACATTTTGTAATATTACATACTAATCTTGTATAAACGAATTTATCTTTATTCTACAGTACAAGGTTCCAAGACAATTTTCTAAGTTAGCTCTTTCAAATTCCTAGTCAATTTTAAAGTAGGCCTAAGACAATGTCAGTTTTTTCAATCTACAGGTGAGTACAGACTTATGTGCCACGAAGACGCGCATTCCACGTTTATCAGCTGATGCTATGCTTATTATATACGTATTTTACTGTTCCTATACAAATATACAGATATAATAAACATAGCATCAGGTGTTGAAAAGTGAAATGCGCGTGTTCGTGGCACATAAGATTGTACGCAGGTGAAGACTAATATTAAGTACATTACATGACAGAACAAACAAAAGTTCAAAAACAAATGAAATATATTTTTGACCGCTTTTGTTGAACTGCTACGGCTATAATAAATTTTTATACTTTTTTCTTTGTTTCTACTCTACGTTCATTATTAGTAGAATATTATAAGTAAATACTATAGTAAATACTACGTTCATTAGTAGTCTTTCAATTAAAGTGGACGTCACGAAAATGGTCCGATGAGAATTGATGCAACGTTGCCAAATAGCCAAATAGGATTGATCAAAGTGTTGTTCACAGCTGATCATAAATAAAAATCAACTAATATTTTTATATTACACCCTGACAATTGGCAACGTCTATGGGTTCGAGGGGGAGGTGGGTTGAAGGGGGACTCAGCAGTTCCACTTTCCATCAGACCATTTTTGTACGGTCTACTCTAGTGCTTTATATTGTGTATGTAGTGTTCTAGGTATACATAATAAATATGAATAATAATTATTTTCAATGAAGAATTTGGTATACATAATACAAAAGTAATCATTTTCTAGTAATCATATATTGGCATGAACTTCCAAGAATGTACCTTGTCCAATTATTATTGGGTGTTCCCATATTCGTCAACACACCCTCATTCGAACATTTCCTAGCTAATCCCAGGCATACTAACGAAATCACGAGTGATGGATGAGTCTCTATGACATGGTCACATGTGACAAGAGTCAGTGGTTGTCACGCTGATGGGAAATTTGCAATTAAATTTCTGAGATTTGCCATGTTGCAGAGCTCTGGTCTGCGTCACTTGATTAACACAGGTAGGAGATATGGTTCAGACAGAGCAATCAGAAAGCCACAGGAACGTGGCATGTCACATAACAGAATGCAATAGGAATATGTGATAGAAGCCAGCATGTCATCAGTTTTAGGTTTTAGTTGTAACTAGATGATTTCAATGGCAGCAGCTATTAATGGGTTATGGAAGTAGTTTATGAACGAATCAACGATGTAAAACTGTTTTGAGTAAACGACAATCTGTTGATAAACCTATAAATTTGAACATTATTTTGTTCGTACCACATATTATAGCTATTTGAAGTACATTTGTGTCCGTACAAACGATGTTGACACTATCGCTTGATTGCCTTTGCCAATGTCACATTTCAATGGTCACGTGAGTAATACTGATGACGTAATAGGCGTCATTGTAATCTGAGGACACTGCAATTTACAATATGGCCGCTGATTGATTGATTTCGAATAGTTGTCATTTGAAATTGTGTCATGGAGGTAGAGCGCGGTGTAGTAAGCTATCATAAATGTATCATGCATGGGTGTATAGAGTATACTTCCACTAATAGATCTCAATGGCTTTCATTTTCTAAATTTTATTTCAAACTAGCAGGTAACCCGTGCTCCGCTAGGGTCTATTTTGAAGATTATTACCAAACGAAAATCCAAATTACTGTAAATCACCCCGAAGACTTCTGCTACAGCAAATATTGACAACAGGGTAAACAGCTAGATTGAAATTCGATGAGCGCTGCTATTAAAAAATTATTTTCGAATTATATTCGAAATCAATCAATCAGCGGCCATATTGTAAATTGCAGTGTCCTCAGATTATAATGACACCGGAAATCGTAGTTTGAAAACCTATTCAAACTACGATTTCCCCTCGAAAGTAATAAGAAAATACATTAAATAGAGAAAGAGTGTTCTTGCATTGAGCCTGCAATCATTTGATAACCATTATGTACCAATAAATGGTAGACCAAGTTATGGTAAATTATGAACCACATTTTCAATAATTTCCAAAAGTTTTATCAAATTGATCATATTTACTATAATCTCTACCATTTCTAAAATATGGTGGTTCTTTGAATCCAATAGGAATTAAGCTACAAATATAACTTTCTAATTGGAATGTGGCGTTTGTTAAAAGAGAGCAAGTTCAGGTAACTGAATGAACAAACTTTATTTTGCCACGAGGAAAGGAAAGTTTATACAATTCACCAGCTTGTTTCTATTTATAATACTATTTTCCCACCCATTAGTATATCATTCTGAGCCGGTAAATTTCATCAATAGTTATTGACTTCATTGCAGTTTAATAAAATAAAATAATCTGGCAAAGTCGTCATGTCACGAGATTACGGTAAGAGGTTTTAGGACAGAGTCCCTTCTCGACTTATGAGGAGCGAATCGCTTCTTTTTTCCTTCTCTTCTTCTCCAGGACCATCTTTTACTCATCTTCTTCCACTTTTACCTTCCTCCAAGTATTCCTCTATCCCTCCCTCATCTTCATCTTCTTATACCTTCCATCTTCTTCTTCAATACCGCCCCATCTTCTTCTCTTTCCCCCTTCCACCAGGTATTCAAGGCAGGCGTCAGACGGTAAACAAGTCAAGGGTTTCAAAATTAATGGAGCCAGACCAAGACGACAACTTGGAAGGGCTTTCGGGTCGCCCTTATCACCAACAAAAGCATGTCCCTTCATTATCTTCGATCTAGCCCTGCTTACCTTCTCCTCCTCCTCCTCTCAACCCTACAGAACTGAACAGAAAGACGCTCATCTTCATGGTTAGCTGAAGACTGCTCAGTCTGCTGATGAAGATACCACAGATTACGCCATTCAACCACTGCTCTTCAAGGATTAGGACCTCAAAATATGGATGGCTCAGCAGTTTTGCTCAGAAAAAACTACCTAAGACTTACAACATCTGTGGTTTGCTAGGAAAAAACTAAGGACTTAAAAACTACATAATACGTGGTTGTCCTTGTAGTTTGATGTAGAACTATTCAGGAGTCAGCCTAAACCAACACCTGTAGATAGCTATCCACTAAAAAATAGTGAGATTAATCTTGTGACAAAAGTCTTGGAGTGGGTGAAAAAATCTTGGCGAAAATGAAGTAGGGTTCAGGAGATTGTCTTGATTCTACCTGTAGAAAATTTCTGTGACAAACTACGTGACAATATTAAGAACATCACTTGGGAGGAAACAACTTGGAATTACTACCTGACCTAGAAGAGAACCTGAATACTTGTGAAGAGATGGAGAAGTCCAGAATCAAGAGAAAAAACTCTTGTTTAAGATTGAGTTCTTATTAATAGACAACGATGTTTGAGACGACGAATGATTGAGACAACATTATTAATAGATATGATTGTGTGTACACACAGAGAGAATCAGCGGTCAGAGTGGTCAGGAGCATATTCATATATATCCATGTATGGGTATTATCGCTGGTACTCGGAACCCGTGACCGCTATCTGTCTGCACACTCACCCTATAACTGCAAATATGTCAGCAACTTACAATTCTGTGAATTTAAATTCCGATTTTTTTGCGAATTGAGAAAAGTTGAAAATATTAGTCAACTGTAACATTTGTTAGTGGATCGATTTTTGGTTCCAAGAACTATTTGAAACATAGCCTACTCTCATCAATTACTAACTCTTTTTCTACCATCTCTACTACTAAATACAGGCTTATATTTTCAAAGTGACCCACATCTCAACTCAACACTTAGAATAATATATTCTCATTTGATTTGAATAGATTCTTATTGGTTCATCAGAAAAATATGGTCATGAACTTACTACAATTTATTATTATACCTTCAGTACATTTCCAATCACCTTTCAGTCACATGTAGTTTTCAACCCTCTTATCAATACTTCTCAGTTGATCCAAATATGGATTTAACAATTAAATAATTTAGTCAGTCCACAACAACTTGAAAGTTGAAACTATTATCAGTTCTTTTCAGAATATCCTTCAGTCACATTTTACTCTTCAACACCACTGTTTATTCAATACCAGCTTGTGTCATGTCTAGTTAGATTTTCGTCTAGCCCAACCGTCAACCACAACACATCGCTCGCTCTACATCACACATGGAAGAGAAAGTAAACTCACTCACACAAATTCCCACCTACTTCAACAAACAGCTGTACACTGGTACACACATTATTTCAAATAAACCGTCAACAGTGCCATTGTTATGTGTCGTATGTGGATATGTTGTACAAATTGGCATCAGGCGTCTTATGTGTATTATGTGTACAGTGCTTTCTTTACTACCGCTAGACTCTTCTTTTAGGACTCGTGTATATTCACTACACAGAGCAACCTTGAACAGAGTCGTGCAACCTGCATGCTTCCACATGCTGAATTATTCAGGCAGGCCTTTCAAATTGACTGGAGACGATGTCCGCAGTATCACCAACCGCTGCTGAGGTTACAGTTTTATTAGGACCGCACATTTCTATGCAACTTTTACAGCCTGAATCTCTCCGAAGTTATAGGAATAGAGCTGATAGAAAGTTTTTGCTGGTAATGGAAAGTTTGTGAGTTAAATGAGTTAGCTTGCATGAAATTTGTTAAATTCTCATTTGGTGATATCGAAACGCTAAATAATTTTTTGTTAGATTCATATTTGGAGATTTTGTAAAGATGGAAGAGTGAGCAGCAAATATTTTTTTTTGGAAATGTGGAAGTTCTGTTATAATTCATGAAGCTTTGTTGAATTTATCATCAACAGCAATAAAAGTTGCAGATCAATACTAAGAATTGAGTAAATTGCTTGGCTTGCATGAAATTTGTTAATTTATTATTTGGTGATATAGAAACGCCAAATAAGTTGGCTTGCATGAAATTCTTTAGATTCTCATTTGGAGATTTTGTAAAGATGGAAGAGTGAGCAGCAAATACATTTTTGAGAATTTGGAAGTTCTGTTACAATTTATGAAACTTTTTTGGATTTATCATCAACTGCAATAAAAGTTGCAGATCAATACTAAGAATTGAGTAAATGAGTTGGCTTGCATGAAATTTGTTAGATTCTCATTTGGTGATTTAGTAAAAACTAGCAGGCAACCCGTGCTCCGCCAGGGTCTAAACCCTTTTGACAAAAAACCCTTTTATCTAAATTAAAAACTTGACAAACTGAGAACTTGACCTACTAGGATCTTAAAGAATTGAAAATAAGCCTATAACCATCCTTGGTAAATTGAGGAATCTATATGCAAAATTTCAAGTCAATCAGGCCAGTAGTTCAGATATGTCATTCGTGAATTTCCTATCCCGTACGTGTATAAGCCATTCATTCCCTTTATTAAAGTATAGATGAAAGAGTAAGCGGCAATCAAATTTATGAGAATGTAGAAGGTTTGTTGAAATTTTTGAAACTGTTGAATTTATCATCAACTGTAATAAAAATTGCATATTAAGTAAATTACTTAACGATGTAGAGCATCGATTTTAACCCAACTCGAGTTTACTCTAGCTCTAAAGTGTAGCCTTAATTAAAACGTTGCATTCAAGCCTATGGAAATTAGTAGTATGTACTATATTAAGTAATATCGCTTTCATGAATTGTATTCACTTTTATTTCATTCACATTCTAGTTAGAATACACACCATGATGTTTAATTCAATTTTATTATATTAGGTTTTCAATTTTATTATATTACCCAGCAATGCAGCTGACGCCCGAATAACCGGTCATCCGAATAACCGATGTTCTACTTTAGTGTGAAATAAATTAGGTATAGCCTTATGAGATAGATTATGATTGCTGAAAACTATTAAAAAAATAATAATTAGTGACCCCCTGTGTTGGAGAACTCGTTCAAGAGCTGTTGTATTGTCACTTTTAATTATACAGAGTTGATGAAAATTAAGAAATCAGCTAAATATTTCTCTTTAATGACGCCGCAAAGTGAAAGGATTTCTTTCTCTGTGATGACGCACAAGAGTAGTGATCATCATAGAGCAAAAAGTTGCTCTCATCAAGTAGTGTTAACTCAATCATTCTCCCAACATTATTCAAGTTTCTTTTGGGGTGGCTAATTCATTTTCGAGGCTTCCAGTAGCTGGAGAAAAGTGTTGCTCCATAATGCATCACCCATCCGCTAACCAATTTCAGTCATGGTCTTGCATGTCAGTGAAAGTTTTCGGTAATTTTCATCCGGAGGAAAAGTTTAGGAGCACAGCTGAGCGAGCCATTACATCAGGCAGAGGCCCCAAATTGTAGGCCTCTCTTTTTCTCACTCTTTCTCTTTTCGAAATTTAGGTCTGCTCGTTTGGGGCTCCCCTGTCCTATTCCCTCTGCCTGCAGCTTTCGCCCTAAATTATGGCACTAGCCAGGATGGTCTGCCACCTCAATGGTCTACTGCAGACCTCAAGAAACACGAAGAGACAACTGCACTGAGCACCAAACTACCTTCACCCCATATCCCCAAATTCCCCTCCCCAACAACCCCTCACTCATCCCCCTCTTTCCGTGCGTGTTCTGGCATCCATCATCCTCTATCTTCCATCAACTGCACTTAATCTCCATCCTTAGCAAATTAACTGCAACGTGGAACATGTGGAAATTGCGTTTTAGGAGGGGATATATCTGGAATTATGAGACAACGCCGATGTAGGCATTAAATTATAGAATCAACTCAACTTTCGTCATTGAAATGAAATATTGTAAACAGACTAAATTGGAGTTGCCTGATGCAAAATTTCAAAATAATGGAAACCATGGCACGAAAAGCGCTCTACAAAGAAGTTTCATTTTGAATGGTTAATTCGGCACTTGATTATTTTATCTCAGTCTCCAGCTTTGACAGTCCATGTGATACACCCAGAAAAAGTACAATATTATAATGTAAATGTGAAAAATGCATAATCTTTTTCAAGCTTCTAAAAAAAGTAAGTCATTCGTCTTTGTCTGAGAGGCTCCAATGCTATGCTCAAAATATATTAGCAAAATGACTATCTACATTAATAAATTAATATTATTGAATGGATGTTAATATTGTTAATTTATAACAATTGTATAATATTTTTGAAAGCTTAGACAAATTTTCAGAAATAAATTTCCCTACTGTACGGGCAATTTTGTGAGAGTGTATGAGGTGATAGTACATGGATAGGGAATAAATACGTAGAATAGAGAATTCTATCATTACATCATTTTCTATTCCTACCAAATTATCCTACTACTAGCCTACTTCCCGTAACCCCCAGCCAACCAACAATTTTCCAACAATTCTCAACAAACGTTTGAATCCGTTTATCTCCAGCCGTCAGAGTTGCAGCATTCTCTTCTTGTTTTCCACTTCCTCACCCTTCCCCCGGAACAGTTCCGGGGATGTCTGCACTCTTTTTCGGTGTGCCATGGAATGGGAAAGAAGAGGAAGGAAATGATGAGGAAGAAGGAAATGAGGACGGAGGAAGCATGACGAGAAGGAGAAGGAGGAGTAGGAGAGGGAAAAGGAGGAGGAAAAGGTCTCCTACGCACAAGAAGACCCTATTTGGTCAAATTACAACCCTTTATCTGCAGTTGTGCCCTCCGTTCATCTGTGAGTTCGCTTTAAATTGCGATCCGGGTCCCGCGTTTACATGCCAGACTGAATTTCAGCCGCACAGTTGCCGTTTTCTTTGTCTTATTCGGCTGCCAACAATCGTGACAATTACGAAATGGCAACGCTGCAATGGAATTTGAAAGAGATTTATGGTCGCCATATGAACTCACATGTCCGGACCATCCCTGTGTTCTTTGGGTCGGTTCTCCCTTATGCTTCGGTTGGCCTCAAAGCATTTGTAATGAACTTGTTCTATATGGTACACCATAAACCAACTATTTCAAAACTCATTGTGAAACATTAAACAGTTTATTTCTGGGCTGCAAATCGGATCATTCATTCCATGATAAAATGAATTTTTATCACATGAATATTCAATACGTACTGTCATGATCCGATTTCCCGATTCTAATGAATGAGTTCTAATGTACAGTCTAAACTAAATCTATATTAACTAAACTCATAAACTAGGATCATACTAATTTATCAACTATTCTTGAAAAAATCCTTAGCCAAGCACGCTTTGGCTGCCTAATACCGAAAATGATAACCCTAATCAGAAGGATTCCAGCAGCTGATTGCTAGGGAAACAGGCATAATAACTCATTTATTAAAACTCACCTAATTCACCTTATTTACCTTCTCCAAACTTCTTACCTAAGTTGATTGAGGATGATCTTAAGAGCCTTTGTTGTATAGTGAGGTCCACGTTATAATGGCAGTGGATGAAGAATAGCGATGCCGATTCTCTGCATTAATTAATTATATTTCTACATTGTCAAAAATATAATTGGCATCGTTGTGGACCTAGAAAAGGATAGTATCACCGACTTTTGTCGAATGATAGACAAGGATAGCAAAACCAAAGTTCATCAAATACTGTCATTATAACGTGGACCTCACTATAGTCTCCGTTATGATAAACTATAATAATTCTAAAAAATCTGGTATGTATAAAGGATAGAACTGGATGCATATGAATAAATTGTAACTGTTTGAATTGCATTGGGAGAAAGCATTCAGAGCCCAGCATCTACAGCCGTGATACTTGCACACGAATGCATTAGAGGGAGGAGGTATTGCACCTCGATACGAGAGAGCAAGGAAGAAGAATCAAAAGAAGGAGAAGATGAAGAGAGAGGAAGTATGAAAAAAATACAAAGAAGATAAAGGAGAGGAAAGGGTAAAGCACGTCGAGTTGATTTTAGATTTTAGATATTGTGGGTGGGCTGGTAGCTGGGGAAGGTAGTTGTGAGGTGGGGGGGGTTTGCAGTTGCACTCAAGTTATTGCCCTCTTTACACTGGAGGTGAGAGCTGCCTGCTGCTGTTTCTCTGAGAGAGAGAGAAAGAGAGAGAGTGAGAGAGAGAGAGAGTGTGGAACGGAGAGAGAGGAGCTGCACCTACAGTCCGAGGAGAAAAGTGGAGAGAAGTGCATATTTAGAGAAGACAGGGTGGAAGATGTTGGCACAGAAGCATGCCAACTCAGTAGGAGTTGAAGGAGAGGAAAGAACGAAGATAATAGGTATTGAGTAGAGAAAGGAAGGAGGAGTCAGTTAACAGATAACAATCATCATGGCGGGAGAAGGGAAAAAAGTATGTAGGGAGGAAAAGAAGAATAAGAACGGATGAGAATGAAAAAGAGATGTGGGATAAGATTAAAATGAATACGAAGATTTTAAAAGATGAAAATTTAGAGTGTGATAGATATGGATTCGGAGATTAAAATATAGATAGGATGACGGAAATAAGAAAAGATGGAAGAGGATGTGGTGGTGGGGGAAGGGGAATGGATGAGGAGGTGGAGGATAAGGAAGAGAAGAAGGAATGAAGAAGAATAAAGAAAAATGTGAAGAAAGGTAGGAGAAGAGAAGATTTATGAATGTGAAGAAAGAACAGGAAAAGGGAAAAGAAACAACACAGGCTGTACCTGTTGGTCCTCCCCAATTATTTTAATAAATAATTAGGTGTCATTGAATCATTAAATAAATTAATATAAAAGGAAATTTTTAATAATGAATGAATATTGGCCTACGAATACGAATCAAGATGATGGTGGAAGAATCAGCAGAAGAAGTGGAGCAATAAGAAGAAGAGAAGATGAATGGGTGGAGGAGAAAGAAGATTTGAAGGGAAGAGAGTCAGAGTCAAAGAAGAAGTGGGAGGAGAAAAAACTATGATGAAGTAAAGTCTGGTAAAAATAGGAGAGCTGCAATAAGAAGAACGCACAACAGATAGGAAAGGGTGCAAGCTAAAATATTCTTCCTCAGAAACACGAATGGAAGGACTTTTTGCGTTTGCTGTTCTCTCTTATCAGTTATCGTTTGTTTTTCTTTCTGCACTTTTTCTTTGGCAAAAATGCCTGAGATGCAGCAAGCGGCATCTCAACATAGCACCGTACCCTATTGTCTACACTGAACACATTATATGTATAGATTTTAGACATGTTATATATGCGGCTGGGGCACGACCCACCAAAGTTATTTATTCAACTGCACCCTTCTCCCCCTTCCTATTTCTCCCTTCCCCTACTCCGGCCAAGATGCACCCACGACCACAGAGTAGAAAGAGAGGGAAGATAATATATAAGGATACCACACTGGAATAGTTCAGAATAAGTAGTAGGCTACCAGTCGTGTCCCTGTTTTTACTTCATTTCCTTCTTTTTCGCTGATGCATCTACCCACGGCGTTTATTCTGCTTTTTCTCTCACTCGATCACGGTTTTGCACTCTCGTCCTCTTTGTTTCTTTTTCTCGAAGGCAGAGCAGTATGGTTGCAGGCATTTGAAAACGGTAGCTGTCCTCTGCCAGCCATTCTAATGCACAAAATGTTTGTTATTACTCGACTATAGTGAGATTCACTTCAAACCGTCAGCGTTGGAAGAATGGGAAGCATTGATGTTACATGTAAGAAATGCTGCTAGTTGCAATGAATGTTACTATGCATGTTGTTCTATGCTAGGTTGAGATTTTATTCAAAACAATTGCATGTTGCAGGGGACGACTAGCAACGTGACTGTAACTTCGACTCTAGAAGCATACTGTACCAAAGTATAAATGGAGTAGAAAATTTGAGAAGAATGGGAAAATAGAGCTGGAAATATCAAATAAGCGAAATTGTGGAGTTATTTACATTGATTTTGAGAGATATGTGGCAACTTCATCTTAAAATCTCAAATAGATAGAGTTATTGCTATTAATTTTTCTAGTTATACTCCTGATTTCTATACAGTGTTATTGTTGAAAATCGTCGTCCCTCATATGTCTCTCACTCTCTTCGTTTATCCTTGTCTCTCTCTCTCTCCCACTCTCTCTCTCTCTCCGTTTATCCTTGTCTCTCTCTATCCCACTCACTCTCTCCGTTTATTGTTGTCTCTCACTCTCTCTCCGTTTATCCTTGTCTCTTACTCTCTCTCTCTATATTATGTAAATTCATCTATAATTTTGCTGTATTGTAAGCTATTGTATATAAGTGTATAAGCCAGTATATATTGTAATCTACATAAATAAAGTACTCAATCAATCAATCTCTCTCTGTATGTATATAGGAATGTTATCTATATGTTGATGTAGGGTAGTGCACTGCTCACATACGCCTCTTATCTGAATAGTGGAAGCAATAATTGGGAATTAATAATTGGAATTAATAATTGGGAACTATTAACATATAATTGGGTTTTATGGAATAAATTGTTTAATTAGCTTGACGAAATCCCAGACACGTCTCCAAAATTCAGAGTTACTGAATCAAAATTTGACCTGTTACTCATCCAAGTTTGATGTTGCTATTTTTTTCCGCTTGATTCTTCATATTTTTCAACACTAATGTCCGGTTGCAGAGTCGTTACATAAAATCAAACATAGTTATGTGAGACATAGTTTAAAATCACTGATATAAATGGTTGATCGTTGCACAGTCGTTTGCTGAAGCCCATTTAGCTATATCTCGAATTAGCATCACACATAAGTGTGACTGATATAAATAGTATGTAATACATCATCATATTATGTTGTAGCCTAATTAGTAGGACATCAATTATTGGAAACTGTCATCATTTTTGCATGTTTCACATAATGCTTTGATACCAGTGGGAATTAAAGTGGCATTACAGTAGATACTTAAAAAATGAAAACTATCAAAAATAAAGATTTGAAATTATTTACTCAGATCATCTAATACTCTGAATATGCTTCAAAAAATCTACTGCTCATCAGGCAGATAATTCCACACTATATCAGAGATTTTTACTCTGTAAAAATATAGGTTGTATTCCAATGAATATAACATAATGAATGAAGATGACACCATTGGAGTTGAAACATGTATGTAATTTTGCAATAAATTAGTGATATCTCTGACAGCATCCCAGTGTTATCATTTCATCAAAAAATTATCTTACGAAATTGAAAAATTATAAAAGACAATATTAAAAAAATATTTTAACGAAACACAAAATATTCAATTTCTAATTTAGAAAGGAAACTGTTATTAATGCTATCGTTATGAATTTATTATAAGCTCGTATACAATACCAGCTTCTCTATAATACTAGTTCCTTTCTGTAAAAAATATAGGCTGCATTCCAATTTTAAATTCATTTCACTGAATCCACAAACAGAAGTAATTGAGTTTTCTATTATGTTTTTGTGAATTCTAGTGATTCTATAACACATTGAATAATCTTATCTTTAGTAATCTTCTCATCCTAAAACAAAAATGAATTTGAGGCACTTTAAAAAAATTACTAACATGAGGCTGAGACCCCAGACTGCCGCTGCAATCCATTATGCCTGCAGCAAGTTGACTGACAGACGTACAGATTGAACAAAACGAAATAGAAAAAAAATCGAAAAGCAACGAAGGGTGAAACAGTGTGTGCAAGACCATAAATAATAGGGAAATGGGGTGCAGAGCAGAGCAGGCTAAAACAGTGACAGACTATTATTTTAACGGCGCATTAATAAAGCAAACAATGCGCCTATTTCAGGCCTACAGTCTGTCTGCATACGAATTCGTCTTGACAATGAGGAGGATGAGAGGAGGAGGAGGAGAAGGAGGTGCTACCCCTGTCTCAAGTTCATCATTAAAAAAGATCCGTCAAGTCTGGAACAAGAATCGGAAGTAAAATGACTTCGTCTCATTTTTTCTTCATCTCCTTATTTTTAAGTTTTTTTTCAATCTACGTACATATCCTCATCTCATCATAAACTAATTGCTTTAAACAATAATTATCAACAATTTTGGTGATTTCCTATTATGAAGAACTATTGGCGTTGTAGAAGAAGAATTATTGGCGTTATTAATTGATAGGAATAACAATTATCAAAATTTTATTTTTCATGCAAGACGAACAAAATTAATATGAAACTATACACTGTCAAAGAAATGTTTCTTGAATTTTGTGAATTGCTTTACATTTGTGCAAATGAAATAACTGACTCGATTCGAATGATCAATTCGAAGTAGGTCTATAATATTTCTAATCATGTCAAGAATCAATAGTTTGAGTGTTTTAGCTGAAGTAATAAGTTGGATGTCGCAGACTGTTGAACATAATATAATGACGTAATTTCAAATAGTGTCGTGTCGTATCTTGTGAGTAGTGAAGAGGAAATTAAGAATACCATTGAAAGGGGGAATAAGGGATAAGGGTAGGTGGCGATTGATAGGGTGCGAGAATCGAACGAAAATTCGGCTGGAAAACGATTGATGGGGGAAGAAAGTGATGTAGAAGGAGACGATGAGCCAAAAGAAAAGACAAAAGTAGGCGAATAAGAGTGTGCAGAAGAGCCGTTTGCATCCGTTATTGATCCCTGGCGGGTGAGTAAGTGGATAGAAATAAGGAATTGAGTCCTCAAGAGCTCTATATACGTTCGATGCATTGCGTTTAAGAGATGCCCCACTTTATCTGGGAATAGCGCCGTCTTGGTGGTCTGCAAAGGGTTTCTTGTTTTGTTAGAGCGGAAAAAGAATGAGGTTAGGTTCGGGAGGAGAAGAGAAAACTGCCAGAGTAATTCGGAAGCGAGAAAAACGCAGCGAAATGTGGAGCGACTCTAGACGCATCGCTTGCCTTATGGCTTTGACTTATGCCTATAAATCCTTATAATAGCTTCTAGCGGGCGGAGGCTCTCTGCAAAGCGCCAGCCTGCCTAGAAAGGATTGGTCTCCGAAGAGACGGGACGAGAACAATTCAAAGAGAAGGAGGAGAGGGAGCAGAAAAAGAAAAAGAAAGAGTGTGGATAGTAGGGTAGTTGAGGAGTAGAGGAGAGCAGAATTTCGGATGTGTGGTTGAAGAGTATGTTGGAGTGGAATTGATGTCCTCAGATAGATCATGAGAGAAAAGGTGGAGGTAAGGAAAAGGAAGATGATGAAGATTATAAGGTTATTGAGGGCAAACAGATATGAAGAAATTATTGGATATGATTAAACAGTGGAAGAGAAGGAGAATTGGATTTTCTGAAAAGAACATATTATAGTGGATACTGAAGAAATGTGAGTTGAAATGTGTAGTGTATATTATAGGGTAGTTAAGAGATAGAGAAGGCAAAGAGAGAACAGTATGAGAGAATAGTGTAAAATGTGGATGATAAGGTTTAGAATTGGAAAATTATGGAAAGAATATTATAGGGAGCTAAGAGATAGAGAAGGCAAAGAAAGTAAAGTATGAGAGAATAGTGTGAAATGTGGATAATAAGGTTTAGAATTGAGAAATTATGAAAAATAAGAATGATAAGAGGTAGGAGCGTGAATTTTTGACGATGATGTTTAATTGAGATTATTGCAAAAGAGGTAATGAGAAGAGGAAAGAAAAACGAAGACAAAGGCAGAATGAGGAAAGAAAAAGGAAGAAATGAGAACGAAAAGGTAGAAGAAAAAAAGAAAGGAAGAAGGATGAAAAATATAAAAGAATGGTGAGGCCAGAAGAAGGAAAAAAATTAGGCAAGAGGAAGAAAAACAGGTGGAATGAGAGCGTGGTGGGAATGAAAGAAGAAGAAGGAGGAGGAGGAGAAGAAAAACAAGAAATATTCTTTTTTAGGCGGAATTAGGACTGGATGAACAGGAGAAACTTGAAAAAGAGGGAATGATTAAGAAGAACTACATTATAAAAATGAATGCTTTGGGAGGAATAAGAGAGAGATCATAAGGTGAATTGCCTCAAGAGGTCAGGTCCAAAGGTAGTAAGTATGGTTGGTTTTGGTGGTGGGGGGGGGTTAGGGTTGCGCCACTTCATACTTCATATATCTCACGTACAATTTGCCTAATATTGCAATGGAGCAGTAAATTCAGTAGCAGCCACCCGCATCTGCTATGGAGTTGTAATAATTCTCTGCAGAACTGTGACTTGCTATCAAGGTGCAATGCTCCAATATGAAATGCTCACTTGAATAATGGCTAGAGTAGGCTACTAATGTATTTGCGATAAAGACATTAAATTTGTTGGCTCCTTCCTCCAGGGCTATATTGGCGATAAGGTTCGCATTCAGATATTGGCAAGATTGCGGAGTTCTATATCAGGTTCTCTATATTAGGGCTTTTCTTGGTGGGAGTTCCTGACGGAAGTTCCACCTCGCCTGAATATATTATTTAAGCCGTCAATGGGACTATATTTTCTCTCATTCAATCTGAATTTAGCGCGGACGAAAACTTTCTATTTTTTTTCGCTCAGTAAAATTAGTCAAATCATCTATCTATATTTATATAAAAGCGAAATGGCACTGACCGACTGACTGACTGACTCACTCATTCACTCACTCGCAGAACTAAAAATCTACCGGACCAAAAACGTTCAAATTTGATAGGTATGTTCAGTTGGCCCTTTAGAGACGCACTAAGAAATCTTTTGGCAATATTTTAACTCTAAGGGTGGTTTTAAGGGTTTAAAGTTCGTCTTTTAGCATGTATATTCTTCTTATTCTCTTAATTATAATTGAAAAAAAGGCCGTATGTTAATAAGAACTATAATGTAGAGAGAGTACCTCTTCGAAACAGTTGTTAACTGGTAACTAAATTAATAATTTTGTCAGGTTGGCATTAAGTTGAGTTGACTTTGTTAGGTTGGCACCAAGTTGAAGATTGAAATGCATTTATCGCGGAAAAATTGATTGGCACTGCTACTTCAATCAGAGCTATTCCTGGGAATATTATATTACTAGCCGTCAGGCTCGCTTCGCTCGCCATATCCGTTTAGCCAGACGTTTAGTCTGGACCCCCGACTGGATCGTCCTAACATATGATAAAAATGTTCAAATGAAAAATGCAGGCGAGCGAAGCGAGCCTGCTGATCTTATTCTTGGACGATCTAGTCGGGGATCCAGGGGGCGGAGCCCCCTGGCTAGACGGATATGGCGAGCGAAGCTAGTTCATAATATAAGTATCATTATATTCATTAATATATTGCTATTTATACACTCTGATGAACTAATCTCTTGTAATTTCGTTCAACTCATTTTATTTAATTTTCTATGTATGAGGGAGTTTCCTGAATGAATTTTATTGAAATATTCACTATTTCTTCGAATGATCGACAAATAAATTTGAATTTGAATTTCACAGTGACATTGATGTTCATTGTAATACTTGCTTATAGAGGAGCCTTATACTAATAATATTCTATATAGAGGGATTCGTTATTCCATAGAAAATGGCTTTGGAAGTCAACTCTTCAAGAAATGTATAATTTGTCTATGGCTGATAAAATTTATTGAATATAAATTGATATTGTGGAATTTCTCCATAATTGATAAACACAGTTTTATTTTTGTCACATCCACATTTATTAGAATTGTACATAGAACTGCAGTTTCGTGTTGAAACAGCACATTACTTCAGCTGAAGATGTGTTGGTTTTAACAAGTAACTGCAGTCCTATCATTCTAATAGATATGAATGTGTCGAAAATGAAACTATGTTTTTCCAATTGTCTATAGTTGCCTATGGCACCGGGTGTTGTTTCCACCTGGGACGATATTTGAGAATTTTATTTACCTCTCAATCCCCCCCCCCCGTGAATTAAAACAAAACAGTATGAATCGAAAAAAGTGAATCAAGTTGAAACCAAGCCTATAACGTGCCGTTGAAGTTGGTTTGCTAATTGTCTTGGAGGCAATATAATAGCAAGCTATCTTAAATAATGAGTGGACCTATTCACTACTCAGAGCGACTGTAACCTTATTATTCTATTAATAATAATTGACCGGCTGCGGGTGTTAATCTAAAATACCATAGGCCTTTTCTATTTTCAAGAGAAATTCGAAAGTAGTAGCCTACTGAACATGACAAGAGTTTTTGAAAAATATATTGCTTAAAATCGCATGAAAAATAAAAGTTTTTTTTTTCAAAATTTTCCTAGCAAAAGCCCCCAGACCCCCAACACACTCTACAGCTCCCGGTGTCCCCCCAAAGTTAAGTTGCTTCGTACGCCAATGGTCTGTGGTTCTAACACTAGTTAATGTCAGTCTTGTTTGTTTTTTAAAACACTATTTATATAAATTATAAAATAGGAAATTAGAACCCATCCTTAAAAAAATTTAGAAAAATACAAACTGAAACTACAGTAGAGCTCCAAGTATATCTGAATAAACTGGGAACAGACTCCATTGGCTTCATCAAACTTTTGAAAAATTTGAGTTTTTACAAGAAAACGGGAAATTTGGAAAAAACTAGCATTATTTAATATAAATCATAGCTATTACTTTTTACTTCAATTTCAATTTTGTCAAAGCGAATTTATATTATTTTTTATTGACTTAATGCTTCCATTCGAAATATTCTCTTATCATTTTTCAAACTATTAATCCGATTTTGGTTCAAATCAAAACAGAATTATCTATATATATAAAAGCGAAATGGCACTCACTCACTGACTGACTGACTGACTGACTGACTCACTCACTCACTCACTCACTCACTCACTCACTCACTCACTCACTCACTCACTCACTCGCATAACTAAAAATCTACCGGACCAAAAACGTTCAAATTTGGTAGGTATGTTCAGTTGGCCCTTTAGAGGCGCACTAAGAAATCTTTTGACAATATTTTAACTCTAAGGGTTGTTTTTAAGGGTTTGAAGTTCGTCTTTTAGCATGTATATTCTTCTTCTCCCAATCTCTTAATTATAATTGAAATTTCCATATCATATATTATTATGAACTAGCAGGTAACCCGTGCTCCGCAAGGGTCTATTTTAAAACTTGACAAACTAAAAACTTGACCGAGTGGGAACTTTAAGAGTTTAAAATAGCCCTATAACCATCCTCGATCAATTTAAGAATCTGTATGAGAAATTTCAAGTTTATCAGTCCAGTAGTTCAGGCGTGTTGATGCTTCAAACCATAATGTAAGTAAATGGGCTACTTATTTATAAGTAAGATTATAAAGTAAGAAGTAAGTAAATACAGATTATTTCTGTGATCTCTGGTCAAACATAATTTTTTTATCCCTACGGCTGTAAGCTGGTTCTTTCCTTTATTATATTATAATATAGATAACATAATTATTTTATTATTCAATTTAACATTCTAGTTGTGACCCTGAGTCCCAGGCAATTTTTGTTTTAGTCTTTATAATTTTGCTTCCGTTCGCTTTACTGTCTATTGAGACCCATGTAAATTCATGTCAGTAGACACTTGAACTCGATGTAGAGTGTTAGTGCTCTGTGACTTGTTGTTTTCGTGAAATTACGCTTTTGTGTCCCTGGGACCCAAGGGTCACGACTAACGTAACTTTTTTCATTTTTTTCAAATGCACATTTTTATGCAATAGTGATTGGATTCAAGCAGTCAATATGTACATTTTTTTAAACATCTTTATTGCCCATAAAAACAAAATAAAAAAAACTTACAAAAGAAATATTCTAGATTAATATTATGCTATTTTACAAATAAATTAAAATTACATGGCACCACCCAGCAAGGGCAAAACCCTGACCTCTGAGTGAGAGTATCAGCTGTTTAGGCAATATAAAAATTTATTTACTAATAATCAAAGCTACAAAAAATCGAAGTTCAACAATAAATTACTAGTAATTATAATATTTGACTGATGTCGAAGAAAAATTGTTGTATCACCCACTTATTTATCTGTTCCATCCTCTGTCTACCCCTATTAGAAAGAGATTCTGACAATGCATTTGGCATGATATTTATTATTTTTGAGCTAAGATACCCCAATTGTCTTTGCACTATTGTCAAATCTGAATAGGTAGTTAATATTATAAATGTTATGAGATGTAACTCTCAGGTTATACATAGAAACGTTATTATTCACTGTAAATTCATCCTTCCTCATCCATGCATAGTAGAGAAGTTTCTTTACATAAATTTGACGTACTGTCATCACTTTAAATTCGGCAAATGTTTCACTACTAGAAAAAGCCCTTGGCTTATTAAGAATTGCTTTTATTATCATTTTTTGAAATGTAAAAATTTTATTCATGAAAACATCATACGCTCCTCCCATACCACTAACCCATATTGCAGCACCGATTGAACATAGGCAAAGTAAAGGACCCTAAGTAATTTAATGTCTAATATTTTACGGACTTTATAAAAGATAAAGGAAATAAATTTTAAGCGTTTACAAGTATATTCTATATGAGGCTCCCACTCAAGGTTACAATCAACCATGATGCCCAGATACTTTATAGATTTTTCATTTTTTAGTTGAGGGCATGCACAATCCTTCCATTTCTCAAAATCACAATTTGTAAGTATTTTTAAATTCATAGCATCATTTGGTTGACCAACTATTGTAGGAGAAAATGTAATATATTTAGTTTTTGATGTATTTATACTCAATGTATTAATATCAAGCCATTGTTTAACAATGGATATTACTCTTTCTGCTCTCTTGTACGTCTCTAACCATGAGCGGTCCTTAACTATGACAGCCGTATCGTCAGCAAAGGAAATTATTTTCGAACTATCAATATTTAGTTTAAAGATGTCGTTGATATAGAGTAAAATAAAATCGGGGACAAGACGGTACCTTGTGGTAATCCAAAGTCGTTAAGTTTTGTAGTATTTGATTTGTAACTGTTGTTATCAGATATTAATTGTGTCCGATCACTTGAATAATTCTTAAATAATTCAAGGTGGCGTCCTCTAATCCCGTAATTTTTTTAGTAATTTATTGTGGGGTATGGTATCATAGGCTTTTGCCAGGTCAATCATTATAGCTAGGCATTTGTTGTTATTGGAAGACATGGCTTCAGAAACTTCATTTGTAAAGGCGGCCAGAGCATCCTCAGTCTTTTTGTTACTTTGGAAGCCATATTGATCCCTATTGAATTATGTTGTGATTGTTTATAAAACCCATCAATCTAGTTTTGATTGCTTTCTCCATTATTTTTGCTAGATTACTGATTAAACTTATGGGTCTATAATTCTCCGGAAGATCAACGTTACCTGACTTGAAAAGCGGTTTAATTCTGGCTGTCTTGAAGCAAATCGGGAATTTACCAGCCTCAAAGCATTTATTAATGATGAAACATAATTTTGAACAGAGACTTCAAAGAATGTACATCTTGACTTCTAGATCTCTATTTCAATGACATTAGTGATGATAAAAATAAATTCATAGTTCAAGATAAGGATACTGATCCTAAGTAGGATGATAGTGAAACCAATGAATTTCCTGTGATGCCAGGGATACTAAACCACCCATAAAAGTAAACTTTATATAACCTAATATATTTTTCATGTTTCTAGTAGTGTTTCATGTAGGTTTTAGGATTTATAATAGTATTCATCACTATAATTTCATAAGTTTTGCAAAGATTGTGCAACATGAACTTGAGGGTAGAGTAGAAACTACCCTAAGAGTTAACTATACCTTCCAATTTTTTCCCATCTTTCTAGTAGTGTTGCATGTAAGATCCATTATAGTATTCATCACTATACATTTTTGTTCACTTTATATAAAATAATAACCAAATGTTACTTTTCACTACCCTGAAAATACAAGGTTTCATAAATTCATTTCATAATTATAATAAAGATCTATTTATGCTTTACATAAGTGTTCGTGGCGTTCATCAAAGACCCTTGGACATATTAGAATCATAGAATAACATTATAATCTTGAAATATATTGAGATATTCAATATGAAAGAAGTGGGTCCCTGGGACTCAGGGTCACGACTAACGTCAGAAAAAAAGGAGTCACGACTAGAAGGGTAAGAAAAAATTTCATCTTGACATTAACCTGGCGCTTCGTCAAATAGCAAGTTCTCATTATTTGGTGTAGCCTATACATTTATAGGAAGGTTACATGTAGATTCATATAATCTCATGTAGATTTCCAGGTACACCTGACAACAATGTTCGAATGGTATTGGAATCGGAAGTATTATTCATTGGAGTTTGTCGCTATCTGTTTTGTCAAATGATAGACAATGATAGCAACACCAATGTTAATCAAATAACTGCCATTATAACGTGGACCTCACTATAGACTTATTATGGTTCAAAGAATACGGCACAGTAACGTGTGTTGAAAATTTAAAGTTGATTGATGAAAACATGGCAGATGGAACCAATCAAAAGTAATCGTCGAACATACATGCATATCACAAACGGAACACTCTACTCATCGCTAAGCACGTTCATCAAAGCCGTTCGTATGGCAAGGAGGTTGTACCAGAGACAAGAAATATAGTGCTCCTTATATGCTCCTTTATCTATGGTGGTACCCATTTGCTGGGCGGCTGCATAACAACCCAATCGACGAATTTAGCTGATCAAGATGACCATAGCCAACGTTAGTAGACAGTCTACTCACTTAGGATCATAGCCTTCATTTAGACTAAAATATCACAGACTATACTTACCTTCACATAGACTATAAATGTATACTACAAACATGTATTGTGCATGCGTGGGTGTTTACTACACCAGTTATGTTATTTAAATTTGTTTGTACAATGTTTGTTTTTGGTCGAATAAATTATTATTATTGATATTATTATTTAGCTACGGTACTCAACACAGTGCTGATCCAGGATTAAGCCTTGTTCACACCGTTGCCACAGGAGAGACAACCCACAATCAAAAGAAATCTGCGATGCAAACTGCAGTGGTGTGCCCAAGGCTGATAATAGAGCACAGCAGACAGCGACAGCACAGTTGCTCCATCATTCATCATTTTTTAATAATCCCACTATCATGTAGCGCCTATCACAAATAAGGTATCATTGTAACCAATTATAAATCGATGATGTACTTACTTAGATGATGTAAGAATAAATAATAAAAATTATTATTCGTTTGACTCTTTAGACTGCTTTGTCGTAATGTAAGTATTCATTTGAATAATCATTCACTATTCTATAGAATTATTCAATTATTATTGAGGTTTCAGAACAAAATTTTTCAATGCATATTCTCAGAGGTATTTTGAGAAAATATCTAATGTATCGGTACTTCAGCCTCAGGAGCTTGAGAGCTTGAGCCCTTCCAGTGTGTAGTAAATAGATGTTATTTTCATTTGCATAATCTCATTAGTTTCATGAAGAGATGGACAGACATTCATGCCCGGTTTTTTAGAACTATTAATAAAACTTGATGGAAAATGAAAGGGTGACATTCAATTTTTCCAAATTTCAAATGTGCTAAATAGATCTGATCAAATAACTTTATATGTTTGAAAAGTTCATCAAGTTTTAATAAGAGTTTTAGAAACCGGACATCAGTCTCTGAAAATAGTTGTTATGCAAATCTGTAATTCTAGAAATCAAATTTTGAACTAATAATTTTCAAAAAAATCTTTAAATATTCCACTTCACATCAAAGTATAATAAGAATAAAGCATTAGCCAATACTCAAAGTATTGTTATCACCAAGCAGGAAAATGAAATAGGTAATCAGTGATTCCTTGCAACAAATAATAAAATATATATTTAAATCTATACATACTTATAAATTTTACTTCAGTAGAAAAAATATAAAATAATACAACAATAGGTAAATAATTAGTGACAGATGTATAATATGTGGATCGCTGAAATCTTACAAAAATGTTATTCAAATGGTAACATTGAAAAGTTTAGTTAATAATGGAAGTAAGAAAAATCAGTTTAATATCTGATTTGTATGGAGAAACAGAATTAAGATTGAACTTGTCAATGAGAAAAACGATAATAATTCAAGATCACATACAATAAAATATATAGTATTGCAATAATTCAATGAATAATACAATCAATACATAACATATATTTTACATTTTATAAAATATAAAATTAATAATTTTGAATCATTTGAGACACGTTGATAAGAATATTCAAGAAACAATGAAAATGAAGTCTTACTACTGTAATGAATTGAAACAAACTGTAATAAATTGTTTATAATTGCATGTTTTATTTTAAATTAATGTTAATCAATTATAAAACTTTCGATAAATTGTGATAAATTATAATTTTAGCAATTAAACATTTAAAAATTATTTTAGTTCGAATGCTTCTCAGTAAAATATTTGAAGAGAAAAATTGGAAGATACATGATTGAATAAATAAATAAATAAAAGATGTTGAAGAATTTTTCCGTTGAACAGAATAGTCTAATACCCCCCTGCATTTTAAAACTGGATATGATTGAAATAAATGATTAAATTAAGTTATATTCTGATTAAATCGAAAAATGGAGATTTTTGAAATATCAACATAATCTACACTATAATACATTTACTAGAAGTTCTAAAAACTCTTATTTGTATTAGGTCAAGTCAAAAATACTAAATTAGTTACTGGGGTTATTATCTAGATGTGTGCAAAGAGAATTTCCTAAAATTATAAAAAAAAATTAATTAAGAATATCAGTTTCAAGTAAAACAATATCACTTAGATCAGGAAAATTGAACTGGAATTGGATTTTTCAGATTGAAGGGAAATTGGAATGAGAAGCTTCTTGCTAAAATGACTGTTTAATGGAAATGATACGATTTCATAAAAGTTTTTTTTTAATAACATAATTCAATAAGTTTAAAATTTCTATGTCAATAATTTATTATTCTTGTACTATTGCTTCCGAATATTTTAATTTACTATACATCCATGCTGATAGAAATAATCCCAACAACCATCCCAAAAATGGTCCATCATTCATCAGCCACCTTAAAAAACTGTAGTCAGACTTGTATTTTCAAACCACTCAAATACAAATAAAACTAAGGATAATATTCAAATATGTCAATGATCTTACAATAATTGATATCTGTAGTAAAGCGTTGTTCATCTACATGATAATGTAATATATTCAATTTCTTTGATCTTTGTATCACACTTCCAAAAAGCTTTTAGTAAGTAATCATATTGCATTTGAACTATCAACAGAAAAGTTGGATAAACATTTTCGATGATCAATTTAGCCAATAATGTTTACAAATTCCATTGTTAAACTCTACAAGAATTATTTTTATAGATACATCAATTTGTCAAAACACTACCACTCAAATCGATAATTTTACAGTAATTTCATGAGATCATTGTAACTAATAACTAATTTTCAATACATATTAATTTCAAGTGGTCATGTAGTAAGAAAATTTCTTTTATCAATACATCTACATGATTTACTTTTCCATCTCAACTTCGCAAGATTTGAATAGAAAAGAGAAAATCTTCCAAAATTTAATGAGCCGGTTGAACAGCATATTGAAAGAATCTATTAAATATTGATATCTATATAAATGGTATTGAGGGAACAAAATTCGAAACGAACTATTTCTGAACGAATCAAGTGTTTTCTAATTTTCTCAGCTAGAACTTTTAAAAGCTTTGGTAAAAAAAAGTTTTTACCACAAACAAGAGATAATCTATTTAGAAACATGGCAATTTAATGTATTAAATTTGACAAAAACAAGGAGTCTTCTAGTAAAATGAATTAAAATGAAAAAATGTTTATGAGTATAGCCGACTTCTGAATAAAAACCTTGAAGACTTGAAAAGAATTATAAAATGCTTGAAACAAACAATATGTGTATAAGAAGTATTGAATTTAATACAATCTTTAATTAATTAATAAAAATATCCATCGTTAGAAAATTTCATAAAAGATATATGATTGAGAAAAATATTAACTGTGTACTGTATTTGAAAAACAGAATTTTCAGTATCCAAATCAGCTAAGATAAATTTCCTAAGATAAAGTTAAATTTCCTTTGGCTTTTCAAAATACTTTTGTTTTCTGGAAAATTGCCCACTTGTTACCTCTGTGTTGTATTAGACTGTATTTTGAAACAAGTCTTATAATTTTTTGTAAAGGTTGGTTAAAACCTCAAAGCTTGAAATTATTTCAATAGTCTATTTACATTCTATATACACAATAATTATTTACAATAAATTATTTTTGAACAAAAATGAACTGAGTAAATGCAAATTGAATCGAACAGTTTAAAGTATTAAGGAAGAAACAAGGAATGTTAAGTAAGTGATCGAAATACGAACACAAAAATACACATTCAATACATTAAAGCTACTGTTCACACTACAATTTACAAATTTGTAAAGTTTTTATATCACACAAATAGCTCCACCAGCTCTATCACGTGACCGATAACAGCCACAAAAAGTTCACAGATGCAACACTTTTGCAAATCTTCAAACGTTTTGCAAAATCTGTATGCAAGAATTAGACACCAAATGCCACCACAATGATCAGACGTCGGTAAATTATGCAAATTTTCATTGCCAAAGGCTAAATTCCTGATACCTAAATTTTGTAATTCTTTGAAAAGGGCTAGGCTCCAATAATAATAATAATATGTTGTGAAGTTGATGGGGATAAAACAACCTAAACTAAAACCAACAAGACTAATAAATTTCGTTCTGTAATAGAAATCATTGATAATAGATAATATTAGAAATTAGTACTAGTGAAATATAGAATAATAGTTGTACGGTAAAGATGATAGATAGATAATTTGAATTTAATAGAACGTAATTGTTTTGCTGGCTGCCTAGCATAGGCTACGGAAAGCCTGCATTTTTCTAACCGATGAACGAGGTGGTGATCTTTCTCAGGGTTGGGAACTGCCTAGCTAGCATCCCAGCCTGGGAAAGTGAGTTTCCGTCCACTCGTCCCATCACCAGTATCTGACTCTTCTTCCCCCCTTCCATAGTCTAGTTTCCACGTGTAGGCCTGGGAAGAGTCGGGCCTGGAGACAAAAAAGCATTCTTTCCGGGCACACTTTTCCGGGCTTTTGAATAAATCGGAGCGCGTCTCGTTAAAGTACGGAATTTGATACACCAGTTTTTTTCGGGATTGTGTACCACCGAATCGACATCAAGAGGATGGACTTCAACATCGTCCTCATCTTGGGTGAGTCCCAAAATTATTAGTCTTCACCCATATGATCAGGGGCGATAGAGCTTTTAGCATCATAGCGTCAGGTTTATATTTTTGTGTAAAGTGTCCAAATTCGTATTTATTGTAGTAGGCTAGGCAACCAGATTAGTCTTATTTTGTGTAATAATCTTAGAAAAATGTTTCATTTAAACGCATTTCGATAGAGTAAACAATAGCATCATTACAAAAAACGCCTACACTTTTTAGAAGTAGTTGCTTTTCCAGATATTACAGTTTGAGCAATGGGAATCTGTCCAAAAACAATGATCCAAATACTGTCTAAATACTGTAATTAAGTTTAAAATGACAAAAAAAATTATATGAACTTTATGCAAGTTCCAAACATCCTGGAATGAATATAAATTTACCTTCTAGATTTCTCAGACCTAGTGATTCAGACTGTGTGTCCGTTACGTCACATAATTCACTCAATGAATCTGTCATGCTGATTTAAAATATTGAAAAAATTGGCAGTAAGAAATTACTGATAGCTTGTATCCTCGCCTTCTCTATGATTAAACAAGTCATTTCTAGTAGGTGAGGTGCTAGGAGTGGATATTATTGTCCAAACTTCACCATGTTTAATCTAAACAGAAAACAGCCTGTTATTGATCACTTCTATCTGATCCTTAGATAGATTATAGAACTTTAGCTAAAAGGGAACGTCAATTAGGATACCTTCCTGACAATAGGAAAGGTCCCACTGTCAATAAATTCAATAAATCTCTCCAAAACAATTTTACAATAGTAACCTCACTCTAATTTCATATAGATCTTTAACTTCAAATCAATCTCACTTCAATTTCAGATAGATGTTGGTGTGGCTAAGATGCAAGGGTGGTTGAGCCCCGACCTGTGATCATTGTGGGGGCGGTGGCGGAGGCGGAGGAGCTACCTCACTGGTGGAGGCATAGAGACTTCAGCTGGGGGCCGGCTGGTACATATGCAGGGGCGGCGGGGGCGCCTGCTGGTACTGCACCAGCATGATCTGGGGCGGAATGTGGGGCATGGGTGGGTGAGGAGGAGGGGGCGGTTGGGGGGGAGGATGCTGCTGCTGCTGCTGCTGCTGTTGTTGTTGTTGTTGTTGTTGTTGCTGCTGCTGTTGTGTTTGATTGCTCATGGAAGTCTGGACCGAAGTAACTGACACGGGAGGAGGGCCGGACGTGGGAGGTGCAGACGTGGTGCTGTGAGCGCTATGCACACTGTGCACACTATGGGTGCTGTGCACACTGTGGGGCGTGGGCACGCCCCCCGACATGGGTGTGTGGGGCGTGTGGGCTCCCCCACCGTCCACGTCACTCGTCGAGCCAACCTCGTTGGTGTTGTGCTCGTGGTCGGCCTCATACTTGATGCGCTTGAAGCGACCATAGAGTGACGAGTAGGGCAAGTTGTAGTGGATTGCCGCTTGGTTGATGCTCATCTGCCCGATCCTAGAGCACAAAATGGTCGCTTAGCATTCAAAGAATCTACACAGATTTCACGATTTCAGTTTATTTCACATCAAATATCACAAATACATGGCCATTGTTCACAAGATCACAGTACATTATTCATTGGTAATAAGATTCTAAAGATATATGATTCATGAGATGAATGTGTGATTGGTAGAATAAAAACAGTTATACCACATTTGGATAACATAAACAGAATTCATAAGGCACATTACAGTTCCTGATTCAAAAAATATACTAACAGTTTGAGCAAAATTTTTAGATTGATTTGTATAATATAAACAGAATTCATAAAACACATTACAATTGAGACAATACAAGTTTGAGCAAAATTTAGATTGATTTGAGATTTGAGCTCGATTTTAGATTAGTGTGTCTATAAAATGTTATTCATTTTAGTCAGTTGAAAACATCAAATTGAATCGAATAGTATGTAGGCTACTATTGAATGAAACTACCCAATTGATTAGGTTACAGCATTTGCAAAATTAAATATTATAAAAATTGATAAACAAATGTATGTACAAATGTATTTTTGGTGAGGTAAATAAATTATAAATATACTTTAGAACAACACAGCAAAACAAAATTAATGTTCTGAACAACACGACTATTTTCTAAAAATAAAAAACCTATCTTAACTTTCTTCAGACTATAGAACATTCACAACCATCGCACACTAACCAAAATTCAGAAACTAAGTAGATTTTGCTTAAACACCCCAAAGTGGCTCAGTCATCCAACTGAGAGAGAAGTGGCTCAGTCATCCAACCATATCCTAGAGAGCACATCCACAAGCATTCTTTACTATCTCAAAATAAACTAACAAAAAATGTAAATCTGAAGGGAAAAATTATAAATAAATAAATGAGCATAGTCTTTTGAAGGATAAAAACCTAAACTATCAGTCTACAAACTATACTCCAGAAACTGGAAACTATCAAATCTTTTAATATAACGACCAACTCTTCTTTCTTTACTAAATTAACTAATAGTTAAACACAGCACATCAACAACTATTTCGTACATTTTTCAAATTGACTACATTCCTAGCTCCATCTTCAACTAGGCCTACATTACTGCAATTGCATGTACATCTTTAACTACATCAACATCGTGTATCTTCTAAAAGTTCACAACTATCCAACAATCTACAACATAAATCTGTCTTGTCAACAACAAAAACAAAAAATAATTAATACTTTTCCAAAAATAAGAATCTAGGTTCTACTTTTTTCTACTTATACTCGAGTAATTAATCTTAAAAATTGGAAATTAGTATTTTCCTATCGCCCCTCTTAGGACCCCATTACACCTACATATATTTTAAGAATGTAAGAGAAATTATGTATTCCATCGACATATCGATCAGATTGTGACAAAATATGTTGACTTGCACGTATATAAATGCATATAATTGAATGAGAAAAACCTGATAGGAGTTTCAACCAGATGTCTTTTACTGATGAACCCCAGTGCTATCGAATGAGCAAGTTAATTGTCGGTCCCGGATGAACAGGTGTGAGGCCTATTGATGGCCTAAATTATATATTCAGTTAAATCCTTCCTGTATGGGACTCCCAAACAACAAAAAGCCAATATTTATTTTACTGATCAACCTCTGAATTTATATCTAAAATCATTCCATAATGTATTATATGAATACCTAATTCAAGTACTTTATTATTTGTAATTTATATTATATGTAGGCTCATTCCATGATGTATTATGGGAAAAACGAATTCAAGTACTTTATTATCTGTATTTTATGTTACTTATAATTGTATATTTGTACTAATACCGTATTTGTGGAAAAAGAAGATTTTTATTTGATTAGATGAGTAAATAAGTTAGCAGATATATAAATAAATATGTGGGTGTAATGGATCCCTGTTATCTCTGGATTCCTAGTTTCTACTCGTAATACTGCTACTTAGTGACCCATCACTGCTGGCCATAGTCTGCTAGCCACTGGTCGAGAAAGCAATTGGATGCTGACCTGACAGACTCGAGCGCCTCGTTCATGGCGTCCTCGGACCAGGGCGTCGGGTTGCTGCGAGACAGCTCGATGCCCTCTCGCTTGCAGCGGCCGTACAGGGTGCCCGATGGAATGCCGTACTCGGCGGCTGCCTTCTGCACGGTCGTCGTGCCCGACCTAATCCCCTCCAGCGCCCGGTCCAGGTCCTCGGGGTTCCACGTCGTCGGCGTCGAGTTGAACGGCGCCGCCAGTCGGATGCCTTCGCGGCGCGCTATCTTGTACAGTGTGCTGCTCGGAATGCCTGTCAATTGAGACAAAAATTAGGAAATGGAAGAAGTTTTGGGCAATAGCCAGTCTTTTCCTTTCCAACTATTGTATTGTTTGCTCTATCCAATAATAAATAAATAAATTGAACAACCATCACATATCACATTGTCAATTATACACATATTATGTAAAAGTAGTGTATTATATTCATATACTGTGGAATTGTATATGTTTATATAAACAATACTATAAGTCATATGGAGAAATGTAATTGAATGATGACTATCATTATCAAATTGTAGCAAGCAAGGGCAAAATAGCATGATCACTCCTGATTTGATAATTGACAAAGGAAACCAATTCTAAACCTAAAAGCCGATTCTGCCCCGTCCTATTATCTCAAAATTCTGATGCAATTACTATTCATAGGGCACTCACATCACTTCATTATTAATTGACTGCATGTGATGATAATGAAACAATTAATTAGAATTGATTTTGCAGCAAGACTTTGTTTTGGTATCAACATTAACATTTTTATACATGGAATTTACAAGAAAATATTTCAATTATCTAATTTCATGACCTATGGGTCTATAGTAAAATCAAAACCTACGGTCCTATGGAATCCGGACCTACTTCAAGACGTATCGGTGTCTATTGTGATATGTCTATGGTCAGCACCTGATTAACATTGGTTTGTTATCCTTTATCCTTGTCTGTTACTAGACAAACCAGATAGCTCTGTCTTTTCCGGTACCTAGGCAAATTCTTTGTAAAATTTCTAGAAATATATATCATGAACTACCAGAATATTCAATCTTCTTTGAGATTCTTTGTAAAAGAATTGTTTGTGAAGATCTGTTGCCAAATTCTTTGTAAACTATCTGAAAATATATAATGAACTACAAGAATATTCAATCTCAATTGTATTATTTATCTAAAACCATGTTACAATGCAAACATAAGGCCTACAACAACATACAATCAATCCCATAACAAGAGTTATTCCTTTTCGCAATGCATTTTCAAATCTATACTACTACAATCTACACCTGCTCTAGAACACGGGTTTCCTATAGTTGAGTAGGTTAATTTCCGAAAAAATGCTATTTATTTATATTTGTAGTAAGTTTCATATAATGTATTTTTGAATATTGTGTACATTTTATTGATTTGATTGGTTATTTGTAAATTAATGGGAATTAAATTTATTAATATTATTATTAATGTGAACATTATGCACATACTTTAAAAATATTATAACACGGTTTTCGATGATAGTAGCATTAACATTAAAACATGGTTTCAGATGCTAACAGCAGGGTCAGTTTGTAAAGTTTTCACTAAAACAAGTTTCCAGTTAGTCAAGTTTACATTTCGTCAAGTTTTCAGTTTACTGTTCACTCTCTCTGAGTAGCTTTTGGCCTATTGTTAAATTACATCACACTCGTGCTTTGAATACCATCATTATAAAACCTTTTTACACAAACTACTTTATATTAAAAAATGAAAAGATATATTTTGTGAGCCACTGCACTGACCATAAGCCTTGCTAGCCTTGTTGGCGGAGATGCTTCCGTTGCGCAGAGCCTCGAGCGCCACATTGAGCACCTCCTCCGTCCACGACTTGCCCGGCCCTTCCTTCTTGGGCGTGTCGATGCCCATGCGGTGCGCGCGCTGCCACAGTGTCGTCGATGGAATGCCATAGGTCGTCGACGCCTGCAACCACACACAATCCATTCATTCATATTTTAATTTAGAAAATATGTGAATTATGGTACATTTCTAATATTATAGTTGACCGAGCGAAGTGAGGTCAAAGATTCAAGTCGACGGTTTGGCATTTCTCTTAATGTTTAAATGTTTAAATGTTTATATGTTGCGCATTCACGGCGAAACGCGGAAATAGATTTTCATGAAATTTGACATGTATGTTCCTTTTTTAATTGCGCGTCGACGTATATACAAGGTTTTTGGAAATTTTGCATTTCAAGGATAATATAAAAGGAAAAAGGAGCCTCCTTCATACGCCAATATTAGAGTAAAAATCAGACTATAGAATTATTCATCTTAAATCAGCTGACAAGTGATTACACAGATGTGTGGAGAAGCCAGTCTATTGCTGTATTTCCATAAGGTATATAGTTTCAATCAGGTACTTGTAGATGAGAATACTGCGTGAGGTCTACTGTTCACAGAAATACTAGTATATGTAAAGCTGAAACAATAACAAAGCTCAACCTTAGAAAAGGTAACAAGGACAATCTCACTTCATTTCAGTGTCAGAAAATCAATTTTCAGGAGATGATAGTTTCTTATAAGTTTGAAATTGGTGCTTTCCAAAGGCACCAAAATCACATTTCCAGATAGAATATGAATTGAGTAATTAATTACATATTTTTTGCAGGTTTGTATCATCAAGCGCTCCAGTTGACTAAAGTAATGTTCAGACCAAAATCTGCAGCTCTACAGAGTCTGTAGATGGATGGATTTGAAAAGATCTGTCGCCAGCTTAACCAATGCGGGTGTTCACACCGACATCTGTGTATCTGCCAGCCGACGTTCCAAGAAAACTCTGCTCGTATGCAGATGTTCTCGAATCGCTCTGGGAGCGATTTTCTCCAGGCATCAGAGTGCATATTTTTGATAAAGATCATCAAAAACCTAAATCACGTGAACATGGAGATATAGAAGAATTCTAATTTCAGATTTGGATTCAGCGCCTTGAAATAAATAATTTGGTCCGCGTTTGCTCAAAAAAAAAAAAAATAAATGTAATAATTGAACATTTTGGAATCAGAGTGCAACTGAGAACAGATCGAAAATAGCTCTGCCGGCCCACAGATGATTTTGGTGTGAACACAAACTCTGTGGACGTTAAGATATTGCTCCTTTGCTCTGCAGAGTAAAATAGCTTGGTCTAAACATATCTCAAGTCTAGTTTTTCGCCATTTTCTGGCAGTGTTTTTCACATTTTCTGTTCAACTTTTTTCCTTTTTAATTTGATTAGTGTGATTCAATGATTCATTGCTTAGGATGGTGATAGAGTTGTCGGCTACACAATTAGCTGACAATTATAATCTCAGTATCTCGCAGATCACAGCTGACAAGCACTGCCGTAACATCAATGAAGATGGACATCAATAAAGAAAATGTTATTCATATCCCATGGTATGGGGCATCTGTGTTCAAAATTTCACAGTTTGTTTAAACCGATTATTGTCTACTATTGTTGATTATGACTGTCTAGGACGGGTGAGAGTGTATGGACGGCACGGCATGAGAGACTACCAGCATCACATTTTATAGCTACACAAAAAAGAACTCCGTGGACTAGCGGCTCGAACAAACAATGAAATTTGGAACATAAACGCCCTTTACCGTGGAATATCTTTGTATGCTATTTCCCTCTACGGCTCAACAGAACTCATAAATTCATCTACAGTATGAACACAAAATAGGTACCTTGGTGAGACTCATGTTGTGGTTGCGCAGAGCATCTAGTGCCAGCTCCATGTCTTCCTGGGACCAGCTCTTGTTCATGCCAGGACCACCTCCTCCACCCCCACCCCCGCAATTCTTGCCACACACGCTGCTGCCGCAGTCAGACTGACTCCCGTTCATGTCCACTGAAGCACAATAAATTTAGCCACTGTTTATCCATCTTAGTACAAGGAACTGAGTGACAGGAAGAATAATGGAAAAATACTAAACATGCAGAACGTATTAAAAGTGAAAAGATAGGGAATAATGAGCAAAAACATGAAATAGTAAAATCATTAGCTGGCGACTCCAGTTTGCGTATTTCAAAATTGAATCACAGATGGAAAATATTTGATGGCTTGTATTTTGAATAGAATAAAAACTTGAAAACTATTTACAATCACTGAATGAATTCGAGAAAAGTAATAAAGCAATATACTATAATAGCAGAGCATATATTATAATGTAGTTTAACTCTATATCACGGAGTTCTAGCATTGTTAAAAAGCAATATTACAGCAAAACTAACAGTGATAAACCGAGCTAGGATGAAAGTCATATATTCTTCATCAATATACTCTAAATAGCAGAGCATATAATATAGTATAACTCTATATCAAGGAGTTCTAACCAATAATCTATATAATAATAACTAGTTAGTATATATAGATCGTTGGTTCTAACATGGTTGAAAAAAGCAATATCTCAGCAAAACTAACGGTAATAAACCGAGCAAGGATAAAAGTCATATTTTGATCAACAATATACTCTTAATAGTAGACCATATGACATAGCCTAGTATAACTCTCCATCATCAAGAGCTGGCATAGTTTAAAGAACAATATTTCACCGAAGCGTGATCATCATTGTTAAACCGAGCTAGAATAAAAGTCATATATCATTACAATAGATGGAAATATTTGAAGTTACCGGCACCACGTTTTTATTGTAAAGATAAGTTCACTTCCGAATTTCGGTAACAAAAACTAGTTGAAATGTCATTATTTCAATGAATATTGTTGAATATAACGAAATAGAAATAGTTCTCAAAACTTCATCTAGTTGACAGTAATAAATTAACTTCAATTGAAAAGCGTCAAGAAAAAAACGACAATATGAACTAATAAATTCATCTTGCATTTTTTTATAATCAGAAAAATGTGGCATGTCACTAAGGTTAAAATTCTGATGAATGCTAAACTCAACTTGAATCTAGAAACTAAGTAAGGATACTGAACTTGACTTATACCTGGACTGACTGAGTAAATAAATTTAAATTATAATTGTTACATATTGCTCCCACGATAAATATAATAAAAAATACATTAAGACTTCTTTCAATATAAGAGATGGATAATCATGGAGTTTCCAATCGAACATATGTAACACTCAAATCTAGTTTAAATATGAATAGAAAAATTATTAAAAGTATACTTACATTCACTGGAATGGCCGGGTGGAATTAGACCTAACAACTCAGGCGTGATCATCATTGTGTGCATTGAATGTTCATGTTCATCATCACCCTAAAATCCAATTAATTATAACATTATAAGTTAGCACACTTGTCATAACGCGACTTAATCCCAAAACCCAACAAAAGACATTACAGAACAAATAATAATCTACCCGAATTCAAAAAAATAATAAAATAAAAGTGATGTCTGAACATAATCATATTTATATATAATAGAAATAATTAATAATAATAATTTTCCAAATTGGGAAGTTGATAACTATTTAATTCAGCAATAATTGTTGAATACTACAGAAAACAAGGCATATTTGCCAATATGAATTATCAAGCTTAAATGGTTGAATAAGAGAAATCCCAAGATGAATGAAGGTTATATCTCTCTTGTTAATTTTTTACTGTTTCAGAACATTAATATAACTGATCATTACTATATAACTATACCACTACATTACTATAGGTCATCATTACCAACAATCAGACATCATCAACTCGTTAAATAGATTAAAATCAACAATAGCATATTCTAATTAATTACAAAAATACATGTTTCAAGCTGATAGAAAACTCACAGGTCTGAAACGTGCTCACAAAGATTATTTACTATTCATCATCAAATAAAAACTATTATTAATAACTAGAACAATCGATCTTATTCCCAAATTTGTCATTTTCTAAAAACTGGGACTTTCATCAACAAAACTGAGTATCATCAACAAAATTAAGTAAATTTAAAAGAAATAAAAATGTCGAAGAATCTTCATTGAGAAAACAGAAAATGATAAGAGAAAAATTATTAAAATCAATAATAGAAATAAGGTATTTTGGTTGGACTTACCCTCTCAGACATGTGGCTGTCAATATCGAGTGTTTCGCCCTGTTCCATAGCTCGCAATGTTTCAAATTTGACCTTCACCTCCTTGCCATCCTCACTCCTCATTGTTTGAACACCCTCTGACAAATCCAAACATTGAATAAATTAAAAAAAGAATTGTTGATCAACAATAACTGCACCACAGATCAGAGTTGAATGCAGAAATAAAAATTCAAAACAACTAAAAAACACAGAAATACATGACAGTTTTACATATTACAAAGCATAGTGGTATGTTTCGGTATGATGGTAGTCAACAAGTATGATACATTTATGATTCAGTAACAAAAAATGCATTGGGAACCGATTCATTTATCATATTTTTAGATCAATTAATTAAATAAATAAAAAACTAGTAAGAACACTTTGTTAAATTTTAGATTACTTCTTTATAGTTCTCAATCCAACTCATGGAAAGAGAAAATTTGATGCAGCTTATAAATAATGTCGTTTCTTCAACACTAACACTGCAGTCCACTTATTCAAATTTTAAATGTGTATTCCCTCACTCTATCACTAAAACCACTGCTGTAGAACTACTGTATTTTATTATTCATTGTCATTGACATTATTTGTTATTTTTATAACTCTAAAAATAAGTACCTAATGAGATTATTAGTCTGTTCAATATTCTACAGTTAATTACCGTATTCAAAATTATCTACTAAAGAACAGATCGATAAAAAAATTTAATCTTTTCACCAAACAATTTTTCAATAGGATATTAATAAAAATACAACAAAAGGTATGTATCGAGAGGAATTCTACAGAACATGAAAATAAGTATACTACATCTTCTCGTATTATACGCGAACTTATATGCTTATTATAAAGCTCTTATATGAGCAAACAACTAAAAGTTTAAAACACGCAGAGGCAAAATTCAACTCTTATGGCCTGTGGATGTAATAGCCTACTTTATTGTATGCACATGTGTGTATCTACTGAGTGTAGTGTATGAAATGTATTATTCGAATCTATGAGAACTAAAAACTTATATACTTCAATAAGAACTTACCTCAATAAAAACTATACTTTGAAAACTAATATACTTTATACTAAAAACTAAAATACTTTATTGTATGAACGTGTATCTTCTGAGTGTAGTGAATGAAATTTATCAATCAAATCCAGGACAACTAAAAACCGTTGCCACTGCATTAATCAGAATATCAAATTTAGATCATAAATACTCACATTGAAGACAAGGATATTATATAGTTAAGTAATACTTTAATACTGGAGTACTCCTTAAATTATTACTTTTATTATTATTAGTAGGCTACTTTCAATTATTGTACCAATGAAGTATATTCATAAAAAAATTAATTAATCCAACTAGAATTACAAAAATATTAGTAAATTCTGACTCAATAACTTTTTTCAACACGATATCTTCAACGAGATTTTTAACATAACACAAACTTCGACCGCACTAGAAAAAATAAGGATAAAAAATATAACTATTATGAGGAAAGAGTGAAAAAGTGTGCTCACCAATGAAATCCTTACCAGCTGGCGGGGTGGATGTCTGCAGTTCGATGCTGGAGACGAGAGTGGCTGTGGGTCCGGCGGGCTGTGTTTCGGGCATGTCTACGTCTGTCGATCTGGCTGCGTCAAGAACAACCTGCACACACAAACAAACATAATGCTCATATGAATCATAATTTATTTATAATATAAAAGAATTATTCAATAATTAAGTAAATTATCGATGTACATAATTTGCATCCACTTCCAATGTTTCCAAAGTTTAGTTTTAGAGCCTTTCAATTTGATTCTCCATTTTGTTGTATCTAAGCTCGTTTATAATTAAAAATGTTCAAGAATCATCTTTTGTAGAAGCATTGAAATGGAATGGCACAAATCGGTCAGTGAATAGAAAATAAACTCATAAATGAGAAAATAATAAATAATTCTTATATACGGTACTAAAAAAAAGCTAAAGCCAGTCACTATAAACTGTATACTGAACCAAATAGTTCCAAACTGTTTGTCCCAAAACAAAGGCTAGTAACCCTTTATGTGCGATGTTATTGTTATGTTAATTTGGTCAAGAATGTAAGATATGTGAATTTAATTGCGGTGATATTTTGAGACGTTTCACAGATAAAAGTCTAGACGGAACTCAAAGGAATACTGCTTTGTGTTCATTGCTAGATGAATAAAAAGCTTAATAAAGCTATATTGAGATATAAATTCAACATTATTGAATTATAATCATTGGAGAATATAAATATTAGAAACAATAAAGTAAAGATTATGAGGGAAAGATCGATTTAGAATATTATTACCAATCATTCACTGATTGCCTTCCACTTCGATAGTTATAGATTATGAATATACCTGAGTGGTAGTGGAGTGCGTGGACATGATGGGCGCAGGACTGGTCATCATGATGCGCGAGTGCTGGTCCCCGTTGGCCGGGTGCAGCTGCTGCAGGTGGGAAGAGCCTCCGCCACTCCTGCCCTCCAGCATCACCAGTGACTTGTCGTCGGCTGTCGACGTCCCCACTGTGATGCAGTCCGGCTGTTGGCCGTCGTCTCCACCGGCACCGCTCTGAAAACCACAGTCATTCATTATACAGTCAAACCTATTCAGTAACAAACTTTACAAAAACCCTTGAGCCCTTTTCATCACTCAGAAACATAACAATCATCTCAACATAGGAATAATTGGACCAAAGCGTTCTTAGTAGTACCTGATAAATCGGAATTTAAATCAACACTATCAAGTACTTTAATGATTTGGTATAATTTTTGTAAATTTGGATATACTTTAATGATTTGGTGTAATTTTTGTAAATTGGAATAAACTTTAATGATTTGGTTCAATTTTTGTAAATTGTAATATACTCGATTGAGTTGGTGTAATTTTTGTAAATTGGAATAGCCTATACTTTAATGATTTTGTGTAAGTTTTGTAGATTGGAATAAATACATTTTTAATCTGAACTTAGTTTAAGTTTCGGAAATGGTTGTTAAGAGTAGTATGATTGTAAACGTAGTGGGATACGGAATTATCATGAGAGTAGTCAAAGGTACTATTATAGTGAGATTCACGTTATCATGTCAGCTCTTGAACATTGGTGATGCTATCCTTGTCTCTCATTAGACAACACAGATAGCTCTATCCTTTTTTATCCCCCCAATGTTGCCAAATCGGTTTATGACTATGAATGAAAATAATGAGCTACCAAAATATTTTATCTCAATTATTAAAGTTTATTACAATTTGAGCACCTACATATTGATATCGTGAAAATACTCCATAATTGAAAATCTTTCATTATATTGGAATTACACTTTATTAATCAACTTCCTAGACATAAGTTTCGTGTTGAAACCAACCCAGTACAGGAGAATGTGTATTGATTTTCAATACGAGATTGCAGTCCTGTAAGTTGATTATAGTAGAGTGGAATTAACAATAAGTCCTTTTTTTTTAATTAAAACAGAATATTTAGAAGCAAATGCCACATAAAGCATTGTATCCTAGTGATCAGCTGGAGATACCATAACTTAACAGAGCTTGGATTGTGTTAGAATGGAAACATCTAAAATAGACGTACAGAATTGATTTATCGCCTTTATTTAGGGCGGAATTAGGACTCCAGGTCCTCTCTGCCACACAACCCTAAAAATGAATAAGAATAGAATCAGAGAATAACACTGTTCTCTGGAATAATAATAATAATAATAATAATAGAATAACAATGTTCTCACATTCTGATAACATGTTCTCACATCTCGTTTGATTTTCAAAATAATTTGAACTGATTTTTTTATTTTTAAATCGTTTGTACAGTATTAAACAATAATAAAGAAAGCCTGGAAATCACAAAACCTGACCTATAGAGTTCCTGTAGAGATTAAATGAAAACAGAGTGCGGTAAAATCACATTAGGAGTAAAGACTACATGAGAATCGCATCAAGAGTACAGACTTATGTGACGAACACGCGCATTTCATGAGCTGATCCTATGCTTATCATATCTGAACATCAGCTGATGTAATGCGAAATGGGCGTATTCGTGGCGCATAAGTATATACGCACTTCAACATGCTACTGACAAGACTAGTAGTAATAGAATCAGTTTATTGCATTTCTAAAAACTGCTATTAAAACTACTTGATTCCAAGCATGATTGATTTACAATAATGATAATGTAAAGGTGCGTACAGATATACGCGCCGCTAACATGAGCAATTCACTTTTAATCAGCTGACTATATCTGTATTTTTACATAAATGGTAAGATACAGATATAAAAAGCTTGGCATCAGCTGATTAAAAGTGAATTGCTCATGTTCGCGGCGCGTAAATCTGTACGCACCTCAAGACTACGAAGAAATTGAAAACACGATATCATAGAAAATTTAATCATCATACAACAGCAAAAGAAGATGTCTATTTATTTATTCATAGACCATAGATACAATCCAGGTCTCATGGATTAGGTTGTTTATGGTTCAAATTTTAATGTTAACTCAAGCCTATAATCCTAGTAGTTCTTTTTCGTGAAGCTATGTGATGCTTGTAGTCTTTCATACTGTGCAGTTCTTACACTCTCATCCGGCTAATACAGAAATAAAAGACAGTAGTCGACAGTAATAGGCTTGAGTTAACACAAAATTGGCGTGAAATTTGGAACATAAACGACCAATGCCATTGGATATCTTCTCATGCTAACTTTTCCCTATGACTAAGGTAACTTTATAATTAATTATACTGTGCGTGCAGGAGAGGACGCAAATCACTGTATTGGAATGAAAGGATGTGAGGTTACCTGTGATCTGTTGGTGTCCTGGTTGTGGTTGTGATGATGGTGGTGACTCATCATCTGGCGACTCTCGCGGTAGATCTGTCGCCGCGCCTCGTATCTCCTCTGCTTGTGGCCGCCACTCGAGTGATCGCTGTGGCTGTTGCCGTGTCTGAAAGTGTACACAATTCAAATGTTAACAAAATCGATATACCGTTATACTCGATAGACATCACAAACAACACATCGATGGCAGTAAAATTCAATTAACTCGAAGGTCAAAGATCAATACCACACCAATATTCATGTATCCATGCATCAAAAATGGAAACAATGCAACAGGCATTCACTCAAAATTGATTTATACCAGAATTAATGAAAACTTCAGAGCTTATTTCAGGTAAATTTTTTGATAAACATATAATTTTGAGTCCAAAATAACTAACGAGTAGCATTTGAAATCCCTCTTACTGATAAGCGTTTCAAACACTAAACATAAAACAATAATGGTTGAAGACACCAAATTACACGAATTTTTGAAAATTTAACATTTTCACTCAAATACCACGATAAAAATAATGTTTTAACCAACTTACTAAAGCCCAATATTTCGGAGCCTAACAATCGATATTATTGATATTTCGATGTGTTTTCTATAGAGTGGCGCAAAGAAAGCATTCTATGATTTGGACAGTGATCCCCCACTATGCCGTAGCATAGAGTATGTAACAGTAGGCTATTCCAGAAAGACTTCAAAGATGAATTCATGAAAACGGAAAACAATTTGAACTTGAAAAATAAGTGTAAATAAAAATCATTAAGATAACAATAGTATTAAATAAATCTACGCTTGTTTTAACCAACTGTCCAGTGACTTTTGCGCCGTCCTGTATGGTAAAATTTCAAGGATATCGATAAATCGGTCTTTTGTAAATAATAGCAGGCAGCATATTGATTACAGAAAAGTATTGGTAGAGAAATAGCGAGATATCGATACAAAAATATCGATATACCAGAGGTCAAAAATCTTTATCCAATAAATCGATATTTACCTGTGAGCGCTGCGCAGCTTGGCAGTGAAGCGACGCGTGTGCGGAGTCTCTGGAGGCAGCGGAGTCACCTCGGCGCAAACCGCGTCACCACCTCCACTGCTACCGCCTCCACCACCGCTACTGCCCCCGCCCTCACCATCGGGTACCTCGCAAAGGCCTTTGATCTTCAGCTGGTCGGCTGTTTTCAACAGTGACTGTGCAAACAACAATAAATCATCACTTTCAAACCACGGGAAATTTTCTACTATTGAGCATACGGATCTGTAAGATTTTATATAGAAAAAATAATATATGTCAGAAACAAACTAACTATTTTTTTAATGTTTCATGTCATGAAACAATCACTAACTTGGAAAACACTTCAAGAACTTCAAGAGATTTCTTAGCAAATCAGGCATTGTTTACCTAACAAAACAATATTTCTAAAGAAATAGAAGAACTTCATTGCAAGAAAAAAATAGTTACCTGGCTGATCGAAATCGGAATTAACAAAAGTGAGGATTCAGTAGAGCTTTAAATAGATCAGAAATCATATTCATTCTCGAGACTTCATTTACTTTTTTCATATGGATAATATGTAGTCATATCCAACCTTGATATTAATATCGTTGACTCAATCTCTTTTCCAATTTCTATTCCATTCATGTCAGATCTATGTATAAACAATGTGAACTAATTACATACCTGCAGTTCAGCCTGTGAGACGTCAATCTCTCCACGATAGACAAATTCTATAATGAATTTAAGATCGCTGAAGCAAACATCTTGGGGCATTATAATGGTCGGATGCTTGCATGGATTCTCCATCAGAAGCTTTTGGAAGTAAGACGAACATGCCGATAGGACAACCTATAAGCAAACAAAAGAAAACAACTCAAGTAAGAAATTTACTTTTTTTGGTAAACAAATATTCTATTTTAAAGATAATCCTTATTAAATAGCTACATTAAATTGAGATATTTTATTGTCACATACAAATATTTTACAATTTGTATCGGCCGTCAAAATATTACAAAATAAACAACAAACTTCAATAAGAGACAACACATTACAATGCAACATCAACAATTACAAACAATCCACGTCACAATCACAATTAAATATTCAGTCACATTATAAAAACACTCTTTTATTAAAAGCGTCTTAATTCTCTATTTAAATTCATTGTCAGTCAATTAAAAATGTAGCTCACTCTCTGAGAGCAGTAGGATATTTATTCCTAACATATTTGATTATTTATTGCGAGTCGAGAATATGTAGGTTTGACTTACAAAATCATAAAATTGAATATGAAAATAATTTACAAGACAAGATCATGATCCCAATCTAATGAACAAAGTTCACAGTGAGTCAGAGGAGGTATAATACAAATTATTCTAATAGCTCTTTTTTAAACAAATAGGGATTGAGAATAATTCGCCCATAATATAGTATCATAAAGTAGATGACAGTTAAAATATACATTTTATAATATTTTCATTTATACTATTTCCTTCAACTTCCTTATCATGAAAATACCTCTGGTAACTTTTGAAATTGTAGCTATTCCATTTCAAATAACTCTAGATAAATAGGCCTACACCTAAAAATGTTATTGAGTGCACTGCAATCATTTTACAATATGATACAGAAAGGTTTTGTGTCTTATCTTGATTAAGAGATAGGTTGTTGGCATTACACCAATCATACATTAGTTCCAACTTGGCTTCACACAAGTTGAGATCAGTGTTCATATTCAAACATACGTCGTCTGTATGCATATAACATGTGGTATCTCGCCCTCTATATCAACTGCTGAGTCATTCATGTAAATTATTAAGAGAAAGGCCCCAGAATTGATCCTTAGAACTAAATATCACATTTATCGTAAACTATGAATAAACTGATTACAGATGTTTGATAAGTTTGGATATTTAATGTAGTTTACAAAAAACTAAGATTATATTGAAATTAAGAAACTCAAATTCTACTCTTAAAATAAACTTTCAGTTCTATTTTACGATTGTAATATAACTTCATCTCATAACTTGAACCCAGTAACTATAATGATGACTGATAGAGTATTGTGAATGGAAGAAAACCTAGTTTCAAAAAGATAACTTAAAACAAAGAGTAATTATTACTTTAGAAATGAAGTCTGCTGACATCCTAAAGAGAAGGATAGAGAATTGGAAAATGTGCTCCAGGGCTTGATAATGATGATGAAAAATGAGAGACTATGAAAAAAATAATATGAAGAACGAACAAGATGATGAAGCAGACGTAAAAGAAAAGACAAGCTGAGCAACTAAGATGATGATGGAAGGCGAAAGAGATGGCCATAAAAACGATGATGAAGAAAATAATCAAAATGGAAGAGCGTAGTGAATAATTTCCTTCGAATAAACTACAGTATTTCAAATTCACAATGTAACAGAATTTACAATGTTATTATGCATGGGAGAAAACCCTTCACAAATAATCATCATTTAGATACTTGGTCGCCAGAAGAAGAAAATGTTCTACGGAAAAAAAACTCAGCGACCTCAGTTTCTACTCAAGAGCTTCTTCTTCTTCTTCTTCTTCTTCTTCTTCTTCTTCTTCTTCTTCTTCTTCTTCTTCTTCTTCTTCTTCTTCTTCTTCTTCTTCTTCTTCTTCTTCTTCTTCTTCTTCTTCTTCTTCTTCTTCTTCTTCTTCTTCTTCTCATCCTTCCTTCTTGAAATATCACATCCTCTATTCTCCAACCCATCTTGAAGAAAAAGTAGTTTCCCTTCCTTTTGTCGTCGTTTCTCCTCTTCTGTCTCACTTCCCCTTCCCTTCATCCACATTTCCTGTTCTTACCATAATCTCCTCTTTTTCTTTCTCATTGTTTTTTCCTCTCATTCATCATTATAGTTTACCGCTTGTTTTCCTCCAGCTAGCAGAAGTTTCCTGTCTTTCTTTATGCGCTCGCTTTCTCTCTGTTCTCCTCTCACTCGTTTCAAATCTCTTTTTCACTCCCTCTTCCTCTCAATTCTCTCACACACAAACACACACACACTCTCTAATCTTTTTCCTCTGAAACGCAATCATCTTTTTTCGTCTCTCGCTCGTTCTTCGTCTCCTTTCATTCCATCATCTTGTCTAACCTATCTCATCTTTTTTCTTTTCAAACTCCCCTCTTTTTTCTCCCCTCGCTCTTTATTGATCCTCTTTTCAAGCCACCTTCCTATCTGCTATCTGTCCTCGTTTTTTCATCCAAAACTCTTCTCATTTTCTCTCTCTCGCTCATTCTCGTTCAACTTATCTCTACATCTTCCTCTCTCTTCCCCTCATTTTTTATTTTCAAACTCTGTTATATTCCAAAGCTCTTTCATGTTCTTTTCTTTACATCTTCCTCTACCATCCTCTTCTTTCTATCGATTTTCTCTCTCTTTCCTTCTCAGTATTATTTTTCTACTTCAACAGCGTCCCGATTTCTCTTCTGAACAAGACCTCAAAACAAATCTAGTAAAATTGAGCTGGGAACTGCAGGTTTTCAATTGAGAATACAATCACTATTTTTTCTACTCATCAACAATATTAGTTATTACAGGCTAGATTTGGTAAAATAAAAATTGGAAAATAATCATGATTTTCAAGATTAATAAAGAAAACCACAGGCTACTGACAGAAAAGATTCAATTTGATGAATTTACTTGGCCAAATTCACAATAGTCAACTTTTGGTTATCATTATTGCATTGTTCTGAAATCGCTGTGGCAGTGAAACAGAATCAACAAAAGTAACCCCAGATCTATGTCACATTCAACTGATATGAAACCCATACTTCGCAATGCAAAGAGCAGTTACAAGTACATCTTTTTACAGGTTTTATTCATTGAACTGTGGTAGGCTACTAATACTAAAAGCATACAATTACTGAGAAATAAAGGAACTTTAGAACGGATTACAATTATTACAAAATAATAGTAGTAATACACATATTTTCATATTTATAATAGATACCCATATTCCTGATAGCCCGGCTAATTCAGTTAGTTGGCCCCCTTTTCAATCAATAATAATTAGTCTGAGTTTTTGGGATTCTAATGTAGTAAAGAACATGAAGAATGTTTGTATTGAGACTTACAGATTTTTATGATGATTATTGAATTATAGTCATAATACTAAACTATAGTCGAGGTCTGTAGAACTATGCAGTGGTAAAGTCAGAAATTTTATTATTGAAACTTCTCAGATTTACAGATTTCTAATCTAATATTCAGATCAGATTGATCTAATTAATATTCCACAAACTAAACATAAGTCCAAGTTTGTGGTACCATAGAGAAAAGATAGCTAAGAAGATATCCCATGGTAAGGCGTTCATGTTACAAATTTCTTCACTATTCTCACACCAATAGTCCTAGTAGTTTTTTGTCATGAAGCTATGAGACGCTGGTAGTCTCTCTCTCTCACACTGTGAGGTTCTTACATTTTCACCCGGCCAATACAGTAATGATGGACTGTAATCGGATTCACTTGACAAAAAATCGGCTTGAAAGTTGGAACATAAACGACCTATACCATGGGATATCTTATTATGCTATCTTTTCTCTATGGTGGTAGGCCTTCTTTCAAGTTTGTGAATGAAATATTTGAAAAATGTTAGTATTGAGAGTTATGATGGGTTGATTGGATTTACCATGGGATATCTTATTATGCTATCTTTTCACTATGGTGGTACTTTAATACAAGATTTGAAAAAGGTTAGTAATGAGAGTTATTGTGGATTGGTTTGATTTACCATGGGATATCTTCTAATGCTAATTTATCTCTATGGTGATATTCTATTATAGTGAATAGGCCTACGGTACAAGATTCATAAACATGTTAGTATTGATAGTTATTGTGGATTGGTGGGATTTACCATGGGATATGTTATTATTCATTTATTTATATATACATTGATATTTACAATATAATTCTCAACTATGAAAAGCAGGCTTGAAGCCCAAAACTGTTCCTTTCCCAAATTTAGATAGAAATTGTTCAAAAATAGGTTATATTTATCACTTTATAATTGTCCAATTCTAAGTCCAAAATATATTATATAAACTAGGAATTTAGAATTTTGATAAGTTGAAAACCAAATTAAATAGCAATATATCACTAAACCATTACTGATAACTTGAAAATACTGTAATAATATGAAAATATTGAAAATTTTAATTATGCTATCTGTCTTATCTCTGTGGTGGTACTCTAGTGTAGTGAATGCAAGATAGTATTTACCTTGTGAGCTTTGAGGGACTCCTCGTTACAGGCGAGAGTGACGTCGACGAAAGCCTCGGTTCGCAGCAGATGATGGAAGACCGAGGTCATGTTCGACTGGTAGTTGTTCCAGCGCAAGCAATAGTGCTGGCCCGCCATCTCCGACAGCCAGTCCTCCTCTCTCCTAAAACACCCAAACAAATCTCATTCATAAATAAATTGGATACATTGGAAATATTATACTGAACCACACAAACAAATGCATTCAAATATTTATTATTTATTTAATCATTCAGAATTACACAACTTACAGAAAAGTACCACAGGCTTATAAGCCCAAAACGGTTCCAATTCTAATTTATACAACAGTCCAAGCAATATTATAAAATGTATTGCAAAACTACGAGATGCGGTAGAGTTGGAAGATCCAAACATTAAAGGCATAATTTTTTGTGAATAAATGTTTAAAACTGATGTTTTGAATTTCTCTCCTAAAACACCCAATCTATTTACTTCCAGAAATAGGGATTCTAATACTGAACTACACTAACAAATGCTTAAAAATATTATAAAATGTATTGCAAAACTACGAGATGTGTTAGAGTTGAAAGATCCAAACATTTAGATAGTTTAGGTTCTAAAAGTTTGTGGTCTATATGTGTGCTCTTTTTTTCTCTTCTGCACACGAAACATTAATTACCATCGGAGAAATCTAGAAATGTAATACATTGTAACAAACACCCAAACAAAGCAATTAATCAATTTACATCAATGAATAGGAAATGATACACTAAATCACATTCAAATATTCTAAAGTACATTGCAAAACAACGAAATGCGGTAGAGTTGAAGATCCAAACATAGGGCATAGATAGTTTGGGTTTACAAATGTTTGTGTTCTATATGAGTGCTATTCTGCACACAAAATATTAAAGAAATGTAATCTTAGGGTTCAGATCCTAGAATTTGAATAAAAAATTAATCTATTTAGGCTGCAAAAATCCCTCAAATGTATTTAAATACATTCAAAAACAATATTCCCATTAATATTATCAATGAATATCAATTTGGACTAGAAGGAATAGAAGTGATGAATAATAAAAAATAATATTTTGGATGATTTTTTTTAATTGTGTTATAGGTTTAGTTTTATAATTAAATGAATACGGTATCCAACGTGTTGCATGTTTCTCAAATAATACAAATCCGTTCAATTTCAAATTAAATTGTTAATTACCATCTTTCTTTCTTTCTTTAGAAGCATCATAGAGGATGTACGAATCCATAAACATAAGAAACCTGATATTGAACTGTAAGTTGTGTTTTGATGTCATGGTCATATACGCTCACAGGTAGACTCAAAAGTAAGTTTGAGGAGATAACTCAACAAGCTTATGTTGGTTGGGATGGTTGCTAGAATTCAATAAAAATAATTTAAATCTCAACAATTTTCAATTTCATAACATTATAATTTCATCAAAATTATGACAGATTTTCTGTTGAAAATCTAACCAACTACTTCCCATTTGCTTTTAATGGATACAGTAACTGGGAGAATGATCTTTCCTACTTTAAAGAAGCAATATTAGTATCAGTGTATACCTTGCGAGTTATACAATAATTGTTGCTAGCTGTATGATTAGTTAATGATTAGTAGTTATGATTGTTTGATTAGTTGTGATTTTTATTAGTTATGATTTGTATGATTAGTTAATGAATATGACTGTCACTAGTTATTGGTAACTACTTGAAACATATTTTCAATATGTGGTATATGAGGTATTGACAATAATAGTACCTAGGTGAATATTCAACTGTAAAACTAAACGTTGTTGAGCATTAGATACAACTGGTTCAGCATATGAAGAATAAAATGTTGATGTTTATAACAATCACGATTTGCTTCCTCATGCTGTTATATTATTATTTGGCGATTACCCTTGATCCGAGCATATGAGACCTCAACCTCGCCTAACTTTTAATGGTTCAGAAGTTGCAAAAGCTATCTCTAATATCACTAATTAGCCTGGTCTTGGTTTTCAAGTTTAGAAGGTTCATGGATCCTTTCACCTATGCAATGCAATTGCACTATCCATTACTATTGATATAATTTCTATTGTGAATACATTTTCCTCCTATCATTCTTCAACGACAATAGAGCTCTAAAATGATAAATATAAATGAAGAAGAAAAGTTCACGGGAAGTTAAAACAATAATATTCCTTCTAAATGTATAACAAGTGTTTTGGAGAGTAAGTTTATGCAAAAAATAGTATGATTGAATCGTTTTAAAAAACTTGACGAAAAGCAATATTCTGTACCTGAATTCATCATGATCTAACACTGTGATTCAGCTTCATTAATACAACATCAATGAATATATTCATTAATAGTATTCTTTATTAGTGGTAAGTGATTGAGAATGATGTTCAATCACACAGATTGTAAGTATATCAATAATTCAATTAACTGGGGCAACATAACTTCAATGAACCAATTCAATAAAAACGATCAATTCTACAAATTTAAATGTCAAATATGAAACATTTACTTGAGTCAATCTGTCATGAACTCTTATAATTTAAAGGTCCAGTTTCATATATAAACTGTAGTAATTGGTTTACCTATAGTTTAGGTAATAGAGTATTAGATGCACTACTCTTCTAGCTTCTAGGTACCTGGGTACCCACTCTTCAATCTGTACCTGTGTCAATCTGTCATGAACTCTTATAATAATAGGTTCACTTTCATATGAACTATGTAGTAATTGGTTTACCTATAGTTTAGGTAATAGAGTATTAGATGCACTACTCTTCTAGGTACCTGGGTACCCACTCTTCAATCTGTCAATCTGTACCTGTGTCAATCTGTCATGAACTTATATAATTATAGGTTCACTTTCATATATATAAACTATGTAGTAATTGGTTTACCTATAGTTTAGGTAATAGAGTATTAGATGCACTACTCTTCTAACTTCTAAGTACCTGGGTACCCACTCTTCAATCTGTCAATCTGTACCTGTGTCAATCTGTCATGAACTTATATAATTATAGGTTCACTTTCATATATATAAACTATGTAGTAATTGGTTTACCTATAGTTTAGGTAATAGAGTATTAGATGCACTACTCTTCTAACTTCTAAGTACCTGGGTACCCACTCTTCAATCTGTCAATCTGTACCTGTGTCAATCTGTCATGAACTCTTATAATTATAGGTTCACTTTCATATAACCTATGTAGTAAGTGGTTTACCTATAGTTTGGGTAATAGAGTATTTGATACACTACTATTTTAGGTACTTGGGTACCCACTCTTCTATGTAACAGAGGTATAGGTAACAAACGCAAGGTAAACTGCAGGTATAAACCAAAAATAATAATACAGCATCTTCGCAAAGTTATAGTACAAAAATTGGCAATCTCTTATCATGAATATCCAATCTTCTACACCTTATTAACACTGTCTGTGTTGAAGGTGATGTTGGTTGTGGTAGATATCTACATAAAACTATTCAAATTTGGCACAACCACTTAACTTGTTTGAAAAGCTAGTTTCAGTTGTTACACCATCATTAAGCTTTACCTAAAGCTGCGTTAATGTTAATAACTTAATCCTCATAGATTCTATTAGATTGAACATAACTTATCATACACATGAAACGAGGACCAGTTGATTCTATTAGATTGAACGGAACTTGACAAACACATATTTATGTTTATCATGTGTATGATAAGTTATGTTCAATCTAATAGAATGTATAAGGATTAAGTTATTAACATTTTGTTAATAACTTTAATGTAAACCCAACTTAACAGAGATTTATTGTCATAATACAAAGTATACGGTACAAGTTTTCCACATCTGCACTCACAGTTAAAAATTCTATAATAAGATGTTTTTTTACATCACAATAACTACCTACAACACAATAACATCCTACAACATATATCTATACAACATCCAACAACACAATAACTACCTACTTCACTAATTTAATGATAACTGATATTTATTAATTTGATTATAAACTCAGTTCAATATAAATTGATATTTTGTAGAAACTGAAACTAGTGTCTCAAAAATGTTTAAATAATAAATAAGTGGTATTGGTTTAATTCACTTGTAAACAAGTGGTGCAAAAAATAAATCAATAAACTGATGACAAGGTTTGACATATTTGCTAATTTCTTATGAGATTTGTGAACTACAGTTAATAGAATAATATGTTCCACAAATAACTCAAAAGTGGTTAACAAAAATCAATAACTGATATCAAGATTTGACATATTTACCAAACTACAGAATTTTCGAATCATTATCACCTGAAACTTACTATTACACCTTGGTCTTGTTAACCAAAGATAAACAAAGAATGATAGTACGGAGTATACAAAAGTGAACCACAAGAAAAATCAATAAACTGATAGAACAAGATTTTCATGTACAATATTAACTTTACCAATCTTGTATTCTTATTATTAATCATTTACACCTATTCAGCCTTGTGAACAGATGACATGATCAACAGATAATACAAAAGTGGAGCACAGATAAATCAATAAGCTGGTAGCAAAATATGACTTATTTACCGATCTCTTATGAATCGTTTACTCCTCATCAAGACAGGTGATCGACAGAAAACATGTAGATGACACACTGAACCGACCACAGAACAGGCACGACAATAGATGCAGCACTACAGGGACAGGGTCTAGGCACCCGGCGGGCACTGTTTGCAAACAGAAACGTCAGACCAAAGAGACGAGAGCTAACTGAGAAGAGAGCGCGAGCGCCTACACTCTCCGAGAACAACAACTACAGAAGGAAAGCGTCGAGAAAAAGATGAACAGATACTTTCCGCCTTGCTTTCGACTTCTCCCTCTCACTCGCTCTCCCAGGCTCACTATACACTCCATTCTCCATCCAATTTAGCAGCTCTCTGCTTTCTCTTCTCCATTCACCGTCATACTTTCTCTTTTCTCTCTCCTTTCTCCATAAAAATCATTTCACTTCTTTTCCTCTTCACAAAGCCTTTCTACTACATACTTTTCTATAACACAGTCATCAAGATATCATCAAGGAGGTGTGGGGGTTGGGGGAACACCTCTCACTCATCCGCCTTCTCTTTGGTCTCGCAGATTTTTTCCTTTCGTTTCAAATTCTCAACACAACTGAAGAAAATTGCTGGAAATTGAGCGAGAGTTTCATTCTATCGACGAAAATTTCCCTCCAAGGTTCGTCAAGATTTTACCAATACAATACTCGATCCAAACAATTTTCAACAGTTTCCCATTGAAAAACAAATAGTGAAACTAACAAAACAAAAGCAATTGATGGAACTATCAATCAAAAAATTGTATAGGAATTAAAATTCAAGATAATATTTTTAAAAACAATAGGTTTTTTTACGAATCATTTCTATCACATTATAACTGTATTATTGTTTTGGAACCATGAAAAATTGTTGAGCTGTAGTTTTAAAAACTTTATTAATTCTACATTAAAACTGGTTTGCAGTTATAATCTACCAATTGAAGTTTTGCAAAAAACTTGACAATTCAAGTTTTGTTAATCGCATTGCAAATATAATATAATAGGTTTTTAACAAAATTTAATGAGGTCGAATCCTACCAAAACCTTCACTCATTTATATTCCCTATTGAGAGTTTCATGATTGAATCTAGTTAAGGATATCATCTACAATATCAGCCCCGCTAATACTATTCAAATTTTACTATTCAAAGTAACTTAGAAGTTGAAACTTGATTGGAATCACAATCAAAAATGCAATAGAGAAACATTGTAGTACTTGAAATTTCAAACTACTGGGTCAATAAACTGGTGAGAATAATTTCCATGTACCGCTTGTATTGTCTAATGATTCTTATTTTGAAAAGATTCACTTGTCAGTCATATAGAAGAAGTCGTATTCGTAGTTACTGTAGCTGTAGTACTGCATGAAATAAACATAAACTCATCGTGACATTCATAGCTACGGAGGCACCAAATCGGCAACACTGATTGGGTCACGATAAGATCGTGAAATACTTTGAAATTTCAAGGGATTGCAATGTTGAATATTGAATATCTTGATCAACCAAGATGCATGAAATAGTAAAGGTCAATAATGTGTCCTTACACTTATATTTTCAAATTATTCAAGATTCACCCACTGGTAGACTAACATGTAACTCTTTTTAGACTATTACAGTTGAAGAATAGAATAACATAACAAAATGATCAACAATTATCATATGAACAATATACTAAACAAATTGATATAAAAATACAATGTATTGTCATACTGTAGAAAGATTAGTTACTAGACAGTCTACAAACGTTGTTACTGAAGATATTGAATTTTTTATATAGGGCTACCACTTTTATTAAAAAAAACATCAAGGTACACGTTTTATATGTTATTACATGACATGTTTAATTAAGCTATTACCCAATCGACCTACAACTGCACAATAGAAATTGGAAATAAACATGTTGTACTCAGTACTGTAGCTACTTTCTTTATTGTTAATATTTGCATGTTCTCAGATTATTTGATCACACATTAATTGGTATTTCGTTTAATTAATAGACATTGAAATTCAATAATAATTAATAACGATCTCGTTCTTCATGCATGTTTTAATGATATATTTTCAGTTATGTAAAGGAGGAGTGAATGAAAAGTCATGTGGTCTGAGAGAGATGAGAGTAACATTTTAATATGGAATTCATTGTTTTGGCTGTTGAATGTTCATAGTCAACTTGACAAGGTAAATGAACTCAGAAAAGAGTACGGTAGGGCTTATCAGTGAAACTAGAGGAGGAAGAACACTCATTTCAAAGTACCTGTCCATCAACATATTGCATCAACAGCATATTCTTATTATATTATTCTTATATATTGCATATTCTATCTACCTCAAATAAAACACAAAAACATCAAAGGTAGGAAATGTTAGAAATGAGAGTTGTTCTACAATAATAAAATCGATCGATTTCTCAGTTCCAGCTTGTGTCATATAGCAATAGCCAGATGGAAATAAGTTTCTTGTTCTAAATTTGTCATAGCGAATTCAACATTTTCAAAGCTTTTAAGAATATTGTTGATTTTGTTTGGATTTTTGTATTCATACCGGTCCAGTATTTGTAATCATTTCATAATTGTTGACGCCATTTATCCAGTTAACTGGTCATGGATGTAGAAGGAGGAATTGAGGACATGATTTTGGTACAATCATGTAACTATCCTAGAATAGGCTATAAATTCAAGTTGTTTCAAACAATATAGCAAGAATACCAAATGATTAAAGGATTGGCATAGTCACCAAATTTTTGTGGTTACTGTACGAATCTCAACTTTCTTAATTTGCTCAAAATTTAAAATGATACTACACATACTAATAAAAAATGGACTTGAGACACAGAATTTACTCAATAAAAAATATAAATTATCATCATTCGTTCTGCACGAATTTTACAAATTTTCTTGAATTTCATGAATTGTCTTCATGGATTTTCGCAAAGGAAAAACTTCAAACTTCATATAAAAATGTTTACATGACTACTGTATCTACAAAAAGAGCTGTCAAAATCTTGTTATCAATATTGAAATTGAAACTAAATTTCAAAAAGATTCTAAGCAATCCATTCTCATCATAATTACAATTGTTATGATAAATTAGATCAATTCAATATATTGGTAAAATTTTTCTCATGAATTTCAAGTCTCTAGTACGCCTATCACCTAGAAAAGAAACACACAGAACAATTAATCGGGTCAACATCAACTTAGTTTTTTCAAATTAGTATGTAACAAGTTAATTTTTATATTCAGATACAGTAGGCTACGGTATTTATTCAAGCATTTTTTATAATTGTACATAATAAAAAAAAATGAAATTCAGATAGAACTTTCCATTTGCATTGTATTCTCAAACACAAATCCAAGTCCATTTAAAAGAAAATTTGTCAATATTTTTTTCCAAGTTCAAACAAAAAATTTAATAACAGTTACAATAAAATTTAAAATTGTTTTCATAACGGTTGATAAAATTCAATTTTATTGCAAGTTCAAGTTTGACATCCCATTTCAAAAAATTATTCTTCATCATTACCGTACCATACAACAGACCATCCCAAAAATTTAGACTGGCTCTCAAGGGTCACCAAGTGAGGGTAGACTTGGGTAAAAAGGAATGACAAGAGACCATAGAATCGTCTGCTGTTTTATAATAGAAGGGAGAAAAAGGAAGACAGGAGACTTCAAAGCAGTAGACGATGTAAACAGAAAAGAGAACTGGCCCTGGGCCTGACTCCATTACAATATTATGTCAAATTATTCTACACATCTATGTACAGTATTTATTATCGGTTATTATTTGCCATTTTTGTAAAAAATATGGTTGGAGAATGTTGTTTATTTTGATTTTGTGAATATTTGGGGATGGGCGAGGGAGTAAGCATGCACACACACATCATGCAGAGCACTATTCCATCCCAAATCAATCCTCTTCTTCATTTTCTTTGCATGACGTTTTAAAACTTCAACATGGCAGACATGAAAGGAAACAATAATTATTATTCTGCTAGAATGTAGATACTTACTTGGGCTAAGAAGCGTACACAGAACAGAAGGAATAACAGTTTGTACAAAACAGAGTCGATGATAAGCTATTTTGTTGTGAATCCTACTTCTTCATTCCACTAGTTCTCTCGAGTAGACCTTTCACCGTCGTTCATCGTCGATTCCTTGTGCCATTCTCTTGTCTCCTTTGTGCTGGCTTTCTGGTCGCAGCCGGATCGTGGTGTTCCGCTCACAAAACGGAATCTGCTCCCCGGCAGAATGCCATAGCAGCCTGGCAGTGCGTGTTGCTTTCCCTAGTGCCGGACACGCTCACACCAAGGCAAACAGCACTCTGTCTGGCTCTATTGATTGCCACAAGCCCCAATTCAATATGGCCGACTCCGAAACAAGCCGGCCGGCGTCTTGCCGGTTGCGTTGCTATTTCAAATACCATCCACCTATCACTCTATCAGTTCTTCATAAATAATCTGACGCATTTCGATTAATTTTTTGTTAAAATTTTAATTATTATAACGCCGTAACTGTAGATTGCTGTTTTTATAAAATAAAAAACTTGTTTTTTAGCTTGCAAGAATATACCCAACACTTCTAAATTTTGTTTAATTCATTCTAATTTGGTATTTTGATCGATTTTTCATTCCACCTTCCGCTATCATAAAGCCGTACCTGTAGCTTACAGTTATTTATAACAATAAATTACAGTATTTATAACAATGAAGAAGATTCGTTCGTCAACAAAAATATGCAGAAGTTATCTTGGCTGAATAATGTAGTTTTTTTGCAAAAAATTGAGAGAGATTGGATCATGACCTTGCAAATTGTGTCGAATTTTTTTAAGTAGGATGTACATCTAAATTAGTTTTAATAAAAACCCTATCAATCACACTATTCTTAGTGTTATTTTTAGTTAGCAAGAATGTATTTTGGGTTATGCTACATACATAACTTACAATTTGAAAGAACTTATTCCATCTATCCATCTAATTATTTTTTTTCTATAGAATGTCTGATTTATTCAATAATTGTTTCTTTCATCAAACATATTTTTTCAAAAGAATAATATTATTACATTTCATATGGATAATTATTAATAAGACATAGGTACCTATTTTAATACATTATGTTAATGTAGTACCTTTATTTTTGTGACACTTCATAAAATTAATCTCAATAGGTTATCTACTGTATGTGAATTATTAAAGAAGTAGTAAATAATATTTCAATGAGTATCTTGAAGCCGCCTCAACCTCTGATATTGAATCAAGTTTTATTTATTTATTATCTACTTTTAATTGACAGGGCTTCTGAAGAACAGTTTATTACTCAATATAAAATTACTATAATACTCTTAATAGAGTGACTGTATCCAGAGTCAGAGGTAAACGCCTAAAACTTGGGGGTTTTCAGGGGTGAAGCTGCCCTCTAGCATGTCAACAAATTTCAGATTCGAATTCAGAGCTTCAAAATATATACAGTAGCTATCAGAAAACCGTTAAGAAAAATTATTTTGGTGCTCTTTCCTGGTTATCGAATTATTGGTCTGTTTAGTTCCTTGCCTGTTTTTATTTTTTGCAGAGGGTGATGTTCACTTGAGCTCCAAGCTTGTGCGTGGGTTATGTATGGGGATGATGAGAGATGAGTGGACCCAAACGAACCAATAGCCATAGAACTTTGGGTGGGCTTTAAACCACCGGGAAGGGATTTTTAAAGTAATATATTTTGTATATTGTTTTTGTTTTAAAGCATGTTTGTAACATCGTTATCGAATTCAACTTGGAATCGAGTTTCGCAAAAACACGAACACCTGTGTTACCGTACCTGTGTTACCTGTGTTACTCTACTCAGATTAGACATTAGACCAGTGGCGAAGGAGAGCGGAATTTTAATTATTATAACATGCTCTCTTGCTAATTTACTCATAGAAGTAGTAGACTATGCAATTAACAATAGCCTAATTTTCAAATAATTGATTAAACTAATTTATTAGAACAGCAGAATAAACTGCTCCTTCTCCAGCTAATCCAATATAACGTTTTAATTACTCAGGGATATAAAAATAGTCTACCATGTCCGGTACAGTACCAAATTCCAAATTTTAGAGCCTGAATACGGTACTACGAAATATTCAGTTTTTACCATCAGCAGTATCAGAACGTCCAGGACTATAAGTACGCAGTATGAGATAATGAAAATATCAATAATTTTTGGGTGTGGTTGCCAGGGAAAAGTGGGAAGCTAGAGCCCCCTCACCCCCTCTTAAAATAATTATTCAATCCCAGGCATATTGCAAGCTTGGCGCTCGCGCCTCTGGCCTCACCCCGTCGCAGTAAGACGAGGTCAGTTTTCTGCTTCTGCTTCTGCATGGCTGGGGCTGGGGATGCTGTCCGTGTCGCTGCTACATAAATCAATAATCAAGTTTCCAGACTCAACTATTGATCTCATCTCTCAGTCTACACAGCCTCAGCCTCCCTCAACTCCTATAGTTTTATTCACTTCAAACTGTAGGCATAGGTAGGCAATTGTTAGGCCTAGGCCTAATAATTGATTACTTTAAATATGTAGAAAAACTGCAATTTTGCTGAATCAGTTGAGGTCCTTTCAGTCAAGTCAAAATATGGTTTTGAAGGAATTGTAGATCTAATAGAATAATATTCACAGCTGAGTAGAGGCTACTATAGTGAGGTCCATTTTATAATGACAGTATTTGATCAACTTTGGTTTTGCTATCCTTGTCTATCATTCGACAAAAACGGTGGTACTATCCTTTTCTAGGTCCACAACGATGACAATTATGTTTTTTACAGTGTAGAAATATAATTAGTTAATGCAGAGAATCGGCAACGCTATTCTTCTATCTTTATTCACTGCCATTATAACGTGGACCACAGTATAGACATTGTACCTGAGAATACATTGTACTCATACATATTGGTATGAATTGAATCTCACGGTAGTTAACCGCAAGAAAATAGACTTATGGAAATTGGAACAGATGATTACCTTCTCACACTCCCTCCCCACACGCACCATTAGATTGTCAATTCGTCTGGTGTATTATAAAAATGTTGATTAATTATCATTTATAATAAAGTGTGGACAACATTGATAAACTCTTATTTGGTAACGTTGCATTCATCTGTTCCAATTTCCATCAGACTATTTTCGTGCGATTGACGATAACTATAACACCATGCTTCAGTGTTATAAAAATTATTTGAATAATATGATACAAATCTATAAATTATACTATTTGAAATGAAATGAAAAAATTCTTTATTAGGTGGATTTTATATTTGAATTTTTTTATATAATTTTTCATAAATATATTTGATAAATTAAAATTTGTAAATATAATCGTATTCATCCTTCCAATAATTAATTTGTTTAAATGTATTAATTCCTAATTCAAATTTGTTTCAAATAATGAATTTGAAGTTATACAATTCCAAATATTTAAATAATCATGTGAAGCTAATAAGTCACCTTAAACTTGACACTAAAGCTGCTATAACAATATTGAAGAAATAAATGAAAAAGTCAAATAATTCATCAAATTAATGCTCTAAAATCTATGATGAGCATTCACTTTTACGATATGTTAAAGTGTTAAAATCCCTAAAGAACAAAAAATTGGATGAAAAATCATAATTTCACAAGATCGGATATCTTGAAAACTGTTGGAGATATCACAAACGACAAAACTAAACGACGAAAATTTATTAAGCCTCATTTTTTGTATGGTTATTCATTGCTGTGCAACGAATTGTTCACGAAAAATATAAGCGTGTATGGAAAAACAAAAAAATGTAACTTTTAAAATAATTTGTAAAATTTACAAATTTTAATCTGGACCCATCTTTTGAATACCACCTAGACAGACCCCCAGAACATTGCATACCGGACCTAAATTGAAAAACAGAACTGCCAATTGAAATAGTTAGAGGTGAATCTCACTATAGTAAGTAAAACACTTTTAAATAACAATGTATAGAACTCCTCTAAGGAAATTCTACAAGTAAGTTGATAGTGTACTCTATGTAAGAGTTAATAATGACTCTATGAGTTGAAGAGTACTCTATGAGAGTACCTTCTCATGTGATAAATGTCATATCATCACAGAGCTGCAGTACTAAAGTAGAATATAATAATAATATTGCTGCAGTGCTACCGTAATTTACAGTAAGTACATCATTCTTGTTACCATGGAAACATTGATCGTAGTCAGCAGAGGCTGCATAATTCCAGGAAATTGCTGGATTATATTGAATTTCAACTCCAGCCCGCACCAACGAAAAATGGATGCCCCTCACTACACGAGGATTCCAGTGTATGGAATTTTCTCTTCTGGTTGGAACCTTTTCTAAATGAACACTTTTTAAAACTTCTAGCAAAGATTACTTCTATTAATTATTTTATTTATATTACTACTCTTCTATTTTAAAATATTACTTGAAGCTGATATCAGTTTTCTAGAATCACTTATAAATACCTAGGCCTATACAAACAAATCTTGGACAATATCTATAGAACTATGACATTTCGATACAACACCTAATTATAATATTTCAAAAATAAAGTTTCAGAGTTTTCACGTCGAAAGAGGAAAACATATACTGTACTGTAGATTGTTTTCATTCCTTTGTGAGTTTTATTTTGTTAGTCTACTAATTTACAAACAAATAAATGAACACCAATTTGTAAAATATACGTTTAATATTTTGTTTATTCTTTAATCCTAATAAGGTAAAAGCTTCAATCTGAAGGCATGGAAAATCTATAAACCTTGAAAAATTGTTTTGATTATTGTCGGTACTATAGCAGTATTGAGTATCATGGCACAAGCGTTTAGATGTTTTGAGATTGATTGTCTCTTGATTGATTGGTTTATTATTCCATGTATGTTTTTCATTATAATATTTTTTTGATGATGAGCTATGTGCCACTTCTTTATTTTGGTTAACGAAGTAACGAAAAATATCAGTAGTTTCAATTCCCGAGTGTAAAATTCTACTTATTTCAGTTACACACTATTTTATTAAAAATTGTTCATAAGTTTTGAATGAATAAAAACTTTTTATAAAAACATTTCAAAAAGCGTAAGTGGAGAGAATCTGTTTTTATTGAAGGGTGCTACAATTCCCAAGGGTATTTTAGTTCCCGTAGCGGAGCTCGGGTGTCCTACTAGTGATTTATAAATTTATAAAAATAGTTTCATTCCATAATTGACTTCTGCTAATCGATAAATTACACTCTTACGGTATTAGAAATAATTTGTAATAAATGTTGTATGAAGAAGAACCTTAGCTTATTTGAACAGTTCGTTATGAAAGTTTAAAAATATTCCATATAATTATACGGTGATAAAAAAAGAAATGAAAATCCACATTAGAATTATTAATGTAACTTCACAAAAGCTTTACATTCCATAAAAAGGTGGGCGTCAAAGTATAGAATAAAACAATCTCAAGTTTTCTCTGATAAGAGCGCTTCAATACTAAAAATATCGTTAATCTAAACGGTCTGAAGAAGCATTTCAATACAGAAGTTTCGTTAATACGAGCAGAGTATATAAAAGCGATCTTATCTCGATCTCATGAATGGGTGTTTGAAAGAGTGATGAGAGAGCTGAGAGCTGTATAGTAGGCCGCCCGGCCAGAGCAGAGAACCTTTGCCTGTGACCCTGCGAAAAACAAGTGAAAGATGACATAGAACTAAGCGCCCTGCCATTGGAAAGAAAGTGTGTGTGATGGAGGAATTTGTCTTGACGGTCCAGTGACTATAGAATGTTGTTATAAGGAGGAAGAAAACACGGGAAACGTAGCAAACGAATTCGAGTTGTTGGCAGTGAATAGAAGTAGGCTAGATGATGCTCGCTACGAAAAGGAACCGCAGATAAAAAAGGGGAAGGCTTGGCCTGGCTTTGGTGGGGTGCGGATGAGGGGAAGCAAAGGAGGAACAGGAACACGACTGACTACAAAGCAAAGGAGGCGACACAACAACGTTTTGGCGCGCTTTTCGGAGAGAGAGAGAGAGAGAGAGAGAGAGTTTGGTGGGAAAAGAAAAATGGGAATTGTACTGGAATTAGTGGAACTTGTACTGGAACAGGTGAAGCAGACGTAGTTTCTTATGCGGCACCAATAAAAAAGTTTCAATTATTTGAGTATAGAATCATATTATATTTTATGGATAGACGAACGCTACTTGGACCAACTTGTGGAAGTTAGTAATAGACATGGATATTTTTAGTATAATATAATAAAATTATAATGTGTTAAAAATAAAATAATGAACCTTATGGTAATAATTATTATTCGGTATTATAAGTTGTAATAGTCGACAGTGTAAATGTGTGTTATTAGTTTGTCAGATAATTTTTTTTAGAAATACCAGCTATTACAAAATTAGGCCACGTACATACAGTCATGTTTATGTTTTATTGGATATATAGCCTACCTACTAATTTAATCTACCGAAATTCACACTAGAATTATCCTCCACTTTACAGTTTCTATATTTCTCAAAATGTTTATTATGTTTTACTCTTTTTTCATTATCACTGTTAAAATAAAACGATTATTTTTATACTTCTTGATATACAGTACTTGATTTTGAGACACGTACGCATTTTAAATATTACAAACAATAAAGCTGGGTTTAGCAAAATGTTAAAAATGTAAAATGTAAATGTTAAAATGTATTAGCAAAATGTTACTAACTTAATCCTTATAGATTCTATTAGATTGAACGGAACTTGACAAACACATAAATGTGCATCATGTGTATGATAAGATATGTTCAATCTAATAGAATCTATAAGGATTAAGTTATTAACTTCGGTGTAAACGCAGCCTAATACTTCCAACTCTACTCAAAAACTCAACTAGGGTACGTTCTTCCTATAGTTACATCAGTGTCTAGAACCACACAATACAAATATAGCAATACAATTATAGAAGTTTTCTCTGCTAGAACCTGACATGTGATATATTAGAATATTGTAATTCCCTATTTATTTTACAGTGCAGAGAATGATTTTGTACCAAATAAGTATTGATATTACAAATCAAGTCAAGTTAATAGAATAAAATAAAAGTTAATAAAATGGATACCTATCCTATTAATTGAACTTTTTATATCAGAAGCCTTTAGCCTTTAGCCAGAAGCTCATTAGCCTTTCTAGACTAGATGCAATAACAAGACAGAAGAAAAAATTATCATGAAATGAATGAACTGTAACAATTTTATCTTATTCACGAGTTTCTATTGGTATAATAATTTATTATCATGATTCGCATTTAGTTGTAATTATCTTTGATGCAATATTTACTTGTAGATCATTGTTCCTAGTGCACTTTATCATTCATTTCATTGTCTCTCTGATTTAATCGGTTAGTTTGGTTAACAAGTTTTCAATATTTCAAATTGATACCTCAATCTTTTCAATTACCTCAATTCTTTCTCGTCATTTTCATTTCAAAATTAATATAATTTTGCACTTCATAGTTTGTTTTCGCCTCAAGCTACCCGTATTTATTAGATTATCATCTAATTATTAATTATCTCCTTCAAAAACATTATTGAGTAAACTGCAATTACAAAAATATATGTGTATTGTCTGTTTCACTATTGTCTATTTTTTGGTACTTTCACTGCAAGCACAATCATTACTACTCTCCTAGTTTATTGATTTATTTTTATTTATCATTTTGCTCACTTGAGTAAACAAGTTAATAGAGATACAGCTATTTTAATTAAATATAAAAAAATTAAACCGTACCCATCTCCTTCAAACGTCTCATCTCCGCCCTACTAAATCAAAGTAAGGGTCAAAAAATAAATATTTTATTCCATTCCAATTGTATTTTATTCTTTCCACCTTTACAAATATATTTTTTAATTTTCCAATAATATGCTCTGGACGCCATTCTGTCATGGAGAAGCATTGTCCGCCGACCATGCATTATTGCTTCCATTTCTTTCTATTATGAGATTCACAATAAACTATCATCATTTCTTGTAAATGAAATCAATGCTACTAGTTCAAACAATGTTGACAGTTAGAAGTGAATCACAATCCATTTTTATTAGAATTTGAGTATTAGGCTACATAGGTTGTTATTCGTTTCTCTGAACTATAATCTGAACTTTTTTTTTGCTCAATGAAGTGGGCATCAGCAACAAGTAATGATTTCGTTTTCCAATTTATTCTATTTCAGAGAATTGACGAGGAAAAGGTGAAACATTTTTGAAATTGAACAGACGTTCGTTCCAATAAGTTAATTAATTGCCAACTACAGTACCTATCTATTTGAAAACAATTTTAATTGAATCATTTTTCGATATATATGTCAATCGAAATAAATAACTTTTCAATTTCATGGAAACGAAGATAGGATGGAGGAGGTGATGATGATAAACGAGTAGGAGACAGAGGATGGATAGGTGAAAGAGACGAACGGAGTGCGAAGAGGAATCCGATGAAAATAGAAGCACAGGCACAGGAGGAAGGATAGCTGGATACGAAAGCGTAGAGGAGGATTATCACTCCCACTCCCTCTTCGGTCGATCGATCCTCTCGAATGCGACGGCGCCGAAATGAGAGAGAGGGTGAATAAGGATGACAAAGGTGGAGAAAGCAGGATAGAGATGGTGGTTTTGTCGAGTACTTTCCATTTGAAGGGGAAAAGTGTTGGAAAGAATTGGGAAATAAAATTGGAATAAATTTTATAGGATGATCGCCGATCCCATGAAAAAAGAAAGGCAAATAGAAAGAAAACTGGCAAAGAAGGATAATAAAGTAAAGAGTGGTTCCACTCCGTCGACGCTCACTGTCACTGTAGTACGGCTGTAGGCTGGAGGGCTGGAGGGGTCCCTCACTCTAGAAAAAGGAGGAACGATGTTGAAGAGGGGTAGGAGGAGCAGGAGCAGGTTGGGGGATGAGGAAGAATGGAAGACGAAGAAGGATAAGAGGTGGAGGAGGATAGCGATATCCTTCCTTGAAAGAGTCGGAGTGATGAGAGAGAGACGTAAAATGTATAGACAGAAATAGAGTGTTTTGAGAGAGTGGTAGCTTTGGCTTTGGAGATGAAATCAAGGCATCAGCTGGCTGCTGGCGGAGGAGGCATGCTAGACTAGAATCAAATCAGAATCATTTAAAACAAACTTTCAATTAACAATAAAGAGTGTAATCTCATGAAATATGAATACAATAGTTTGAATACAGAGTGTATTGATAATGAACTACATCTATAAATCTATTGTGAACCATTACCATCACATATTGAACCATTTGTTTGACAATAATTTTATCTTACAGTGCAATTAAAAAAAATGTTGAATTTAGCAGTTTCTGATAACATGCACCTACTTCATTTTTTTTAATGATTGGGAATAAAATTACTCAAAATATCTACTGGAAGCAGTGAACTCTAAACTAACTGGAATGGACTAGCAACACAAAAAAAGTGAGGCAGCTGGTAAAGATAGGCAACCCGCATTGCTGTGGGATTCGTTCATTTTGTTACGCATTGGCTCTTATGGGAGAATGCATTGCACAGTCTCAATTTCTATTTTATTTCTATATTGTATGTCTTATTCCACGTAAGCGTTATTTTTCCTTTATTAAGCAGTCCATTGTTAACTTTTTGAGAGCAAAAATAATGAAATAGGTTGAATATTAATAAAGAAAAGAATTTTTTTATTTGTGACTGCAGTAGTTTTAGTATTGTCAACTTTTCACAAGCATGGGAATAACTTTGGGCCAGATTTAAGAGAAGCATATTATTTATTTATTTTTATTTATTTAACAAGGAAAAATATAAACTATCATGAAATGATTGGGAATGAAAAAACAGGCTCATAGTCCAATCTCATATTTTTCACAATAAAAGTAGGTAAATAAAATAAATTATGATGATTCAATAACACAGGATTATTAAATTATGTAATGATAGCAATATACTAGGTATTCTGATAACATTTCAAATCAGTGTGGGAGTTTCAGAAATGATGCAAAGAAATCTATGAAGAAACATTATAATTATCAATTGTATTATAATTATGACCATATGATAAGCAAACAGTAAAATATGCTAAATAATAATTATTTTATAATTATAAATTATATAAACAATAATACACATAAAATTATTTAATAATTGTAAATTGAACGATTATTAAATTTATTTGAAATGGGAAGATTTCAAAAATTAATTACAATTCAGCTGATAGCAATATCATATTTTTCAAAATAAAAGTAGGTACCTAAAATAAATTATGTCATCTCATGATGACACAGAATTATTAATCATTATTGTAAAGCTGTGTTTACACAAAATTCATTATATGTTTATTTTTTCGTACTTATAGATTCTATTAGATTATAGTATTATACTATCAGATTCTATTAGTATTATATGCTGCTACTTACACTAAATTTATATTATACATTATGCATAAAATGTATGATATGCCTACTGTACCTACATAATATACCGTATACAAATATTATGATAAATATACTATATTTATTATATGCTGATGCTTAACACCAAATTTATATCCATAAATTACATCATACATAGAATGTGTGATAGAATGAATGATAGTATTTGTAGGGGAACATTCACAATTTCTGCATCAGATATTATTTATTCTTTTTTGAATAAGGATTAATTTGTTCTTCAACTATGTTTTTTATTTTAGATGCTATAAAGTAGGCCGAAATTTTCAATAAACATAGAAACTATCACAGTACGGTATAACTTACTAGGAATATAACCAAATTTGTTGTTTTATTTTTGGTCAAATAAACTGATCAATATAGAAAGAAGTATTGGAAATGTATGTAAAGCAAAAAGATTTCTTCAAATTAATTAACAGAATAAAAATGTTTTCGCCCCACTTGGATGTAATGAGCTGGTTTACGTGCGTCATATGGAGGCCGAAAGTGATTGTTTTCTGACCAGGCCGGTAAAATTTTTACGGCCCTAGGGCTGTAAAATAACCTTGAAATCAGCTGATTCTGATTTGTTGTGAACGTGTTTACAAAATAGTTTATGAAACGGAATCAGTTTATGCTTCTAGAATTGAATAAAGTATTTTGCAATAAGATACTATCATTTTATTTGGATGAATGAAATACAAATGAGATATTATAAACTATTCAAATTCAATTTTCAGAGTATAATAGAATCTAACCTCAAACCTCCTAGTAGGCTACTGCGTTTATCACGGAACATGGAGGATAAACGGAATCATTTTATGCTTCTAGAATTCAATGAAGTATTCTGCAATAATATAATATCATTTTATTTGGATGAATGAAATACAGATAAGATATATATTATAAACTATTCAAATAATTCGATTTTCAGAGTAGGATAGAACTTCTAACCTAAACTTCCGTTGACATTCAGATTGGCCAAATTCCAAGTGTGCTAAAACAGCTGATCAAAAACTTTTTATTATTTGTGTTTATCATTCAATAATTAAAACATTTATAATAATATCATCTTATTGTCATTTGGAAGAATAAAAATTATAAACTCAACCTCTTACATAATTGAACATAATCTTTTAGGTTATTTAGACAAATCAGAATAAAAAATAAAAATACTTGGACAATTTCCTGATATTCAAATTACCTCAGATTTGCTAGAGCTATGACCTTCCACTTTTGCTTTCGAAAGTGCTTATAATAGACAATTATTCTCATATATATATATTGTTTATTTTTCTGTGTGGCGAAAAATACCGTTCTCACCATGGGCAAAAATGTTTTTCCGGCTCTCAATCTTTTCTAGTCCTCGGCCTACGGCCTCGGACTTGAAAACAGATTTCGAGCCAGAAAAGTCTCATTTTCGGCCCTAGGTGCGAAATATACTATTGACTTACCTGTGAAATGGTATTTCATTTCCTTTAACATGCCCATTCTTGCATCCAAATGCAACACAATACATAACCATTTTTTGGTCTTATTTTTATTCAATTCTACGCATTTCACGACAAATACATCACAATATTTAAGAGAAAAGGTTGTGATCCAATACTAATAGCCCTAATACTCATTCAAATCCGTTTTTACTTTAAAAATGAAAAATCGTACTCAAGAGCTGCAACAGCCTGCTCGAATGTATGAGTACGAGAGAGAAGAGAATCCCACACGGTATGCCTGTCTCACTCACTCCGCCTTACACACTTTTGGTTTGTAGCTAAGCATTGGACAGCCCGTTCCAGTTAGTTTAGAGTTCACTGACTGGAAGAAGCAGTTGGTAGCACTAGCAGTGAAAAAGGTGAGAAACATTGGAAGCAGAGCTATTTTTGAGTTGGTACACCTGCATGACTTCAGACATGCGCATTGTCATTTAGGTTTGTGTTCTGGGGCGCAACGAATTAGGCGTATATTCGGCGAATCGGCATCTACCCACTGAGTTTTGTGGCGCAACTTCGGTGGTTCGAGCTGCACTATCATGTTTTATAAACATTTTGTGATTCTGTGAGTGATGCTTGTCAGCCTATGTGTTATCTGCTTGTTTCGGGCAACTCAGTTTTAAATTCGTGTGTATCACCTGCTGTATTTCCAAGATTAATCTAAAATGTTTGAAATAACGAGTAATAAGGGATGCCGGAATCTATTTATTGACAACTTTACATACAGATCATTAGGAGAGTTGAAGAGTGGGGAGGAGAGATGGAGGTGTACTAAAAAATGTTGCAAATCTGTGATTTTTACATTGGAAAATGGAAAGCTGCTTTCGAGAGAACGTGGCGAGCATAATCACCAACCAAAACGTGAGTTTATCTAATATTCTTTCTAAATAAGGTAGACATTTTAATATTGATATCATATCATATTTTCCTTGTTAGAGAGAGGAAATTTCAAAAGAGAAATTTTAGGCAGGTGGAGCTTTTTATTTTGTTTTGAGAACAAATAACTCGAAACCCATCCCGATCATAAACGCCGTACAGTATCTATCGGGTGATGTCGAGTTGCGCGCAAACATCGTCGGACCACCGAGGATGCGCCACAATATTCCGGTAGATGGCGATATTGCGCCAACATTGACCAACCCCACAGTAGGCAAGAACCACTGTTCGATTGCGCACATCAGTCAGTTCGGATCCTTTCCTTGGGCGGGACTGTTGTATTGCGCACATCGCAATAGTTTAGAGTCTTATTCCTTACATCTCTACAATAATACTGTAATCAACCAATTATCAGGTCTCGTCGTCACAGGCACATGGCAAAGTTTTCAATATTTCCTCTTTAGATCCATATAAATTGTTTTGCTTCTCCTTGATATTATGTAGTTGTACAGTAAACGATAAAAGTTTTTTGCGATCTTGGCTTGTCAGCTGTTCTCAAACTTCACCCCGGTTTAACCCCTCCCTTCCTGCTCATCTACGGAGTGTTTCAGAAGTAGTGTCGAACATTTTAGTATATTGTTCCTGGATGATAGGAGACTACAAATGACGTATTTGAAGTGTCCAAAACTCAGCGGTTATCCTTATAGCTACCATTTTGTCTTTTTCACTTGGAAATTTTTATCTCAAGAACAAAATGTTGTATCGATCTGAAATTTGGCATGAATATTTATGCTATAAAGGATCAACTTTGAAAAATAAAATAAAAACTTTTCGATGTAAATTTTCAAAATGGCGGTCATTTTAAATTTTTGATTGCAAATTTCATGAGAATCGTTCACTTTACAGAAAATTTATAAGAGACAAAAAAGTTAGCAAATTTTATCATAATTTCAAGGATACCTCATTTATTGAGATTGATCAGAGAATAACAGAGAAATTAATTATTTTCCTACAGCATGCATGATCTTGAACAAAACAGATCATCTGAAAAACTTTGTACAATCAGCTGGATGGACATATGGAGCCATACCGAGTTCCAAAGCTCCATCTTAAATATAATTGAAATTAAAAATGTAATATTGATGTTTAAATTGTGAAAAGTGGTCATGCAAGCAATACGAATCAATTTCTCTGTTATTTTTTGACCAATCTTAATAAATGAGGTATCCTTGAAGTCATGATAAAATTTGCCAACTTTTTTGTTTCTTGTAAATTTACTGTGAAGTGAAAGGTTTTCCAGGAATTTTCAATCAAAAATTTAAATTGGCCGCCATATTGAAAATTCACATCGAAAATTTGTTATTATATTTTTAAAGTTGAGTCTTGAATTCATGCCAAATTTCAGATCAATACATCATAACCACCCCCCACTCCCACCATCAAAACTCATCGCTAATTAGTAAATGTTGACTCTTTCAGTGTGCCACCATGAGTGAGAGTAAGGACAGTGAGAAATTGTCTACTATGTTTAGTGAGAGAGGTGCAAAGTTGTTATTGTTGAACGGTTTCAAGTTTACGAAGAACAGGAAGACGAAGACTGGTCAAAAGTGGCGTTGTTGTTTTAAAATGTGTAAGGCGCAGTTGTTTACGGATGACAACGGCGAGCAGCTATTGCAAGCTAAAGTTGAGCATAACCATGAACCGCCTGCCAACCTCCATCGCAAGATTATATCAAACAGCATCCGAATGAAGTGCAAGGCTGGTGAAGCTTCAAATCAACGGCCCGCCAAAATCATAAAGACTGAAATTGAATCTGCACCAGATAACATCAGTGAAAAAATCACAAAGAAAGACGTGGATAATATTCGGAGAAATCTGTACACCGCAAAAAAAAGTGAAGTGTCCAAATTTATAGAAGGCATCCACAAGGCTTTGGACAGCATCCCGCCTACAAAGACGACTGAAGGTGAGAAAATGTTGTTATTGAATCTATGAGCGGAGAAGGAATAAAGCCTCCTCTTTCTATTTATGGTGTTTTCAGGCCCAGGCTTACGCTCTGAGAACCCCACCCCCCTCACCTCTCCACAACACACACACAATCATAGACATCAGGTGGAGGCTTAACATTGTAATATTAAAATATGAATTAATTCTTATTTACTGAAAACGTATATACAGAGTGATTCACATAAGGTGTAACAATAGGTAACTTGTAGCCATTCATTTTACAGAGAACTCTAAATGAGGAACTTCCCTTCTTTTTTTGTAACATTTTAAGACATGCCATTTTAAATTGAGAATTTGGCCGTCATCTTCCAAAATGGAGTACAATTTTTTTTAAATGGCAACCCCCATTTTTCATGATATTTTTGGATTCTACATAGAATTTTAACAGATTTTTTTGATAAACCCAACAGTTTACGAGCTGGAGCGTATTTCTGTATTCTTTTCATGAAGCCAATAAAATAATGTTTTTCAATGATTAACTACCGGTATATCAAAAACCATTAATCCAACAGTCAACTTTAAATGAGGAACTTCTATTTTGTGACATTTTACGACATGCTATTTTAAATTTAAAATTTGGCCGCCATCTTCCAAAATGGAGGACAACTTTATTTTTTTAAATGGCGACCCCCATTTTTAATGATATTTTTGGATTTTAAGACATTTTTACTCTAGTCATTTTTTTGATAAACCTTACCGTTTTGGATGTACAGCCATAATAAACCAGTAGGCCTAATGCAATATCCATTATGATTATGTGTGGCTTATTATGGCTGAACATACTAAATGCTTAGGTTTATCAAAAAAATGACAGGAGTTAAAATGTCTTTGAATTTTATGTAGAATCCAAAAATTCCATAAAAAATGGGGGTTGCCATTCAAATAAATAAAGTTGCCCTCCATTTTAGAAGATGGCGGCCAAATTTTAAATTTAAAATGGCATGGCATAAAATTTCACAAAAAAAGGGAAGTTGTTCATTCAAAGTTCTCTGTAAAATGAACGGTTAACAAGTTACCGATTGTTACACCTTATGTGAATCACTCTGTATATTCAGGGCTACTTATTTTCTTGTAAAATAACACCATAGCAGGCCCACCCGTTATGAGATCTTTTTAATGTAAAATAACAATTAAAAACAACTATTACCGATGTATCATTTTCAAGTTTTTAAAATATTTTAACCTACATCATAACTTAATTTTCAAATGTGAGATGTTTGAACCCTCAGATTAGGTGGGATCATTTTTAAAACTTGAAAATCATGTAAGCATCTAAACGAGTAGTTGTTTTTCAATTTATTTTATACTAGCTGACCCGGCGAACTTCGTACTGCCAAATAGTTAATGCATCTCATGACTAACTTTAGCTTGATGTACACCTGAGGAGGCGTGATGCGGCATTTTGCATCCAGGTGCTTCTTGCTTATTGGTTTGAATGGAAGAACTCACACACACTGAATCGGGCATGGCGTGGAACCGTGTGATAAGGCAATCTTCATAAGATCAACAATTTGTATCACCAAGCCGCGCCTCCTCAGGTTTGTTTTGCCTTAGCTTAATCTGATGCACTATATTTTCATGAAAATTATCCAACAATCAGTATTTACATTTATATCTCATTATGGACTTCCATTATGTGCTTAGTTAGTTATGCAGCAGTTTGTATTTTTAGATAATAGTGAATGCAGCTTGCTGGGAAATTGAATGAATGGTATAACAGGACCTCCTATATACTACCGGACCTGAGCCTAGAAAAAAAATGGCCGCCGTATATGGTGGTCTTATAGGAATTCCTACTGACAAAAAATCAGTTATCAGCTTTTAGAGAGCGTCTCAGTTTGTCGAAATCTCAGTTCGTCCAGTTCCCGTTGCCAGCCACCACTTACGGCGGCCATTTTTTTCGTAGGCGCAGGTCCGGTATATAGGAAGTCCTGGGTTTATCTCCTTGCTGCTGATTTTCCCGTGCATATTCTAAATTTACAGCATTTCGAGTTCTACGACCAAAGTTTGGACGTCGTTCAAACCACGGCATTATTATTAGAATTAAAATTTTTTGAATCAGTGGAATGAAAATAAAAAAACAGATCTAACGACGGCTGTTGGATGGACATCAGATACTTGTGGATGAGAAAACTACGTGAAGTCTACTGTTCACAGAACTACACTAGTATTCATCTTATAAAAATCTGGTGTGGTGCACTCACACAACTTTCCTTGCCGTTATGAAAATTGATCACCTGACGCTAGTGCTCACGTGCATCTCAAGTCTAATATTCAAAGATCTGAGCCAGCTGGTGCCTTGCCAATAACGCTGGAGACACACGAGATCTGTCACCTCTTCATAGTAAATTATTTAATAGAATCAACATTTGCCAACAGTCTGAAATTGATAATTACATTTTCTCGAATTTCGAGCTTATTTTCAATTTTAGGTGAAAATGTTACTCAAAATTAATTGTGGAGATTTTCATGCTCAACCATTCCACTTGAATTTTTTTGTTTAAATTGTAGCTGAAGCCTTATACTTGGGAATCTAAAATCAAACTTTGCATAGATGGGGCGGAGCTCCTGGAATTTTTACAGATATGGGACTTATGGCAGTTGATACAGCTTATCAATGACTATTTCAGGTATAAATTTGATCAAAATCGTTGGAGCTGTTTTTGAGAATATGGCGAAAACCCCTGTTTTTGACAACATTTTCGCCATTTTAGCCGCCATCTTGAATTGCAGTTGATCGAAATTGTTCGTGTCGGATCCTCATATTGTAAGGACCTTAAGTTCCAAATTTCAAGTCATTCCGTTAATTGGGAGATGAGATATCGTGCACACAGACATACACATACAGACCAATACCCAAAAACCACTTTTTTGGACACAGGGGACCTATAGACGTATAGAAATTTAGAAATTGGGGTACTTTAATTTTTTCGGGAAGCAATACTTTCCTTACCTATGGTAATAGGGCAAGGAAAGTAAAAATGAATTTATTCGATGCGTGTATTTACTTGATTAAGCCTTGTTAATTGATTTAATCCTTTATTCCAGCCAAGAACGAGGTATTGAGGAAAGCTGTTACCAACAAAATCAAGGTAAAACAAGAAGAAGATTTGGGTATCAAACCATCCAAACTGGTCAAAGATGAACTTGCTAAAAACACGGAAGTACTCCAACAGTTATCGAAGAGGGATATCAAATGTATCCGAGATAATGTAACTAATCATCGCCTGAAAAAACTATCAAAGTCATCATCTTTGGAAGCACAAGAGGTAAGCTTCTATCAAAACTTTCAAATTCAAATTGGTTTATTCATAAAATATTACATATTCACAAAATATAAAAGTGTTATGAATTACATGAATAAATTCTCCCTGCCTGGATGATTTGTCCGTGTGCAGGGAGGAGTCGCAAATTATCAGACAGAGGGCAAACACTAGCAATAATAAAATAAATTACAAACTATGAATAATTAGTACGCTTGTAAAGCCAAGGGTAGCTATCAACAAAATTGATTGCCTTGGTCGACATTAGTATGCTTGTAAAGCCAAGGGTAGCTATCAACAAAATTGAATGTCTTGGTCGACATTAGTACGCTTGTAAAGCCAAGGGTAGCTATCAAATACAAAATTGAATGTCTTGGTCGACATTAGTACGCTTGTAAAGCCAAGGGTAGCTATCAAATACAAAATTGAATGAAGTACATATTATAACCTTGACATTATGTAGGACAGTGCTCTCAATGAGACATGTACTGAAACATATTGAATTCATGAAGATAGGCTCGATTGCCAAAGGTATGGACAATTAAATATTTTTAATTGCCGAAAAAGTTGAATGATAGCTACAAAAATTATATGAATGCACATAAAACTGTTTGAATTAGAAATAGAGAACGTGGTCCATTATCGAAACGCTGTAGCATTTTATGAACATTATGTAATACATGCGTAAATGAAAGTTGATTAGAACGATTACATAACTGAATAAAATTTTGAAGAAGAGATGCAGCCGGGCAGACAGGCAGGAATCTACGGTACCCAAAAGAACAGGACATCAGCAAGCGACGATGTGATCTGGCCATGCGATGACAAGAATGGAAGCGTCCAACACAGTAGGCAAATCCCCCAGTGGAAATGTGAGCAGGAGCATGTAGAATTCCAAACAAATAATCCGAATTTCAAGTTGTGGAATTTTTAGATTGATTTCCAAACGGTAGAAATGAATAAATTGAAAGTTTGAGTTTCAAGAGGTGAAGCCAATTATTAGAAAAATTGCGATAGACGCCAACACGAGGTTGTGATCTTGACAAAGTTTATCAGCGTAAATATGTGAAGAAATTGATGAATAATTGAATCACAATTGAAGAATAGAGTAAACAAATTAATTTAAGGAATAATTCACTTTTTAAAAAACGTTCCGTAAATTAGATGAATATGGATGAAAAGTTTAGACTGGGAGTGAAAGTGCACTCTCCGACTAGACGTGATCAAAGCCAAGGAAACAAGCTAATGCTCGGCTGAAAAAAGACATGCGGATATGTTCGAAACGTAAGTAAAACGTTTGATGAAAAATAGCAAATATCTAGAAAGTAAGATGCCTAAAAGACAAATAATTCCAAAAAATTGAATAATACAAATCTTAAGATTGAAATGACAAATAATACGACGAATATAGAAAACAAACTTGATTGTGGCAGTGACATGGAACCTTGACTGTGACGTCACCGGGCAGCCGGACAAATGATGACATGACGTCTACGTAGTAATGGAACGAGTAACAAA